>NC_074685.1:31781134-32128634 GCF_029448725.1 Salvelinus fontinalis
GGTGGGGCCGCGCGACCCTGGGAGGCGCATGCTGTCCGCAGGGAGGCTGCGTCTGCTGGGGATGTCGTACAACGCCATGTCTGGGCAGCCGTACAGGGCCTGGGACCTGGCCTGCATCCGCAGCATCCTGTCCCTCTCCTCCATCTCCCGCCGCTCCTGAATGGAGACCATGATGGTCTTGGAGAGGTTGTCATAGCGGACCGGAGAGGCCTCCCGGTGGATCAAGGCTTGCTGGGAGAGGTCCCTGTGCATTAGGGCCTGAGGGGAGAGGTCCCGGGAGGTGAGGGCCTGAGGGGTGAGGTCCCGTAGAGAGGGATCCCTGGGTGAGGTGTCCCTGGGCTGGGGAGATTGCCTGGTGACCCCCATGAACACGGGGCTGTAGGTGTGTGGAGGGGGCCGCTGCAGCACACTGCCTTCATGTCCCAGGGTCATGAAGTGTGGGTGGTAATGAAGTGGGGGTCCCCCTCGCTGGGCCAGGTAGTGGGCGTCACTTGAGTTCACCAGGCTGTCATAGGAAAGGCTGTTGCGGTTGGACAGGGGGTTGTGAGGGGGGAACAAGCCCGGAGACACCTGATGGGAGATCAGACCCTCTGGGTACAAGACCGGCAGCTTGTTGTGGTGGCGATAGGCGTGTTTGAGGGTGAGGGAGCGGGAGTTGAGGGTGAGAGAGTTGAGCTGGAGTGGAGCGGACATGGGACCGGATGGGAAGGCTAGCTGCTGGTCCAATCTGCCCAGGATGAGTTCTGATGACAGGTCATGACGTCTACTGCTGCCCCCTTGCTGCTCTGGTGCCACAGCCACCTAGACACAACCACAACACATAACAGACTGTCAGAGAGCTCTCAGAACATAACACAGCCACAACAGTCTGTTAGAGGGCCGACAGAACACAGAATCACATGGCCAGTCTGTTAGAAAGCTCTCAAAACACAGCACACAACCACGATCTGTGGAAACGTCTCAAAACACAGCACAATAAATCCACAGTGTATCTGAATGGTGTCAATGCTGTGAATGATATGACTGACCTGATGGACAGGTGAGGGGGGTGGTGCCTTAGATGTGGACTGCGGTAATGGCCTGAGCTGCTGCAGGGTCTGCCCAGGGGAAGCGGTCACTGGTTTGGGATGCAGACTACTCTCTGGAATCCAAACACAGATGGAGAAGGAAATCAATATTTAACAAAATGTGAAATATATTACCATAATGTCTATTGGGATTTGTGACTAAACTAATCCAGAGAGAGGCAGTAACATGTGTGTAATTAACATATAATACAAGTCTGTCATCAGAATCACCTTTATTAGCCGAAACATTTGCATAAACAGGAATTTGACTTGGTGAAATGGTGCTGCCACCATGAACAGAATATACAGACAGACGATAAACAGGATATACAGACAACAGACAACAGCATAGTTTACACAAATCCATACGCGGTATGCATACTATGTACACTGTAAACTAAGAACTGCAATCTTCACTATAAACACTAAACTACATTCTAAATTTGGCTTGCTCTAATATTCAGTAGCTCATCCCGAGTGAAATTCTGTTGGAAATCCACAAGTAAACAAACAAAGAAAATCCAAGGAAGACACAAGCAGCAACTAAAACCATGGCTGCCTCTCCGGGCACCAGTTGAATAATGTGGCCACTAGGGTGCAGTAGGAGAGCAGTGAGTGATAGCTTGGGGGGTTTCTGGACCGTTTCAAGTTTCTTCATGATCATTTGCTCATGTTCTCTATAATATGAGGTGCATAAATACAGGTACTGTATCCCTGGTTGTCAGATTACTAATGTGACCATACCTTCAAGTGTTGCTAGGTGTCTCCTCAGCACGTTGGGGTCTGGTTTGGGGGGCAGAGGTGGTGGGGTGTCCAGACGTCGGATGTCTGGCTCTTCCATACCGTCAGTGGACGGGCGCTGAGAGCGGAAGAGAAGGCACCTACTCTTAAACATATCTGATCTGCCAATGAAGTTAGTTAAATACTGAGGTTTTATGTGAATCTGGGATGTTCCCTTCTGAGGGTATTTTGAGGTGGACAGACTTACTTTATTTTGGTTATCATGACACTGGATGCCGTTATCCTCAACCTTAATAATTGGTATCTGTCTGTCAGTCTCTGGTCTCAGGAATGGAGGAATGACGCGAACTGTTGATTTCTTAATGGGCCTCGCTGTATACCTGGTATGGTCCAAGCATATAGATAAGCTAATGAGCTCCAATACGTTATATTAAACATGATGTTTACATAAAAACGTCAAATGTTTCTTACTTTGGAGAAATGGGACTGCATATGAGATACTCCAAGTTGCCACAGCAACCTTGTGTGAAAGGGTTGACCCCTCTTTGAAACTTCCCAGTAACCTGTGGAAAAGAGGGCAACAATTTCCTCATTAAAGTGAGGACTCGACCTAGGGTGGCCTCATGTATTCCAGAAACCTTTTATCTAGTCGTTTAAAAACACGAGCTACATAGAGGCGTGACCTGTTCATTGGTGGTTCGGCCCCTAGACACCAGGTAGAGGTGGAACCCTGTGAGGCCCAGGACAGGAATGAAGAACAGACCTGATACACTCATCACCACCAGGCTAGACACAGCAGTTAAGGAGACTCACGGACTCTCTTTAGGGACCTTTAGACATGAATTACCATGATCATACTGCACATACTGTATGAACACACACACACACACAGTACACAGGGTTTGTGCAAGGAAGGATACGTGACAGTACAGTGCAGCTTCCATAGGTCTTCCAGATGGTGTAGGATGTAGAGCAGGCCACCGGAGAGCACGCCCACCATGTGCAGCGTGAGTGACAGGAGAAACAGGAAGAAGTAGCGGTAGTTCCGCCTCCCGATACAGTTGTTCACCCAGGGACAGTGGTGGTCAAAGTCCTGCATGCGGTTATGACACAATTGAATAGAACATTAGATAAAACATTCAATCGCTCTGAGAATTATGACAAGTAGCAGCCTACTTTACATGACTCTGTCCCAACATTGTGCATCCATGCTACAAACAGTATTCTGGAGTGGTCTAGCTAGCCACATCCACATGGTATTGATCACTCGTGGACAGTGGAAAGACATTATCAACAGAAGTCAAATTTCATAGAAGTGTTGATAGGCACTGAGCTGTCTAAATATACCTCAGTGTACACACAGAGATTGTCCCAACCATTTTCAAATCTCATCTCTCTCCCCGCTGCGGGGACATTAAGGATCGGGGGAAAGGGATTACCCTGATTAATGTGATCTCTCTCTTCCTCCCCCTCTATCCCTCCATAATTTTCTCCCACCCACCATTACCCTACAGCCGCACACACTATTGATCCCTCCTCAGGCCCTTCCTCCTCCCTCCACCATCAACCACTACACCCCCCCCCCCCCCCCCCCAAAGCCTGTCCTAAATCCACAACTTCCCCCTATCCACCCGTCCCTCCCGCTCTCCGGCAGCCCTGGCTTGTTCTCCCCCTCTCCCTCCCACCTCTACACAGTGGTCACAGACACTGCAGTGGGAGCATCGTGGAGGTCTGTAGAAGTGGCAGGAGGCACACCACTTCAGCCGGACCTGGACACCCTTCACGTCCACGTTCTTGTAGAGCGGGGCGCGGAAGTCATCGTCCTTGTCCTCGTCCTCATTAGCTGCAACCCAAACGCACAGCTCGACATGAACTATAGGTCACCGGCACAACACTGGGCGTTGGGTAACGCTGGATATTCTTGTTTTTATGTCAATGTTTTCTCTTCAAATTCCTTCTCAGGCAAAAAGTTAACATTACTACCATAAATCTGGCCTAGTTTATCAATATATTGTCACGGTAATGAAATGTACTAGTATGTTATAACTAGTAGATAATAATTCCATAGAGTTGAATAACTGCCTGCCAACCTACTGTAATGTTTGTCCTGTTTAGTTACACTATAGTGTACAGTAGTGAATAGACCCGTGCAGGTTTTCTGTTCTACCTGATAATTAATTGCACCCACCTGGTGTACCAGGTCTAAATCAGTCCCTGATTAGAAGGGAACAATGAACAAATGCAGTGGAACTGGCTTTGAGGTCCAGAGTTGACTTTGATGGTAATAGTGTATAATATAGTAGTTATAGTGTAACTAACCCATAGGGAGAACACCCGCATCCATAAAGGTTGCCATGGTGAAGTTGGCCAAGACAAAGAAGAAGAGGATGCCACTGCATGGTGTCACGTAGATTGACACAGTCACTGCCAGCCACGGGCACCTGCGACAGACAAGAGACCTAAAGCACAGTGGACTCACAATACACACAGTCATTTTGCAATACACACACATTACACTCATAGTATAGACGTAGAACATGCACAGTAATATGTCTAGGCTGAATTGGTTGAAAGGGGTATAAATCTCCCTCAGGCTCAGTGTAGGAATCAATCAAAAAGGGATTGTCAAAATGATTTGGTTTATCAGCAGGAAAATATAACTACACTCGGCGACGCTAAATTCAGACTGATACCCAACTTCATGGCATTTTCTGAATATGTCCACAGGGCTTATAGAAACCATCCTAACCATCACTGTCATTATGCAAATGTGGTTAAAACTGGAGAATTCGATTTGGTGAGAGGATGCTATGATTATATCTCCACAGTGTGAGATTAAATAAAGGCTCTGTAATCAGGTTTACTGACAGGGACACAGGGAAGGCACGGTGGATTATAATGATTAAAGGTCGGCATGAAGAGCCTATACAATATCCGATTTTTTTAAAATATCTGTATAGAATTGAGTCCAAAGCCATGCTGCTGTGGCGAATTTATCTTCACTTGAAAAGTTTACAGCAGAATGTGTTTCAGCATCTTACATTATCACAACTGGCAGCATGTCCTAATACTCCTCCGTCCTGTAGGTATTTTATGTTAAGGGGCAACGACAGCAGAAGTGAGGATTGCCATTGAAGTGCAGACTGTGTATTAGTGACCATGGCCGTAACAGTGACTGTAACAAGACCGTGATCAGTGTGAAACAGATACTGGGTGGATCCCCCCCCCCCCCACACACACACAACCCAAACCTGTCTCCCCACAGTTGCAAAGGTGAAGGGTCAGGAGGTGACGAAGGCAGAACGTATATGTGTGAACCCCAATAGACTGACTGTGAACACTGTGAAATTGACAACATTTTGAGCCAAGAGTCTCCCTTCCCCAGCCCCAGCCCCAACTCCAGCCCAGCCCAACCTGACCCAAGCCCCCCAGCCCCCACAGAACAGCCCCAGTAAGGATGAGCGCGTGGGGGAGAGTGGGGTAGCATGGGGGAAGGGTGGTTACCCCCAAAGGAATGCCTGGTAATGCCATGCCAGCTGCAATCTCAATAATCCCAGGATTAGGGACTCTGGATTACAGCCCACTCTGCCAGCCCGCGATGGTGGAATCCTCCCATCAGACGACAAGCACACAGACCCTACAGCCTGCAGCACACAGCACACAGCCCAACAGAACCTATTCCATACCTTTAGGATAAAGCAAACCATACATATTCCATTACCTATACAGCTGCAACAGACACGCCTGCCTTTACAGACAAACAGCCTTCATAGGAAAATATAATACAGTTCTGTACAGTTCTGATCTGTCAGCATAATGCTCCTCTTTAAGGATTTACTTAATTGAAACATTAACACTAAATTGTACTACTGAGTAAATCAGATTAATGAGGGGAACAGAACAGTGGTTTCCCACAGCTGGAGGAGGGGATTTATATCTTAAGTCCTCTCTGAAGCAAAGTTTCATTAAATGTGTTCATGTTTGAGATGTACTTAAATTGTCATAAGAGAGCTAGATTACACGGATATGTGCATTATACTGTACCCCTGCACTACACAGAGTCCACGCCGTACTTGTCCCAGTACACTGAATCGTGTACTTGTCCCAGTACACTGAATACCGTACCTGCACGTCTAGCCACTCTACAGTATAAATAGGGAATGTGGATGAAGTTGGTAGATTTAGGGGTAAATGCCAGCGGGGCAGCACTAAATATGAGGGATCAAGCCAAGTCAGTCTGCATGGTCTGGAGTAGTGTTCATGTATCTGCATACCACTTTCACCATCCTCCTCTACCAGCAAGACCAATGGGTGGTGGGGAAAACAAGTAGACAAAAAGGCAATTAGGAATAGGTATACTGTCACTGATTCTCTTTTCAAAACTCATTATTTAGATGGTCAAATCCTCTTCCCCCTCACCCATCTGTCAAATAATGGATCTATCACAAAAAAAATTGACAAAATGAGCACAATATGGAAGATAATGATATTGCGTTCAAAATAATCAGAAATCAGTCAAAGTAATTTGGGCTGAGTGCCGAGTGTATAGGACACACCAGATAAGGTGCAGCGCTCTATAGAGGGTTGATCCGTGACTGCCTGATTTCTTATCAAAGGGATTATTTCTGTGGATGCCATTGCATGAGCGGCCTGCCGTCCGGCCCATCATTGCTTTTTGACCATCTGGAGCACAGCACAGGGAGAGTTCATTATGCTGCAGTGTGGCGGTGCAGGCAGACAAGCCCCTGCCTTGCGCCTAATGAAACAGACAGCAGAGCTGTATTAAATCATCCAGAAGGGTAAGCTGCTGTTGAGGCTGTCCAATCTGCACACTGCCCTGCCTGAGTAAAGCACAGTAGTGGGTAGGCTAGTCATCACTACCAGTGTCTATCGCATCGGAAGCAAGCAGCAAGCAGAGAAGAGCATTAGAGAGACTCACAACTACACTCTCAGAAGAAAAAGGGTTACAAAAGGGTTATTCTGCTGTCCCCATAGGAGAACCCTTTGAAGAACCCTCTGTGGAAAGGGTTCTTCATGGAACCCTAAAGGGTTCTACCTGGAACCAAAAAAGGGTTCTTCAAAGGGTTCTCCTATGCGGACAGCCGAAGGACCATTTAAGTTCCAGTGTATGGCTCCAAGAAACATCTCATGGATTGAAAATATGAGTGTTAAAAAACCTGAATGAAATGCGATCATAAGCCCTTAGGAACGTGTGGAATGTATGACTTGTCTTTAGCTTCAGAAAACACTGAATGAACACATAACAGTGTTATAACAGGGTTCGGAGAGAGTTCTTCTTTGAACTATTAAAACTACGGGCTTGAATATCAACTATGTATGTCTACTTAAAGGAAACATACGTGTACATATTACATCATTGTATCCAGGGATCGATGCGTATGCGGGCATAAAATAAACTGTTTGTTTGGGGAGGAGTGTCATTCTATAAATATCTGACCCACTATGGGTGTGTATCACATCTGACATCCTCCCCTCTGCACATGGTTGCATAATTAACTCAGAAAGAAAGTAAAAGTTCAAGAAGGCTTCTCCTTACAAAACTGTATAGCATCTCAGCTACATCAAATGTTGACATTAGCCGGGGCAGATTGTTACGAGGAAACACCCTTGAAAGAATCTTTGCTTATAATGGTTCAAGTTCGTAGTGTTCCCACTGCTGGTCTTTGCATGTCTTTTGTGAATTGTCTACAGTAACAATACTTAGAGGGAACAATGTAACAGAAACACACTCTGAAGGCTGAGATAACCCTTTCCGTTTTAGCTCAGTAATGAGGCTGTTTATCAGACGAAGGATGACCAAAAGGTTCCTACTTTCAGTGGTCCCCCCCTTGCTAACTTCACAGGAGGATTTTTGTCTTGATATTGAAAAGTGTCCTAAATCTTGTATAGACCAGTTTGTCAGTTTGTCTGTGAGTCATGTACTTTGATACATCAGAGTAACTGCTGCAGCTTACTCTCCATACTAACAGACTGGGGTTGTATTTGGGCAATTTCTTTTGACACGCACATACTCTAAGTAACAACCCGAGGGACCATGAGGTCTGACTGGCATTCACTTTGGACTCCCTGCAGCAGCATATAGCACGAAGGACGAATCAAGGTCCCTTTCCCTCAGAAGGAAGGTAGGGTTGCATTTAGTCGAGATAACGACAGAATCTGGCATCTGTCCATCACTGCTTTTAAAGAAACACAGACATCGTCCCTGCTGAAAGAGCAGACAGGCAGACAGACACAGACAGACAGTTCTTCTGTCTAACAGGGATGTAGGCCTACATATGATGCAACGGCAAAATATTGTCCCTACAGATTCCATTTCTTCTGCTACTGCCAAAGTGAAAGGGCAAACAAACGAGCATGTGTGATTGGGCTGGAACGCTCTGTTTCAACATGACCTTATCTTTTAAGAATGGCTGTCCATGGAATAGAAACTTCAGACATAGTCTATTTTATCATCGTGAAACATCTCTCAGTGGGAATGTTTTCGCCAATGTTCTTCACGTCTCGTGTTGGCGATCTTCAGACAAACCTGCAATAACAGCCACTTGTCCTGGAGCAGTGGAGCTCTAGGGGTTTGTTCTATTGAAGTGTGGAAGTTCTCTTTAGAAATGCAGATACGAGTCTATTGATCATTGATGGAAAATGACTACTCACTCTCATTATATAATAGTAGGGATAGACTGCTTGCTCTGCCTGGCCGCCAAAGTAATGCCACCCACCCACATACAGCAGCATCCATCAACTGACTGCAAAAACCAACACAGAATTTCAGGGATTATTGGAAGTTGTGAAAACTTTATTTTTATACTTCGATTATTTATTTTTTGCTACATTATTTAAGCAAAAAAAATACTGTTTGTTTTTGGAATTTCCTAAATATTTATAATATTATTAATTTGCATGTCAGCTCTGTGCCAGGAAATACCCTTGTCCAGAACAAAGGATCCCAATTTTAAACTCCCCCCAAAAGTGTTTAAAACTCTTAAAACGGGCTAAAATTAATATTCACTGAAAAAGGATCTCATGTAGTTTCTTGCAATAGCCCTCTCTGACTTTAAGGAATATGTTTCTCAAAACTGTGATTCCTAAAAAATTTGTCCAGAGCGTTGGTCAACTCTGTCAGATTTGTTCAAAATCGTAAATGAATAAAAAATGTGTAGGGTCCGCTATACCATGGGAAGCCCTTCCCATGGTATAGCATGAGACAACTCATGGTCCTAAAAGTCCTCTACTTTTGAAAGATTTAAAAATACATTGTAGATATCACATGGTGACAACCATAACCTGTCAACTTCATCTACTTTATAGATTAACATAGAATGTGACTGTTGTTTCAAATATGTTCATTTTAATTAGGTTATAGCAACTGAAGAAAAACAAAATTGCTATGTAGTATAGCACTTGAATAAAGAAGAAAAATAAGCAATTTGTCAACTCCGTAAAAGATCAACTGAGTCAGATTTTTGACTAACGTCTGATAGAAGGGTTGGGCCAATTGCAAACACTGATTGACACTAGATTATCACCAATTGACGCATCGATTTACCGCTCCATAACACGGATGTCGGGGTGTTCTTTTAGTTCTGATCGCAACCAACACTTTTCAAGATGATTTCAGCTTCTTATCATCAGAACATTTTAATCTAGATCTTTGAGCAAAGTAAGGGCGATTTATCTATTTGATCATTCAGTACAATTGAAATAAAGCATTTCCTTGTTTAGCACGGCAAATTGACTGTGGAAATGTACCGAACATGTATGATTGGAAAACTAATGTTGATGTTGAAGCCTACTTATTATTTTAGTCATTCCAATTTATGTAATCCATTAAATACAACTGTCTTTGAAAAAAAACCATTGTCTGATATGGTCATTTCTTATCAAGATCGAGGGTAAAATATCCCTGGACTGTCCATACTGTGTGACTAAATCAAGTAAATCGTGATTGAGTTATATAATCGATCTATTTTTTTATCAAATGAAAATGTAGTTTACAGCCTAAATGTATTTTGAATGGCATATACTATTTTGGCAATTAATGTGAAACGTTTTGATGAAATATAGGCCTTCTAATAGTACACATTCTATACGGAACAAAAATGTAAACGCAGCATTTAACAATTTCAAAGATTTTAGAGTTACAGTTCATATAGGGAAATCAGTCAATTCAAATAAATAAATGGGGCTTAATCTATGGATTTCACATGACTGGGAATACAGATATGCATCTGTTCATCACAGATAACTTTTTTTTTTAAAGTAGGGGCTTGGGTCAGCAAACCAGTCAGTATTTTATGTGATCACCATTTGCCTCATGCAGCGCGACACATCTCCTTCACATAGAGTTGATCAGGCTGTTGATTGTGGCCTGTGGAATGTTGTCCCACTTCTCTTCAATGGCTGTGCGAAGTTACTGGATATTGGCGGGAAATGGAACACGCTGTCGTACAAGTCGATCCAAACATGCTCAATGGGTGACATGTCTGATGAGTATGCAGGCCATGGAAGAACTGGGACATTTTCAGCTTCCAGGAATTGTGTACAGATCCTTGCGACATTGGGGCCGTAGAGGAACTAGAACATTTTCAGATTCCAGGAATTGTGTACAGATCCTTGCGATATGGGGCCGTGCATTATCATGCTGAAACATGAGGGGATGCCTGTGGATGAATGGTACGAAAATTGGCCTCAGGATCTCGGGTATCTCTGTGCATTCAAATTGCCATCGATAAAATAAAATTGTGTTTGTTGTCCATGGCTTATGCCTGCCCATACCATAACCCCACCGCCACCATGGAGCACTCTGTTCACAACGTTGACATCAGCAAACCGCTAGCCCACAGAATGCCATACAGTTGTGAGGCCGGTTGGATGTACTGCCAAATTCTCTAAAACGATGTTGGTGGAGGTTTATGATAGATCAATAAAGGTGACATTCTCTGGCAACAGCTCTGGTGGACATTCCTGCAGTCAGCATGCTAACTGCATGCTGCCTCAAGACTTGAGACATGTCTGGCATTGTGTTGTGTGACAAATCTGCACATTTTAGAGTGGCCTTTTATTGTCCCCAGCACAAGGTGCACCTGTGTAATGATCATGCTGTTTAATCAGCTTCTTGATATGCCACACCTGTCAAGTGGATGGATTATCTTGGAAAATGAGAAATCCTCACTAACAGGGACGTAAACAAATTTGTGCACAAAATTTGAGAGAAATAAACTGTGCCTATGAACAATTTCTGGGATCTTTTATTTCAGCTCATGTTGCGTTTATATATAAATTCTGCCTGTTGGTTGCAATCAAGCCGTTATGTTTTTTGGGGGGGATTGTCAAATGTATCATCCATATTTTAAGTAATGTTTGTATTTCAATTTTTATAGACAAGAATATCTCTGTTTTGAGTATCTGTTGTTACCTCGGGCAGTTGCTTGTCAACTCCTCAATGATTTACAATCCCAATTAAAAACATCCCCAGAATCAGTCAACAACAGCAGGCCGCCAAGATAATAACGCAATAAACAAGCCTATGTGAAGAGATACGATTGGCATACAACTGAGTCACTGACACTTAGCAATGAAACTTCAACAGCAGCAGCTACATCAGCAGCCAAGAGTTGCAATAAAATGGAATGAGTTTACTTTTTTTTTACGCACTCACTTATCAGATGATTCATTGTATTGTATTTCCCATAAAGAATTCTAGAATTCCTCATTCCAAACAGCATGTGAATTGGGGGTATGCAGTAGGCATGGCCATGTCAGTTCTTATACTCAGTTATATTCACTGTTAAGACTTTCAGATACAAGATAACTTTCTTCATCTTTCTCCATATAACAGTTCAATGACATTTGAAAAGGACTGAAAACGGACTCTTCCATGCTAAAGATTCAGATCCTACCCTACATAGAGGATTACACATCTCTCTTAAGCCCAATGTCCATAAGCTCCTTGTCTTTGAACAGCAGGGAGTAAAACAATAGGGAGGATGTCAGTATGAAATCACTCTTTCCAGACTCTCTCACAAATCATTGGATAACCCCCAGCCAAGTCAGTGGCTTTAGTCCAAATCAACCCAGTCAGAACAGTATAGTACATTTACAACTCAACCCACTGTGTCCCACTTTCTCTTTCCACACATCAATGCATAATCGCGTCACTGAGGATATACCGTTATAAAATATTTCAGTTAATCAGAAGTGCATGTAGTCTAGTACACTTATGCCAAGTTTCCACCTGAGAATTACTCCAGTGTTTTACCCAAAAGGCTCAGACTTTTCTGTTTCCATCTCCACAGACCGGCACCTGTATCACACTGGACCATGGCCTCAGTGGACATGCTTTGATTTAGGGCCAAGGCCTGGCACTTTTCAGCTGTCATTTACATAACAACAGCTACGTGTGAGCATGGGTTAACATCTTTCT
Source organism: Salvelinus fontinalis (assembly GCF_029448725.1). NCBI lineage: Eukaryota > Metazoa > Chordata > Actinopteri > Salmoniformes > Salmonidae > Salvelinus > Salvelinus fontinalis. The sequence goes on from NC_074685.1 coordinate 31,793,384, forward strand.
ATAGTTAACACCTTCTCACAAAGCGACTGTCTTGATGATGCAGAGGTTGTTGATTCTGCCCTTTATAAGTCATCGATAGTTTACTCCTCCCTGCTAGCCCCAAGTCTTTAGTCACCCCTAGTTCCACAGATGTGGGAATCAAAAGGCATCCATCAGAAGATCGGGATACTAATCGGAAACTTCCCATCTGCTAGAGGATCCACTTGAAAAATTGCTGGTAAACCAACAGATGTGGAAACTGGGCCATATTTGTCTACAGGGGTCAGTATAGTAGTACTGTTCAAATCAAACTTTATTAGTCACATGCGCCGAATTCAACACATGTAGACCTTACAGTGAAATGCTTACTTACGAGCCCTTAACCAATAACGCATTTTAAAGAAAAATACCTTCAAAAATAAGATATAAAAGTAACAAATAATTAAAGAGCAGCAGTAAAATAACAATAGCGAGGCTATATACAGGGGGTATCGGTACAGAGTCAATGTGCGGGGGCACCGGTTAGTCGAGGTAACTGAGGTAATATGCATATGTAGGTAGAGTTATTAAAGTGATAATAATAGAGAGTAGCAGCAGCGTAAAAAAGGGGGGGGGGGGTGCAAATAGTCTGGGTAGCCATTTGACTAGATGTTCAGGAGTCTTATGGCTTGGGGGTAGAAGCTGTTTAGAAGCCTCTTGGACCTACACTTAGAGCTCCGATTCCGCTTGCCATGTGGTAGCAGAGAGAACAGTCTATGACTAGGGTGGCTGGAGTCTTTGACAATTTTTAAGGCCTTCCTCTGACACCGCCTGGTATAGAGGTCCTGGACAGAAGGAAGCTTGGCCCCAATGATGTACTGGGCCGTACGCACTACCCTCTGTAGTGCCTTGCTGTCAGAGGCCAAGCAGTTGCCATACCAGGCAGTGATGCAACCTGTCAGGATGCTCTCGATGGTCCAGCTGTAGAACCGTTTGAGGATCTGAGGACCCATGACAAATCTTTTCAGTCTCCTGAGGGGGAATAGGTTTTGTCGTGCCCTTTTCACGATTGCCTTGGTGTGCTTGGACAATGTTAGTTTGTTGGTGAGGTGGACGCCAAGGAACTTGACGCTCTCAACCTACTCCACTACAGCTCAGTCGATGACAATGGGGGCATGCTCGGTCCTCCTTTTCCTGTAGTCCACAATCATCTCCTTTGTCTTGATCACTTTGAGGGAGAGGTTGTTGTCCTTGCACTATACGGTCAGGTCTCTGACCTCCTCCCTATAGGCTGTCTCGTCATTGTCAGTGATCAGGCCTACCACTGTTGTGTCATCGGCAAACTTAATGATGGTGTTTGTGTCGTGCCTGGCCGTGCAGTCATGAGTGAACAGGGAGTACAAGAGGGGACTGAGCATGCACCCCTGAGGGGCCCTCGTGTTGAGGATCAGCATGGCGCATGTGTTGTTGCCTACCCTTACCACCTGGGTGCGGCCTGTCAGGAAGTCCAGGATCCAGTTGCACACCATAGTGCCCTCACAGCTTAGTGATGAGCTTTGAGGGCACTATGGTGTTGAACGCTGAGCTGTAGTCAATGAATAGCATTCTCACATAGGTGTTTCTTTTGTCCAGGTGGGAAAGGGCAGTGTGGAGTACAATAGAGATTGCATCATCTGTGGATCTGTTGGGGTGGTATGCAAATTGGAGTGGGTCTAGGGTATCTGGGATAATTGTGTTGATGTGAGCCATGACCAGCCTTTCAAAGCATGTCATGGCTACAGACGTGAGTGCTACGGGTCAGTAGTCATTTAGGCAGGTTACCTTAGTGTTCTTGGGCACAGGGACTATGGTGGTCTGCTTGAAATATGTTGGTTTTACAGACTCAGACAGGGACGGGCAAGTTCCACTTCAGGACATGCTCGGAGTACACGTCCTGGTCACACAGTCGACTGGAACAGCTGATGCACTCATGTATGTTTCATTGTTACTTGCCTCGAAGCGAGCATAGAAGTTATTTAGCTCGTCTGGTAGGCTCATGTCACTGGGCAGCTCACGGCTGTGCTTCCCTTTGTAGTGGTATGGTAGTACAGTGGGACTATTCACCCAGGCGCTATTAGCAATCTAGGGGATAATGTTGAAAGTGTTGTTGGTGGTATCCCAACAACACAAAATGTCGTTTTGAGAATACAAGTACGGTGATATTCGGGAACCTGTTTTGCTCTAGCTGACCCAGTCTGATTTCTAAGAAATATTTCTGACTCTAAGCATCATTGCCCTCTGGAAGAAGATAAAGGGATTTAGGAATACATGTTCACCTACACTCTGAGAGGTGTGGTAGTGTTCATTATATTTTGAGTCGGGAATATCAGAAAATCAGCCTTAGACATAGGCCTAATAGTTAAATAGCCTCTTAACTCACATAGTCCCCATACCAAATTCATATAGCCTACAGTAGCTTGTATTAAGAGGATCAACATGGTATTAGGCAATGACATGTAAATACTAATAGACAGCTTTGGGTACAGTATTGTTGGACTGTTTAATGAATAGTATAGCATATTGATATGTAATTAAAACTACACCAGAATTTCACAAAGGGGACTTTTTTCAACAACAAATATGTGTCATATTTCACTTCTGTCAGATTGAACGGCAAAAAAACACTGTTCTAAATTCCGAATGTAAAGTTAGCCTTAAAATGTTTATTGGTCGTTCTTGAATTACAGTGGAACTTGGACATGGCATTTTGGTGTCACGCCCTGACCTGAGAGAGCCTTTTTATTTCCCTGTTTGGTTAGGTCAGGGTGTGATTTGGGTGGGCATTCTAGTTTGTTTATTTCTTTGTTGGCCGGGTATGGTTCCCAATCAGAGGCAGCTGTCTATCGTTGTCTCTGATTGGGGATCATACTTAGGCAGACCTTTTTCCCCACCTTCTGTTGTGGGATCTTGTCTTTGTATAGTTGCTGAATAGCGCTACAGAGCTTTACGTTCGTTTGTATTTTGGTGTTTTTTGGTGTCATTTTAAATAAAAGTAAAATGTACACATACCACGCTGCACCTTGGTCTTCATCCAACGACGGACGTAACATTTGGACAAAATGTACTTCATTTTTCTTAATTTTTTTGTTTGATTTGGGTACATCTTCCCATTCTAAATCAACTAATATGGTAGCTGGTAACACCAATGAGGCATTTGAGGTAAATTAAGATTTTCTGAAATGGAGGCCACAATGATCAAATCTAAGTTCATCAATCCTGTACTAAAGTGATATGATTAATCATTTTTCTCACAATGATATTTCCCTTCATTTAAATGGATTAACACCAAGTTGGGGCGGCAGGTAGCCTAGTGGTAAGAACGTTAGGCCAAACAACCGAAATGTTGCTAGATAGAATCCCGAGCTGACTAGGTAAAAATCAGTCGTTCTGCCCCTGAACAAGGCAGTTAACCCACTGTTCCTAGGCCGTCATTTGTTCTTCACTGCCTAGTTATATTAAAAAGTGACACTTTGGATTTTGACACCAAATTAATTAATGGAATCTTCAAATGTATGACATATTTAAAGGGTGTGATTAACTAATAATTTACTTTAATATAGACCGGAGTGGTCTGAAAAGAGTTTGTCACTGGAGAGAAGGCTCAAGGTTCTTGGAGATCTTTGTAATGAGTTATTTTCAAGGTGGTAACCCCAGTGACAGCAAACAGAGGGTCACACATTATACTGGTAAAATAATAGGTATTTTAATAGCCTTCTTTGTTTTTATTAATCTATACAATATATGACATACTTTTGTTCACTTTCTAGCATTCAAATTCCCAAAACATATCACTACAACTCCACTACTGTGACAAGCCTGCTCCTAAGTACTTTAAACAATGCATCAACATAGAGGGTTGCAGTATGAAGGATTTTATGTTTTATAATTTATAAACAGTTCAATATAAGCAAAAACATGTATCATGTGTTTATTTGTCATTTTTATGTGTGTTTCATGGTTGCAAAGGCAAGGGACTCAAATGCCAAATCAATTAAAAAACGACCCTTATTCTACACAGTGTGTGAGCGACAGGAGCTATTTTATCACAAGCTTTTCCTAGAGACAATTTTACCGTTTGGAGCAATTGTGCATGCCCATTGGATCTGATACTTCATAAGCCTATAAACAGTATATGCAATTCAAAAATATGGACTGGGCCTACTTCAGATACGGAATATAATAGTTTCGAAAAGGTAGGCTACTTTAGTGTCTTGTATCAAACTACATTTTCAAAAGGAGGCATATCGTTAACTTACGTAAAGACAAAGAATAAAGTGGTGGACCCGACGAGGAGGACTGCAGCGGTGGACACTGGAATAAACGCGCTGCCTTTAATTCTCTCCCTGCCGCTGTTGGGCATTCTGTACTTTCCACAAACATCAGCAGTTTATTCCAATGAAACGATTACACCAAGATACAATAAATGATCCATGATACGACATATTCCCACTATGTTCTGTCCGGAGTCTCCGTGGATCAAATGCAACAAATCCATGGTCCAAAAGTCCAACGAGCTGTGCCCGTCTTGGAAATCCCACCGTACCGACTGGGCCCGACCAACCACCAACTCAGCGAAGCGGCTCTTGATTTGATAGGTGGGGCTATCGCCGGGGAAAGGTAGCTTTGGGACACAACATCGGGAGTCTGTCTATTGGTTGGACTCCGTTTAAAGGAGGACTTACGTGAACTACACTATAGCAGGCTAGACTCCATTGTGGTGTATGTTTTCAGTACTAAATATTATTTTTACTATTTAAAAAAATATATATTTCATGTCATAGCCATACTCTTGATTACAAATGTTATTTGCTTCAATATGGAAATGGGTCTGTCATTAGAAATTGACAATAATGTTGCTCTATAGTGACAGATAAAAGTATATAATGTACAAATGTTGAATATTCTAACAACATAAACATAGGCTATTCAAACTCTGCTCCTTTACAGTGATCCAAGTTCAGTTTGGTTTTTCGCTTCTGTATTGGGATACTACAAGTCTCTGGCAGGGGCGAACTAGACATCTGGCATTTTGGGCAAATGCAGGAGGGGCTGGTCCATTTTTAGCCCAGTGGGCCTGTCTAACTTGTTTATTTTTAATTACCTGGCTGTTGATGGGGGCCTCAACAATTAAAAATGGTCCGGTGTGTTTGAAATGCCAGGGCCGGTTTCTGGTCCCCGTCTCTGGTGCTGTCCAAGAACTGAAGACTAGAAATGTATGTATGTTGCATCACTGCAAATGTGAGGTTAAGTCTCTAAGGAATTGTTGAGGGGTTGGGCCTGGCTGTAGCATGATATTAACATCCCTTATAAATGTTGAGCCAAATAAGGCTCAGACATATATAGATGCCCCAGGTGGGATGGATACAACGGAGTGGATCGAAGCCTTTGTCCGAGGGCTGATGTGTCTGCTAGGGATCCTGGGGAACAACTGGCTTTGTCTCCGCTCTCTCCCTGGACCCAAGTCCAGTCTCCGCACCAATGAGGTCCTCTTCATCAACCTGGCCGTCTCCAACCTCATCACCAACTACATGGTGGACCTGCCCGATACCATAGCTGACTTTGTTGGCCACTGGTTCCTGGGGGAAGCCTACTGCTGTGTGGTCCAGTTTTGCTCTGACCTGTCAGAGACCAGCAGTGTCTTCTCCACCTTGTTTATTAGTGTGTTCTGGTACCAGAAACTGGTGGGGTCTTTGAAACGCGGAGGAGCTCCAGTCCAGCTGGATAGCCTCCGCCTCATAGCCTGTCTCCTGGCTGGCAGCTGGACAGTGGCTGTGTTATTCAGTGTTCCACAATTATTGTTTCTCCGAGTGGACAGTGGAAATGAGAGCCACGATGACTGTCTAGAAATCTTTCCCTCCCAAACTGCGAGGCAGACCTATGAGCCGTTGTATCTGACCTTCGCTAACGCCCTCCCCATCGCTGGTATAGCGTTTGCTAGCATCCAGATTGTGATCACTCTGCTAAGGAACCAGACACGTATCCAGGGCTTGACTTCGGACCATCACAATGGGACAGCTAATTCTTTACCTAACAATGGACCCTCAGTTGTACACAGCTCGATCAGTTCCCCCCTCTACCAGGTCGAGATCGGGGACAGCATAGTCAGAGCTCCACCCGATCTGAAGAGGTCCTCTCAGCCTCCAGCTAAGCCCAGCCCAGGCTCAGGTACTCAGGTGAGGGCAGCCAAGAGCGTGGTAGCTGTGGCCACTGTGTTTGTGGTATGCTTGTGGTATGCTGGGTGATCCACCTGCTGCTGATGATGGCCAGCAACATCCACACATCCTTGGCGTTGGAGCTGGCCAGCTACATCGGATCCTCTTACACCTGCATCATCCCCTACATCTTCCTCTATGGAGTAAAAAAACTGTCTTGCTCCTGCAGAGGGTAGCTAGATATAGGTATACACAAACGTTCTATTTAGTGGTATCAAACCAAGTGCTTTGAATAATTGTTGCTCTTTTTTAATTTTATCTTTATTTAACTAGGCAAGTCAGTTAAGAACAAATTCTTATTTTCAATGACGGCCTAGGAACAGTGGGTTAACTGCCTTGTTCAGGGGCAGAATGACCGATTTTTAACCTTGTCAGCTCAGGGAGTTGATCTTGCAACCTTTCGGTTACTAGTCCAACACTCTAACCACTAGGCTACCTGCCACCCCAGATGTCTTTAGGACATCTGTGTTGCCTGAAAATAAATCTAATTAGATTGGCATATCGCCATGATTTCATTAGCGTAGTTATACTAGTGTAAACACAAATTCAGTTTATACACCATCACGTCTGGGTGAATATCAGTGAACTCCAACTACTCTCTGACAGATGGAGCTAGTGATGGTGACTGACAATTAGAAGTATGTTTATGATGGAAATGTTGTTAACCCTGTAGAATGTTAAGTTACATAAAATACACCATAGATATATACTCACACATGACTTTGATGTTAATGATTTGCTGTAATATCTTATATAAAGTTTGTGTTAACTAGCATTTCAACTTCGAGTTGGATTTAAGTGCTTCATGAACTTGGGAAATCAATTCTGCATCTCTGGATTGAAGTCTACTTTAATTGTTTTGTTTCCAGCACATTAAAATCAAAGGCCCGTGTCTGAGTAATTGGAGAAAATCATCTCAGCAATTATTGCTAAGTTGCAGAGACAACAACCAGCCCTGGGGCACAATTATCCTCTATTAAGGGTAATTATGCCAACAAAAACAACAGGAACACAACAAAGTATGAACAACCCTCTACAATGGGGTGTCTGTTAATTGTCAACAGTGCTATGAGGCTGGGTGCTGCAGGGCCTTCGGAAAGTATTCAGACCCTTTGACTTATTCCACATTTTGTTACGTTACAGCTTTATTCTAAAATGTACAAAATTGTTTCCCCCCCCTCATAAATCTACACACAATACCCCATAATGACAAAGCAGAATACTTATGTAAATATCACATTTACATAACTATTCAGACCCTTTACTCAGTACTTTGTTGAAGCACCTTTGGCAGGGATTACAGCCTCGAGTCGTCTTTTGTATGACGGTACAACCTTGGCACACCTGTATTTGGGGAGTTTCTCCCATTCTTCTCTGCAGATCCTCTCAAGCTCTGTCAGGTTGGATGGGGAGCGTTGCTGCACAGCTATTTTCAGGTCTCTCCAGAGATGTTCGATCTGGTTCAAGTCCGGGCTCTGGCTGGGCCACTCAAGGACATTCAGAGACTTGTCCCGAAGCCACTCCTGTGTTGTCTTGGCTGTGTGTTTAGGGTCGTTGTCCTGTTGGAAGGTAAACCTTCGTCTGAGGTCATGAGCGCTCTGGAGCAGGTTTTCATCAAGGATCTCTCTGTACTTTGCTCCGTTCATCTTTGCCTCGATCCTGACTAGTCTCCCAGTCCCTGCCACTGAAAAACATCCCCACAGCATGATGCTGCCACCACCATGCTTCGCCGTAGGGATGGTGCTAAGTTTCCTCCAGACATGATGCTTGGTATTCAGGCCAAAGAGCTCAATCTTGGTTTCATCAGACCAGAGAATCTTGTTTCTCATGGACAGAGTCTTTAGGTGGCTTTTGGCAAACTCCAAGTGGGCTGTCATGTGCCTTTTACTGAGGAGTGGCTTCCATCTGGCAACTCTACCATAAAGGCCTGATTAGTGGAGTGCTGCAGAGATGGTTGTTCTTCTGGAAGGTTCTCCCATCTCCACAGAGGTACTGTGGAGCTCTTTCAGAGGAACCATCAGGATCTTGATCACCTCCTTGACCAATGCCCTTCTCCCCTGATTGCTCAGTTTGGCCAGCTCTAAGAAAAGTCTTGGTGGTTCCAAACTTCTTCCAGTTAAGAATGATGGAGGCCACTGTGTTTTTGGGGACCTTCAATGCTGCAGACATTTTTTGGTACCCTTCCCCAGATCTGTGCCTCAACCCAATCCTGTCTCGGAGCTCTACGGACAACTCCTTCAAATTGGTTTTTGCTCTAACATGCAACTGTGGGACCTTACATTGACAGGTGTGTGCCTTTCCATATCATGTCCAATCAATTGAATTTACCACAGGGGGACTCCAATAAAGTTGTAGAAACATCTCAAGGATGATCAATGGAAACAAGATGCACCAAGCTAAATTTCAGGTTTCATAGCAAAGGGTCTGAATGCTTATATAAATATGGTATGTTTATTTTTTATAAATTAGCAATAGTCTTAACCTGTTTTCACTTTGTCATTATGGGGTATTGTGTGTAGATTTTAGGATTCTTATTTATTTAATCAATTTTAGAATAAGGCTGTAACAAAATGTGGAAAAGGTCAAGGGGTCTGAATACTTTCCGAAGGCACTTTATACACTCAGTGGTCAATTAAGTACACCACCCTCTTAACGAAAACGGTTCACTCCTACAGACAGCGAATCATATAAAGCAGGATGCAGACAGGCATCCAGTTACTCTTCGATTCAACATTAGAATGGGCAAAACGAGTGACCTAAGCAACTTTTAGAATGCTATGATTGGTGCCAGGCGCACTGGTCCAGTATCTCAGAAACGGCTGTCCTCCTGGGCTTTTAACGCACGACAGTGTCGAGGGTTTTCTGAGAATGGTGCGACAAACAAAAAACATCCAGTCAGCGGGAGTCCTGTGGGCGAAAACAGCTTGTTGATGAGAGAGGTCGAAGGAGAATGGCAAGAATCGAGCTAGCTAACAAGTCAGCCCACAAACAGGCAAATAACAGCACAGTACAACAGTGGTGTGCAGAACGGCATCTCGGGGACGAACAACTCGCCGGTCCTTGTTACGAATGGGCTATTGCAGCAGACGACCACACTGGGTTCCACTCCTATCACCTAAAAACAACAAGCGGCTCCATTGGGCACACGATCACCAACAGTGGACAAAACATTACCTGGTCCGACAAATCCCGGTTCCTGTTGCATCATGCCTATGGCAGTCAGGATTTGGCGTAAGCAGCATGATTCCAAGGCCACATCCGGCCTGGTATCAACACTACAGGCTGGTACCGGTGTTGTAATGTTTCTGGCAGACGTTAGGTCCCTTGATACCAATTGAGCGACATGTCCACGCCCCGAAGAATTCAGGCTGTTGTGGAGGTAAGGGGGGCTCACCCAGTACTAGATGGATAAACTAGATACACTGTGGCCAGTTTATATCACAACGGGACCCATACATGGATATCTGTGAACATTCACTTGTGCAAAGAGTTCAAATCAGTGTTTATTTTTTATTTACTGAACAGGTTGCAAATTTTATTATACATTTTTTCCAATACAATCTTAAACCAAAAAACTATGACGAATTTAAATTATTCTATGTATGTAAAATTGGCTTATTTTATAAAATTGCTCATTGCAGGCCTGAGTTCTCAGAGTAAAACTACTTGAACAGCACCCTTATACAAGGCATGGATCGAGGATTTCTGTCTCATCCCTGAAATCTCAGTTGAGTACAACACTCATACAGTCAATTAAATGCCATTTAACTAGTCAGCCAAAAGCAGACACACTGATTAAGGTGTTAAGTCATTCAGAAAAATAAGAAATACTAACAAAACATGTAAAAGTAAGGTTAAGTTATTATAAACCTTTGGCAGAGAATGCATTCTTAGCATAATGTTAGGAGTACCAATATTTTACTCTGTATTACGGAGGTTGATTGGTACAGAAAGCCAAACACTGTCAGCTTAACAGTCTTCTTGACATCTAAACTGTGGGGGGGATTAAACTGGGTTTAAATGAGTGGAGTGATTAAGACAGCGTCCTCAGCTCGCATCAGAGGCTAATGTCCATGGAACAAATACTTAGGCCTGAATCATGGCAGGCATGTAGAAGGAAAGACACTCATGAATGATATCAGCGTGATATCCAGCATGTGGATTCAAGTTTAAACAAATGACAAAACCATCACAGCAATCATGTAAGTGCATTTCTCCTCTACATACGTACATTCTATATATTTTACCCACATAAGTACAGTAACTCCATATGTAAATGACGATCCCATCCCTGTAAAGTATTGTCCCCTAATTCTGTGTATGACAACAGTTCATGTTTGCCTAACATTAATTTGTGAAACCAATACTATTCCCTCAGACAGCCACCAATAAGTTGTCTTCACTTCTAGGCTTATATCACAAAACAAATGCATACTGTACTTAGAAAATAAGTTAAAAATAGGATGTAAAAAGTCTGAAGACAGGGGTGTAGTGAGCTGGTCAATAACCCCTTCATGAGAAATGCGGGGGTGTAGTCCTTTGCGACGCAACTGCAGTCTGAGAAACCTAACTGTATTCTCAATATCACTCCACTATCAAACACCAGCCAGAACAGGAGATATACAGAAGAGTCATGTTATTCAGAACTGTAAACCAGTTTCATTCTGTCTCTTTACTTGCTGATCTTCCTGTGACCCCTGGGAACCTCCTCAGTGAACTTTCTCCAGCTTGGCCTGCAGGGCCTTGAAGTTGCCGATGGTGAGCCGCAGGGTAGAGTTAGGACTCAGGGACTGCAGCTCCACCAGGTAACCACAGATGTTATCCAGACACACATTAGTGAACCGCCGTCTGACAAGACGAGGAAGGAGAAATAGGAGTTAGACTGAGCGTATTAGATAAATTAGAGATACATTTTAAACCGGTTTACAAACAATAATTGTCATGACTACATACGTACACGGGTTGATATGTTTTCAAATGAGAAGCATTGCATAATGAAGAGAGCAGCAACGGTTAACACACGTGGCGATTGGTTAGTTACCGGTCATATGTTGGTACTCTGCTGGGGTCCTCTACGTATCCTGACAGCAGCACATGTATACACTCTACCAGGTGGAGAGGTTTCTTCAGACGCTGCCAACACGGATCCTGGGAGACACAGCCACAGTTCGAGACATTCAGTCTTTTAATATCTACAAAACCTTATTAATTAATCAAATAATGCTCAAGTTGAAAAGGTGCAAAATATGATTTTATAATAACCCTTTATTATTAAGAGTATCTTTATCTATTTGTATCCCAAAACTGCCAGCAATAATTGCCCCTCAGGGATGAATAATGGTCATCGAATTTAATTGAGCGATATACCCGTGTCTTGAAAAGTTGGTCGTAGACCTCCAGCAGACGGGGGAGCTGTACTCCTATCTCCTGCATGGTGAAGGTGACAAAGCCCACGTCCCAATTCAGATGACACACCTCCTGCTCCAAAAACTTCACCAGGAATTCTGGAGACAAGACAGTGGAAAAGTACTGTACATTAAACAATTTGCCCATCTCTGTAGTTCAATGGTAGGAGACAACATAGGACAGGTGTTGGTGGATAATGAAGCAATTACAGATTAGACATCCAGACCCTATAGACATAACACCTGAGACATACATAATGAACTGCTAATGTAATTACACTAAGCATGGATGTCTTACATAGAGGAGAATCAAAGAATTGGCTGAATAAACAAAAGTAGGCCTGTGGTTTTACCTAGAGGAAAGTATCTGGGTGTTCCTGCGTAGATTTTCCCCAGAGACACCAGTTTGAGACTCAGAGCTCTCATCCTGTCAGCTGGACTCATGGCCACACTGTCACCCAGCTCTGGAATGAAGGACAAATAACAGAATTCGAGATTTAGGTTGTTTATCTACTTACCCAGAGCCAGACGAACTCATGGATACCATTTTATGCCCGAGTGCAGTTTGGAGATTATTGAAGCTAGCAAATTGTTAGCTTAACGCAATTCCGTGAAGTCTCCCGGTACAGTAGCCAGCTCCTCTCAAAAGCAGGGGAATAGACCTAACTATTCCGAAACTGGGTGGTTGGTCATTTATAGTCTTACAAAGCTATACATCGTTATCAATATTTTACCAATATGTTCATTTCTCTGATAATCATAAAATCTACATTCTATCCACTTCCGTTTGTCGCATAGAGATGTATGGAGACCGCAACGTTGGATCTGTCCCATTATGGCGTCTTGAGCGCACGGGGAGCACAATTGAGAGATAATTTGCCATCTCCATACATCTCTTTGCGACAAAAAGGGAAATAAGGAAGTGGATACAATCTAGTTTTTATGATTATCAGAGAAATTAACATGTATAGCTTTGTAAGACTACACGTAACCAACCACCCAGTTTCGGAGTAGTTAGGTCTATTCCTTAACTACGCAAGAGACAAACACGTTGGATAACGTCAGGAGCACTTGTCTGTACACACCTTTTTCCATGATCTCCTGCCACAGAGAGTGCACCAGGATGGGGTCAGAGTGACCAGCACAGTGGATGATGGCCAATTTGCATTCAGACAACCGGAAGTGATCTGCAAACTCCCCATACAGCTAGATAGGAGGACAAAGGACAGGGGTATTAAAACATTTGCTGTACGGGAGGAAAATGTATTACCAAACAGAACTATTGGAGTGAGGGGCAATGTTAGATATCCATGCACCGTTACCTTGGTGATGTCCATAAGCTCGGAATCCAGTTGTGACATGGCTCCCTGTACAGAGGGATGCTGGGAGTAACGTCTGCTCAGAGTCTCCTGGATCTGGACCTGAATACGCACCACCTGGGAGGCAGGACCAACAATATCAGCTAGAGTTGACAGAGCCCAAATCTAAACCTTATCAAAAAGGGGTCAAAACCTAAAAATTCAGCGAGGAGTTATTTCCCCTCCCCCGTACCTCCATCTTCTCCTCCAGCTCATGCAGGAACTCCCCTTCGGCTCCTTGAGCAGAGATGCAAGAGGAGCTCTTGGCTGACAGGATGGCCCTGGAAATGTACTCCAGCCTCTGCTTCAGGGAGATCTCAGTACTGCACACAGACAGACACATGTATAAGATGTTCGTACTCCATTTTAACGCCGCTCAGAATCAACACGAATGAGGCCATTTTCATATGTCAGTGGTAGCGCCGGGCTCTACCACTGAGACACACAGTGTGTGGAAATGGCACATTAAGACTCGGGGGGCTGTTAGGTCGTACCTGTGCATGTCCGCGAGCCTGGCCAGGACGTGAGCTGCCTTGCCAAAGCTACGGCTCTTCTCATAGTACCGCCACAGCAGGTCCATGTTCCGCACCTTACTCTGGTCCTGCTTGATCATGTGCATCAGGTGTTCCTCCAGGTATGGAGAGTTCACCTGGATAGCGGACACACACAGAGAAACAGAGAGAGAGACAGACGATAATAAACCACGACAAAAGATCAGTTTAATGCAACATACTCATCCACTATAAAGAACAGAACCAGGCATCTCAGGCTGTGACTGTGGGACAATGCCAGAAGGTTCTTACCTCCAGAAGCTTGTCGGTGAGGTCAGCCTGTATCAGCCAGTTGTAGAGGGCTATGTGGAAGAGTTCATCCTGTGACCTCTGGGCCAGACCAATGACCTGCTCAAACTGCCAGGGAGAACGAGAAGATCATGCGATCTCATCCATAGCATGAATGAATTGAGGCCAAAATCTTTGGACTAAACATTTTCAGCCTTATACTAAAAAATAATGCTATTATTATTTTTGTAAACAAATTCCTATTATTGTTATTGGGGGTAACAGTCTCCCCCACACAGCACTTACGTGGGCGGTGGCATCCTCATTACTCAGCATGTTGGGGTCAGAGGTCATAACAGGGGGTCCTGGCTGCTTAGGGACACTGGGAGACTGAGGAGCAGCTTTACTCTGGTTCACCAGCTCCTGCATGGTGTCTGTGATGCACTTATAGCATGACAACCTACAGGAGGAGACGAGGGGGTGGTCAGTCTGTCAGCACAAGGGAGAAAATAAAAGGGCCAGGACGTCCCTTAGCAGATCTCTATTACCACAGTCTCATGATCAACGTGAACATGTGGTTAGTTACCTCTCCTGGAAGGCCAGTGCTCCAGCCTGGTCCTCCTCTGGTTCTCCGTTCTTATAGAAGTGAGGTCCCAGCCTCTGAGGATCCTTCTTATCTGCTGCAGTCAGGCACAGCTCAAGCACCCCCTCATAAAAACGCACTGAGAGAAAGAAACACCCTTAGCGTCCCATCCACACTAAGCACGAAGAGTCAAGGACATTTCAAATAGTATTAGTGTGATGGCCAGGTGTGTAGAGCCTTACCCTGTCTGTACTGGGAGCAGACCAGTGGCAGGTCTGTGTGTTGGCTGATCAGCTGGTAGAGTTGTAGTGACTCTCTCAGTGTTCTCTCCTTATCGATCTTAGTCTGGATCTGTCTGGAGCCCTGCAGCAACTCATTAGCCTGGGAGGGACAGAGGGAGGGGGAGATTTAGTTCTGAGATACAGTTGTAAAGGGAAAAAGAAGACTGAGGAGGCAACAGTGGATGCTATCAAACTTTGCCCAGGGACTGCAGATGGGAATTAACCTTGTAGTCAAAATTGGATGGACATCTTCCCTGTCATATAGACAAATAAAAACACAGCGCGTGTGTTTGTAGACTACCTTTGAGCAGACGCTGTCGTCGCTGCTGTACAGCAAAGGACAGATGTCTCTAAGGTGGGTGCTGATGGCATCTACAGAGGCGGAGTCTTTGATGTAGACGTTGATGAGGGCTGTGATCAGAGCTCCGGTCAGCTCTCGACCCCGGATCACCACGTCCTTAAAACTCACCCCCTTTATCTGGTCCTGGAACTCCTATTACAAGTCACACATGGGTTACAAACAGGAGACAAGGGAGACATCTTTACAAAAAGACTTCAGAAATACACCCTCCTCCGTATTTATTTGGACAGTGAAGCTAAAATGTAGAAATTTGTCTCCACACTCCAGCATTTTGGATTTGAGATCAAATGTTTCATATGCTGTGACAATACAAAATGTCACCTTTTATTTGAGGGAATGTTCACACATATCATACATAGCAACAGCTCTGGTGGACATTCCAGAGAAGAGAAATAAGCTTTTTGTGCGTATGGAACATTTCTGGGATCTTTTATTTCAGCTCATGAAACATGCGATCAACACTTTGCATGTTGCATTTATATTTTTGTTCAGTGTAGTTAAGTGTAGTATTTGGTCCCATATTCCTATCATTCCTTAACTGCATCAAGCTTGTGACTCCAAACTTCTTGGATGCTTTCGCAGTTCGTTTTGGTTGCATTTCGGATTTTGTTGTGCCCAATACAAATGAATGGTAAATAATGTATTGTCATTTTTAGTCACTTTTATTGTAAATAATAATAGATGTTTCTGAACACGTCTACATTAATGTGGATGCTGCTATGGTTACGGGTAATCATGACTAATTATGAAGTGAGAAAGTTAGAGGAACAAAGACCATACCCAACCAAAACGCTAACCTCTCACCATTAACAACAATAGGGGAGGGAGACTAGAGGCATAACGTGCTTACATTTGTAAACGGTTAAACAGATATCTATTAAAATACCCTCTAATGAAAGGTGACATTTTGTACTGTCACCTCATTTGAAACATTTGATCTCAAATCCAAAATGCTGGAGTATAGACACAAATTTACACATTTTAGCTGCACTGTTCAAATAAATACGGATGGGAGTGTGTGTTGATTAACCAATTAGATGAATTAGTCTGACTGACAGCACAATGTAATCCTGCACATCCTGAATATCCAGCGCTGGTTTCCCGGACAGATTAAGCCTGGTACTGGATTAAAAATCTATCCCAACGGAGAATGGACTAGGCTTAACCTGTGCCCGGGAAACCAGTCCCCAGTGAGGTCATTGGTGCTGGAAGCTTACCATGGGTAGTTCAGAGATGATGATGCTGAACTGGTGGTCACACAGCAGCTTCCACAGGGCCAGGGTCTGACAGGAGCGATGCACCAGCTGCTGGATACCCTGCAGGGACATCTTCTCATAGGCCTGAGCCTCGGCTGTGGACGGGGAAGAGAGAGAAAGAGTAGTCACAGAGTACAGAGACCCCAAAATATAAGAATAGTGTGTTCTCACTGGTGTTAGAATTCTACTCCAACAATGCGGTCATTCTAGTTGCTCCTTGATTTGGAATGATAGTTTAACATCCACACATTACTTACTGTGGTACTTCCTCTGGAGTTCCTGCTGGACCTGCTGAGAACTGGCTCCTCCATCAGGCCGCATGAAGCCCAGCAGACGCTGCTGCAGATTGGCTGGAGAGCTGAAACTGCAGATGGGTGGAGTTCAACATGCAAATCAAATACTATTCATTTCACTAGATGACCATAGAAGTGTGGATATATAGTACCTCCCATAAAGCAGCCAGCCCAGGTCTTGGACATGGGGAAAGGCAGGGTCCAAGGCTCTGTCTTACCTGGCTGCCCCCAGAGACGAGGGGCTGAACTGGGAGTTCTTATCCAGGAAGTCCTTCAGACCACGGAGCTCCAGAAGAACTGACTCCAGATCAGATGAGCTGGCTGTGCTCTCCAACTGGGGGAGAAAGAGAGAGAGAGATTGATCATCCTCAAATGAACTTGCAAAGGAGGACTGTAATATGCTGTTAATGCAATACTCACAATACTGACAGCCTGATTTCCTTTACTGATGGTCTTCTCAACAGCAAGACTCCCGTCCCAGATATTACTGTTAATCAATAACGTTCACAAGTTAGTGAAGTCACGCTATAAGTGAAACGTCTCTCAGTCCAGTACAAAGTAAAAATATTGCATTTCCCGAGTACGGAAGCGAGGCCTGAGTACAGTACGCTATCCAGGTGAGGGGACTGACCCCATTATGCGTGCGAAGTAGACACTGATGCCATTGTGTTTCCCTGAGAAGACCACCTCTGGCCCAGAAGACATGCCAGTGATGGGGGCGGAGGGCATGGGCGTGGCGGGTATATAGGGCGTAGACACACTCTGGGGCATCATACCTAAGAGATTGTTGTCAGGGCACACAGACATTAAACACTCGAATGTTGCTAATATTCAGTGGGTGAATGTGTTGAGTACTGTCGACGGGCAAGGCACTCTGCAACAACAAAAAAGACCGAAAAAAGGGCAGTGTACCTGGAACAGGCGTTGCTAAGAAACTAGGGTTAGGCATTGGACTGCTACCAACCGGCATAGGGGACCCTAAAACAACAGGCAGGCAGGAAGTAAGACAAGTGATGCCGACAGACAACTTCTCATTCATGAGCAGTCTAATTGCAACGCACTGTGTACAACTTATACAAGGGATTTCGACTAGGGCATTATTGCCATTGGCATGCTACAACGAATGGGAATTCGGGAATGGGAATTTGGCTTTAAGCAGAAATCCTTCCTCAGATGCGCCTCACCTGGTACAGGAGAGCCGAACAGCGCTCCGACGTTGCTAGGAGCAGAATGAGCCGAGGGGAACCTCATCTGAGCCTCTCCTCCATACCTAAAGAAGGCTCTGGTGGCCCACTGAGACACCTCTCTGTCGCAGGCAGCACTGGAACAGGCTACTATCAGAGCAGTGGCACACGCCTGCTCCTCCTGAGGTGAAGAGGAGGGTTAGATCAACAAACAGAGAAAGAAAGAGTGTGTGTAGCAATGCTTGCAGTAACAAGACAATGAGTAATGAGAGACTCCTCTACCCTGTGCAGTTTGAAGAAGCGTTCGACTTCTTCACTCTCGCCACCAGTACCGCTCACCAGTAGGTGGCGCAGCTGGTCCACCGGCCGCAACTTGTGGAAGATGTGACTTCCCTGGAAGACCATGAATAACAACCCATGTATAGACATTTGTTCACAAAATGACAGACAAGAGTGAACAAGTTTCATCGACCGTGTGAATTTACAGTGCCATTCACGCAGTACAAACTAAGCCGGAAAATCTTGACCGTACCTTGGCAGAGAGAAGGACAAATTTCTGCGGAGGGACATTGTGTTGCTGCACCACGACAGGAGAGTCAGTGAGGGGAACCTGATCCTTATTCAGGGGGGTAGAGATTTTAGGTGCCTTCTCCTCCTTGATGGCACAAAGTGCCCAGGAGTGGCCATCTACATTGGACATCATCTGCAATGATATACACAGACAATATGAGCTATAATATTCTTTGAAGCCAAACAAATACTACATTTAAAAGGAAACTAAATCATAGCATATGCATTGCAAAGTAAGCGGGGTTTTTGACTACACATAGTAGAGTGTCTAATGTCAGCTCTAAAGCAGATGAGGTTTTACATCTCTAATTAACTATGACCCTCACTCCCTCAGCTCCCACCTGAGCCTCCATCAGGGGTTTCTTAAAGGGGAAGGAGTCATGGTTGATGCACCACAGGATGTCACTGTCCTCAGTCTCAGACGCTGCCATCAGGAGAACTCCTGTAGGGATCAACACCAGAGACACATGAGTAAACCTTTAGGAGGACCATTTATAACAGGATAGCGTATAGACTGCAGGGTGGCTTTTACCTTTGCTGTGCAGAGCCTTGTGGACCTTGGCAGGCTTCTGCAGGGTGGAGGAGGCAGAGAAGCCTGGAGGCAGGCGGACATGGACCAGAGCAAGCAGACAAGGGCGTGCCCCTGGCTGCTTGACATGTGGTGGGGCAAAGGGAGCAGTGCTGAAGTAGAGACGCACTCCTAAAAGCAGAGATAGAGACCTACATAAGGTCTTTGTACATACTTATTCTGCAATGAAAAGAAAATCAGTATGGCCTCTATATCCTCTCCCATGTCAGTCCGTCTCCTTACCTGCATGAGTGACAGCCAGCAGGTGGCAGTCGGACGACTCCGATCTGTCTATCACAGAGATCTGTATGATGGGTTTAAACACAGAGCGATCTATGGTCCTATATGGAGCGATATAAAAGAACAAAGAGATTAATTTGGATTTGTTCTCAAGCAGTGAGGAGCTTTGACCATCTGAACCATTCACTAGCACTCTGGATTTAACCAGAGGTGAGGAGTAGCTGACGGACCTGGCAACGTTTCCTGCTGCAGCCACGATGGAACTCTGTGACATGGCCGCCACACGGCTCATACCCTGCCCATCCACACCCAGATCATACACCTGGAACAGACAACATCAGCTTTTAACTCAAGGTCCTAATTCAGCGTTTCCCAAAACTAGGGGTCGCGACCCCACGTGGAGTCGCCTGATATGAAAATGGGGTCGTGGGAGAATTTCCAAAATCCTGATTTTTTTGCGCATTCAAATTACGTATCGTCATTGTATCTCAAAATCATTGTAACGTGGTTAAACTTAAAAATCTAAATTTAAACTATTGAAATCTAAAAGATAAAACTCAACCAGAGTACCCTTAGATCGTGGGGAAATGCGCTTGAATCAGAATAATCCAAGTGCAACAGTCAAGTGCGGCCTTTCGAGCAGTCATGTGGACATATGCTGCAGACAAAGCATTGACGGGTCCATCACGGAGGAGTTTTGGTTCCTGACTCAGAAGGGAATACCCTGCAGTCTCTCTCAGAGCGTTAAAACTCATGGTACCCTTTGCCAACTCACATCTGTGTGAAGCTGGATTAATTGCTCTTGTCTGCATTAAAACCAAATATCGATCCAGGTTGGATGTGACAGCAGAGATGAGGTGCGCACTGTTGACCACGCCCCCTGACCTTCAGCAGCTCCAATGCGACATGAATGAAGGACACCGATCTCAGTGGTGATGAGATAGGATACATTATGTCAGTCCAATTAGCAATTGGCTGTTATAGGCCCAAATTAAAAGTATGTGATGGTGAGTTGACAAGACAATCAGAAATACTGTTACAATGTTTTGCAATTGACTGCAATAGTCCCAAATAAAAAAGTAAACACTGGCTGTTAATCACATAATTTTCAGATATCAAAATGGGGTCGTGGATGAAATAAATTTGGGAACCCCTGTTCTAAATAGAACATTTTGAAATGTCTGACAAAGTTCTACCCAAAGCATCATCCAATTCCACAAATCCTCAAATAAACATATTGATATTTACTACAGTGCTACCATTCAAATAGTTAAACTTATGAATTGTGTACCTGTAGAACCCCCTTCTCTGAGCGGGTGAAGAGTATGTTACGGGAGTTGTCAATGGCAATCTGCACTACCGGGTCTGTGGGGCACCAAGATAGAAAAGTTGTCAAATTCAATTCAAGAACTAGAGCATAAGAAAGTTCCAATTCCACAAGGAGCCTCCGAACTATCCTTACCGTCCTCAGAGAAGGAGAACTGGAGCAGAGAGGGGACTAGGAAGGACAGGCTGCTTTTGGAGTGGTTAATCTTCTTACAGCGTTGGCTGAACCAGCCTGCCTCGGCCTGGTAGGCTACCTCATACAGGCAGCCATCTTTCCCTGCCAGGAAGATGCGGCCCAGGTCGGTGGAAGTGATGGCCAGGAGGTAGGTGTTGTCTGTGGGGATGGAGTACAGCGGGTCTGGTAGTAACTGCATCCCTCCAGACATGCTGTCATTCAACCCTGATAAAGAGAGGAACAGAGGAAAGAGAAGTTGAGAGAGAGTAGATCAATTTCTGAAGTAGTCCATGGTGGGTTAAAGACATCCTCCAGTGATTTTTATACTTTTCCTGTTGAAAAGCGATATCCCAAGTATAAATACAGTAAAGTACACACACACAGACTAAAGGGCAGTGGTGGAAAAAGTACCCAAATGTCATACTTGAGTAAAAGTAAAAGATAACTTTATAGAAAATTAAAAAAAGTCTAAAAGTATTTGGTTTTAAATATACTTTGGTTTTAAAGTACAAATACTTTCAAATTCCTTATATTAAGCAAACCAAATGGCACCATTTTCTTTATTTACCGATAGCCAGTGGCACACTCCAACACAATTTACAAACTAAGCATGTGTGTTTAGTGAGTCCGCCAGATCAGAGGCAGTAGGGTAGGGCTGGGCGATAGGCCAAAATTTATCATGGTATTTTTCACATTTTTGACGGTATGATGGTATTTTATGCTTTTGATTAAAAGTTGGCTTTACGAGTAGTGTGTGACAACACATATATTCTAAATTACTTCAATGGGCGTTTCCATTCGGATTGTTTTATACTGTTCAATTTAAACATACACCTAAAAGTATTTCCTGCACTCATTTGAGAATTTCCATACTGCCACGATATACGCAAAAATACTAGGCCTTATTTAACCAACTGTTGCAATTGCGATCAAAACCCTTGGGTGAACTTTTGGAATCATGTAAATATAATTTATTATAATTCTATAGTTAGAATATAAATAAAAGTGGGCACTTTGAATACAGTGTTTGACATGACAACGAATGAAAATGCCATAGACGAGTTATTGTGACATAGGTAGGAACCAAAGTGATGTTCAGTGTTTCCTAGGGGTCCCTATAATCTTTGGCTACATTAAATCTTTATTCATATAGCCAACATATTCATGCTTCGCCTATTCCGCTTTGATTTAGAAGATACTGTTGCACAAACATGCTGATTTAAGCCTCCACCAGTAATGGTATCAGGCGGTATTAGCTAGCTACGTTTGCTCTGACTCAGTACTTTTGTTAGCTAGTTAGTCAGCTAACACAATTTAGCTTAACTTGCTAAGAAAATACAAACTAGATGTAAGAAACACAAACTAATATTGTAATTATATAACGCTTGTGGATTTATATTAAGATCAAAGTGGAAACACCATCGTTGTCATCAACATTGTTTTATGTGCTGCATTGACCATGCAGACTGAACGAAAGTGTCTCGTGGTCAAGCAACAACAAATGCGCTCCTTGAGTGACGGGGTGGCACTAGGTCTGTGTGGAAAGCGGCATGGAGAGAGAGAGGGAGCGAGAGCGGGAGCGGGAGCGAGATGACTCAAGTAGCAGAGTAAACTATAAAATTGGACGTTACACAAGGCGTATTACATTTAACAAACCAAACATTAAAATACCGTTATAGAAGGTAAAGTAAAAACCCAAACCGGTCCCTGCATCAATACCGATATATAGTAAAATACGGTGTACCGCCCAGCCCTACAGTAGCTATGACCAGGATGTTCTCTTGTTAAGTGTGTGAATTGGATCATTTTCCTGTCCTGCTAAGCATTCAAAATGTATTGAGTACTTTTAGGTGCCAGAGAAAATGTGTTGGGTAAAAACTACATTATTTTCTTTCGGAATGTAGTGAAGTAAAAGTTGTCAAATATAAAATAGTAAAGATACCCCAAAAAACAACTTAAGCAGTACTTCAAAGTATTTTTACAACACTGCTAAAGGGTAAAAAAATATGTTTCATCAGTGTTTAGGCAACTGCAAAATTCAAGGAGTAGGTCATTCAAGCAGTTGGACTGATGGTGACTTTGTGATGTCATTATCCTCCCATCTTGCTTGAGGAACAATAGAGAACAAAAGAGGAAAAGAGCACCCCCCACTTGTGCCATGTCACGAGGACACCCGGGACACCTATTGAGATGTGCCATTTGTTAAAGGGATACTTTGAGATTTTGGCAATGAGGCCCCTTTACCTACTTCCCCAGAGTCAGATGAACACCTGGATACCATTTTTGTCTTTGTCAAGTATGAATGAAGTTAGAGGTAGTTTCGGGGGCCAATGCTAACTAGCATAAACATGATTGGAAGTCTATGGGTATCCGCTAGCATGCTTAGATAGCAATTGCACAACAGCTAGTTAGCAACTACAATCAGAGACAAAAATGGTGTCCAGGAGTTAATCTGCCTCATTGCCAAAATATTCCCTTAAGTAAATAAGGTGTTAAATTAGGTGAAAAGGAGACTGGAGTAGGACTTTAATAATAATACCAACAACACAAACATAATTAAACCAATCAACCAATTTCAAAACTGTATGCCGTATTGATGACACTTCAGGTCAATACTTCAATACTTCACGTATTGATGACACTTTTGTGTGCTTCAGGTCTAGGAGGATCATCATTACTCACCTGCCTGAGCTTTAGGAAAGCTGAGCCCCAGGATCACTACATCCACAGGAGTGGCTAGGACCAACAGGAAGTGGATGTGTGGCTGGAAAATCCCTGTGGAAAAAATTAAGTTAAAAAAGGTCCAATGCAGCCATTTTTATCTCAATATCAAATGTTTTTGGGTAACAATTAAGTACCGTACTCTTAGATGTTTGACCATTTAAGATTGAAAACAAGACACAAAAATAGCTTCTTAGCGAAGAGGAATTTCTCAAGCTAAAATTATGCTAGGACTGTCTGGGAGTTGTCTGAGTGGGGAGGGGAAAACTAGCCGTTATTGGCAAAGAGGTTTGGAACACTTTCTTATTGGTCTATTAAATAATTTACAGCCTGGTGATGTCACCAGGCAGGCAAAAACTCTATTCCGTCACAACAGGTTGAAATATCAGGCTTTCCCCCCCCAAACAGCTCTTACACTAAATGGGCATTATCGTTTTCACAATTTTATTCCAGCCTCAGTGTGGAAATAAGTTTATTAGGTACACCACCCTGTTCACAAAAAAGGCTCGCTCCTACAGACAGTGATTCACTTGGCCGTGGCCTGCTATATAAAGCAGGTAGACAGGTATTGAAGCATTCACTTAATGTTTGATTGAATGCTAGAATGTGAAACTAGTGACCTAAGTGACTGAGCGCGGTACGATCGGTGCCAGGCACGCCGGTTCAAGTATCTCAGAAACGGCCTCCATCCTGGGCTTTCCACGTACGACAGTGTCTAGGGTTCACAGAGAATAGTTCAACAAACCAATAACATCCAATCAGCGACAGTCCTGTGGGTGAAAACAGCTAGTCGAAGGAAAATGGCAAAAATCGTGCCAGCTAACAGGCGGGCCACAGACAGGCAAATAATTATGCAGTACAACAGGTGTGCCGAGCAGCATATCAGAACGCACAATTCGTTGATCCTTGTCAGATAGGCTGTCGCAGCAGACGACCAGACCGGGTTCCACTCCTATAAGCTAAAAACAAGAAGAACCGGCTCCAGTGGACACGGAATCACTGGACAACTAAGGAGTGGGAAAATATTGCCTGGTCCGACGAATGCTGTGGAGTCATGCTGATGACAGAATCAGGATTTGGCGAAAGCAGCATGAGTCCATGAACCCATCTTGCCTGGTGTCATTGGTACATGCTGGTGGCGGTGGTGTAAGGAATGTTTTCCTGTCAACAAACTTTTCCGGCACATTGTAGAATCCATGCCCCAGAGGATTCAGGCTGTTCTGTAGGCAAAGGGGGGTCTGACCCGGTACTTGATAGGTGTACATAATATCTATACACAGTACCAGTCAAAGGTTTGGACACCTACTCATTCCAGGGTTTTCCTGTATTTTTCACAATTTTCTAAATTGTAGAATAGTGAATACTTTAAAATGATTAAATAACACATATGGAATCATGTAGTATCCAAAAAAAAGTGTTACACAAATCAAAAAATATTTTATATTTGAGATTCTTCAAAGAAAGTCTCTTTATCTTAGCACTCTTAGCATGCTCTCAACCAGCTCTCTGGTTACAGCCTCATTCTAAAATGTAATAATTCGTTTACCCCCCCTATAATGACAAAGCAAAAATCGTTTTAGAAAATGTTGCACAATTTATACAAATAAAAAAATGTCAATATCACATATACGTAAGTATTCAGACCCTTTACTCAGTACTTTGTTGAAGAACCTTTGGCAGCGATTACAGCATCGAGTCTTCTTGGGTATGATGCTACAAGCTTGGCACACCTGTATTTGGGGAGTTTCTCCAGTTCTTCTCTGCAGATCCTCTCAAGCTCTGTCAGGTAGGTTGGAGAGCGCTGCTGCACAGCTGATTTTAGGTCTCTCCATAGATGTTTGATTGAGTTCAAGTCCGGGCTCTGGCTGGGCCACTCAAGGACATTTAGGGACTTGTCCCAAAGCCACTCCTGCGTCGTCTTGCCTGTGTGCTTAGGGTCCTTGTCCTTCGTCCCCAGTCTGAGGTCCTGAGCGCTCTGGAGTGGATTTTCATCAAGGATCTCTTTTTACTTCGCTTCGTTCATCTTTGCCTTGATCCTGACTAGTCTCCAAGTCTCTGCCACTGAAAAACATCCCCACAGCATGATGCTGCCACCACCATCCTTCACTGTAGGGATGGTGCCAGGTTTCCTCCAAACATGACACTTGGCATTCAGGCCAAAGAGTTTAACCTTGGTTTCATCAGACCAGAGAATCTTGTTTATCATGGTCTGAGAGTCTTAAGGTGCCTTTTGGCAAACTCCAAGCACGTTTTCATGTGCCTTTTACTGAGGAGTGGCTTCCGTCGGGCCAGTCTTACCATAAAGGCCGGATTGGTGGTGCTGCAGAGATGCTTGAACTTCTGGAAGTTTCTCCAATCATCACAGAGGAACTCTGGAGATCTTTCAGAGTGACCATCAGGTTCTTTGTCACCTCCCTGACCAAGGCCCTTCTCCCACGATTGATCAGTTTGGCCGGGCTGCCAGCTCTAGGAAAAGTCTTGGTGGTTCCAAACTTGTTCCATTTAAGAATGATGGAGGCCACTGTGTTCTTGTGGACCTTCAATGCTGCAGAAATGACTTGGTACACTTCCCCAGATCTGTGCCTCGACACAGTCCTCTCTTGGATCTTATAGACAATTCCTTCGACCTCATGGCTTGGTTTTTGCTCTGACATGCACTGTCAACTGTGGGACCTTATTTAGACAGGTGTGTGCCTTTCCAAATCATGTCCAATCAAAAGAATTTACCACAGGTGGACTCCAATCAAGTTATAGAAACATCTCAAGGATGATCAATAGAAACAGGATGCACCTGAGCTCAATTTCAAGTCTCATAGCAAAAGGTCTGAATACTTAAGGTATATCTGTTTATAATTTTTTAAATACATTTGCTACAAAATAAAAAGTGTTTTCGCTTCGTCATTATGGGGGTATTGTGTGTAGATTGCTGAGGATTTTTTGTTATTTAATTCATTTTAGAATAACATAACAAAATGTGGAAAAAGTAATGTGATCTGAATACTTTCCGAAGGCACTGTTTTCACATAGAAAAATCACATGACTGCACTGGGCCTTGAACCCAAACACCTACAGAGCTGTTGTATTCTTGAATAAAGAAAACACAGCTCAGGTGAAAGTGTGTTGCCATTTTACCTGCTTTAGGTTTGACCAGCCCCACGGACAGGATGGTTTCACTGAGCCCGTCAAAATATGCAACGTCCCCCCTGTGGAACAAAGTGATGACAGTGTCCAATGAAAATGGGTCCATGTTTACTGCTCTTGCAATGTTTTTTTTTTTTTTTTTTTACTAATTAACTTAATTTATGAGTGCTTGGTACTCACCCATCCTCATAATTCCACATGAAGATATCGTTGTCAATGGTGAGCCATGCTCGACAGATTTCAGGAAAAACTCCCATCATACAATTGCACTGCATATCTGTTAGGGGAAGGTTAAGGGCTGGGCAGCTTTTCTGAAATGGTGGTTAGTTTTACACAGTTCACATAATCCTGCACAGGCATTTCTGAGTTCTATGGGTGAGACCTGGACAGTTAGACACAGCTCCCTATGTGTATTTTGATTCAGAAGGGTTGGGTTCAATGCGGAAGACAATTCAGTTGAAGGCATTCAGTTGAAAAACTGATTAGGTACCCCCCTTTCCTCTGAAAAGGATACGGCTGAATTGCTCCACCAGCTCAGGGGGTAGGGGAACCCTTCGGACTGCACTGAGTTCAGGGAGGTTTGGCACACTGATCAGCCCAGGTCCCTGAAGAGGGTAGTCCATGTCCGACCCCCCAGACAAAGATGGCATGTCTGCAACACAGAGTGCGGAGTGAACTAAGCCCTGAGATGTGGCTGTAGCCTCTCTAGACACAGTAAGCTGGCTACAGCCAAAATATCAGGGCTAAAGTGTCTTGTGAGATGAATTGATATGACAAACTTGAACATATAACCTTGCACCGCCAACTACTTGACTTACTGTGTGAGGGGACATTAAGAAGCTCTGAGAGATCAGGGAAGCAGCGGTCATCCTGAAGGTGTCTGTCTATGAGCCGGCCGGAGCTCTCCAGCGCTTCCGCAAGGGCAGCAGCAGGACTGCTGGGTCCCAAGGTGGACGGCATGTTTGACACTGTGGGACTGATGAGATTCGCATGAGAAGATGAAAATAACATTTCAGCACCACTGTGACGTCAGCCGTGGTCAAAATCCAACCACAAACAAACCAGACTGTCACCGCAGGTGCAACTTTACGGACAGACATGTCCCCTAACTTACAAACTATACGACAGATGAAAAGCAGTACGGACATAAACGGAGTTGATTATATTGCAAACAGAGTAGCCAACTAGCAAGCTCAATTTAGCCTGTCCAACCCCATCTCCACGTTCTGCAATGACTCTGTAGCTAGTTAACGTTGGCGAGCTAACGTTAGCCAGCCAATTAAATTAGTTACACACAACACTTGTTTATCAAAAGAAGGCTATTGGAGGTTATAAAAGTAAGTGTGGCGACTAACTTGTGAAACTGGATGAGTTAGCTATCTAAACTACTTATATAGTAGGTTAATAGCACATATTAGCACATATTGCTAACACTAAAATAGCTAAAAACGCGGGCTAAACGCTGTTTATTCTAAGCTGCAAGCTAACGTTAGCTAGCTAACGTTAAGTGAGATTTGTTGAATAACGCTCGCTACTTTTCTTACATCTTACCCTACAGAAAGAAGTCCGGACGTAATTAATTGTTAACACAATGTGTGATAAGCAAATTATTCTAGTCTTCGGTGTAAACAAATGTAGCAGCTAGCCCGCCAGCCTCATGACACTTTTGAAGAGGGTGAAAGGTTATAGGATGTACTTCCTGTGTAATTTCAAATACGCTTTAGAAGTGCATTTCTACATGCTCTCTATACTAATGGCATTTGCAAAAGTGTTGAACTTTTCATAATATTTCGTTGCCCAGACTAAAATGACTGACTTTTTTTTTCTTCTTCAGTCGATAGAATCTGTTCTTGCAGCACAACGGACACTGTAATTACAATTTCTGTCCACTAAGAAGCGCCAGCGTATTAACTATAGGTTTGTACATGGTACATACATACCAGTTGAAGTGCTGAACGCATGTGCGAAATATCCAAACGCCTCTCCTTTCGGGCAGAAACAGAGCGCTCTGATTTTGGGCGGCAGATAGCATGGCGGCTAGGAGCGTTGGGCCAGTAACTGAAAGGTTGCCAGATCGAATCCCCGAGCTGACAATGTAAAAAGCTGTACTACCCCTGAGCAAGGCCGTTAATCGACATCCACGTCCGTCGAACAGTGGGTTAAGGCAGCCCCCAGCACCTCTCTGATTCAGAGGGGTTAGGTTAAATGTGGAAGATATTTCAAAGCATTCAGTTGTACAACTAACTAGGTATCCCCCTTTCCCTAATGAGCTACTTCACTTTTTTAGCCTGAAACCAAAAAACAGCCTGGCATTCAGCACTTGACAGATTTGTTGGGACAGGCAACAAACTTTCTTTACGGCACAAAACCATATTCATATTTTTCTGAATATTAATTTTCTTATGCGGATCATCCATCACGTTCATAGAGTACATGGTTATACTAAATCCAGTTCATTACAGAAACTGTCAGTGGCATACAGAAACAAGATAACAGATGGATTCACCACTGCTTTTTGCAAGGCCCTATCTGAAACAGAGTTGATAAGCGATGGATTTGAGTTCTCGGAGTTGCAGACACCTAGGTAATCAAACACCGTGGACTACTAAACTACCACAATAAACCCAAGACAAAATTGACCATAGTACAATTCTACTACTAGGGAATCAAAATACTGTAGCCCTTTCCATCATCCTGGACCTTCCACGTATATCAAAAACTAAAACAGAAAAAAAAAACAATAACAAAAATGACAAACAACAAATGACAAGTTGACAACAGATACTACATGGTGGCGCACCATCACCATGAAAAAAAAAAAATAAAGTCAAATGCAAACGAGACAAGTAACAAAGAGAAGTAAAAAAATTTATTGCAGTATTTGCTCCGCCAGAAGTGCTGGGGATTCCTTTTCGTTCTCTTGGGTGACCTAATACATCAAAATCTAAATTTACAAAAAACTCCCCTGCATGTAGGCCACATATACTGCATGCTTCGCTTTCAACCGAATAAATTATATCCAAGAGACTCCATTGTACAGCATGGGTAAACAAAAGGGAATAAAACAATAAAAAGGTAAAAGTTTTAAAAGTAGCTTCCCTGGAAACTAAGCTAAAGAAATCCATCCGGTGCTAGGTTAAACTCCAAGAACACTTTATTAAGAACATTAACAGACTAATTTTCAACATTCACTTTGTTTATTTTTTTAAACAGAATTTTTGTCAGCGATATAAACATTTTTGTCTTTTTTTGTTGTTAAACTATGATACAGTGGGAAAATCAAACAACCGAGTTTGCTGCACAACAGCGAAGGAGCTCCCACACAATGTTTTCCAAACATTTCCTTCTTGTGTTTTTTCTGTTTAACTTAAACATATCCTGGATCCAGATTAAATGTTCATCACAGACCAAAAGTTCACAATACTTGCTCTCTATCTCGTGCTTACATTTCATGTTTTGCGTGTCTGTAGTATTTTTGTATTTTCTGTATTAGAAAAACGTTGGTTCCTCATAATAGAGTTTGGCTGCAAAGAGTTTGTCTGTCTGAGAGTAACCGTATAGTCGATTAGGAAGTTCCGTCCTTGGCTGAGTACAGTGACCGTAAAGTCTGCACCACTCTGTTCGTCAGCTTGTGTGCACTCGTCAAGGGTATTTTCTTGTAAATAATGTCTGACTCCTTGATAGTGTCCACCCAAGGCACAGTTTTGCGTCCGTCCCGTTTCTTAGCCTCAGCCCAGACTCCAGAGTAGGACCCAGCCATCCAGTGCACCCTGTAGCCCGTGTTGGTCTTCTGGATGACGCGTGCGATCTGTGGCCGGTCCTTGTACTTGGGGCAGCAGAGGGCGATGACGTCCATGGAACCTACCGTCTCGTTCATGTGACCTGATGCCTCCGCAGAGTCGCCGTGCTTCCTGGATCTTCGTGATGACTGGGGAAAGAAGCAGCAGTATTACTACGACACCCAGCTACCTACTGCACCGAGGGCAGTGAGAGCAGATACAGTGCCTTGAGAAAGTATTCACATCCTTGACATTTTCCACATTTTGTTGTGTTACAGCCTGAATTTAACATTTTTTTAAATTAGATTTGTAGTCACTGGCCTACACACAATACCCCATAATGTCAAAGGTAAATTGTGTTAAAAAAATAATAATTATGACAAATTAATTAAAAATGAATAGCTGAAATGTCTTCAGTCAGTAAGTATTCAACCCTTTTGTTCTGGATAGCCTAAATAAGGTCAGGAGTAAACATTTGCTTACCAAATCACATAAATTGAATGACTACCTCATCTCTGTAACCCACACATACAATTATCTGTAAGGTCCCTCAGTTGAGCAGTGAATTTCAAACACAGATTCAACCAAAGACCAGGGAGGTTTTCCAATGCCTCGCAAAGAAGGGCACCTACTGGTAGATGGGTAAAAATGCAAATAAAAAAAACACTGAATATCCCATTGACCATGGTGAAGTTATTAATTACACTTTGGATGGTGTATCAATACAACCAGTCAGGAAGGAATCCGTTCAGCGATTTCCCCATGAGGCCAATGGTGACATTAAAACAGGTAGAGTTTAATGACTGTGATAGGAGAGAAAAAACTGAGGATGAATCAACATTGTAGTTACTCCACAACACTAACCTAATTGACAGAGTGAAAAGAAGGAAGCCTGTACAGAATAAAAATGTTCCAAAAGATGCGTCCTTTTCACAACAAGACACTAAAGTAATAATGAAAAACTTTTGGCAAAGCAATTCACTTTTTGTCCTGAATACAAAGTGTTATGTTTGGGGAAAATCCAATACAACACATTACTGAGTGTGTACCACTCTCCATATTTTCAAGCATAGTGGTGGCTGCATCATGTCATGGGTATGCTTGTAATCTTTAAGGACTGGGGAGATTTTCAGGATACTAAAGAAACGGAATGGGTCTAAGCATAGAGGAAAACCTGGTTCAGTCTGCTTTATACCAGACAATAACGAAAAATACAAGGCCAAATCTACACTGGAATTGATTACCAAGAAGATAGTCTATATTCCTGGGTGGCTGAGTTACAGTTTTGACTTAAATCTACTTGAAAATCTATGGCAAAACCTGAAAATGGTTGTCAAGCAATGATCAACAACCAATGACAGAGCTTGAAAAAACTTGAAAATAATAAATGGGAAAATGTTACACAATCCAGGTGTGGAAAGCTCTTAGAGACTTACCCAGAACGACTCACAGCTGTAATCGCTTCCAAAGGTGCTTCTACAAAGTATTGACTCTTATGTAAATTAGATATTTCTGTATTTAATTTTCAACAAACATGTTTTCACTTTGTCATTATGGGGTATTGTGTGTAGATGGGTGAGAAAAAAAATCGATTTTATCCATTTTGAATTCAGGCTGTAACAACAAAACGTGGAATAAGTCCAGGAGTATAAATACTTTCTGAAGGCACTGTAGGTTTCAGTAGCCAACATGGCAGTCAACAATCTTCTAAAAAGTCATTAACAGGGACAATAACAGCTGTAAGACAGGCTGCTTGGGGCTCACCCCTGGGGTTTTCTCGTCTCCATCGCTCTCGTCGTCGTCCGTCTCTATAGGAGCCTGGTGGTGGTTCTTGTGGTCTTGGTGGCTGGACCCTCCCAGCAGTGAAGTGATAGCTTTGTTTCTGGCGTTAGCGCTGGCAGACGCCTCACCTTCCTCATCCTCTTCATCAGGGTCCAAGTGCTCCATCAGTAACTTAAACTGAGAGAGACAAGAATATTAACCAGTCTGCTGCGCTCAGAAACAACACTAGTTCACCTTACTGCAGGGATCATCAACTAGATTCAGCCATGGGCCAATTTTTTTCTTGAGCGGATGGTCGGGGGGCCGGAAACATAATTACATACAGTTTGGAGACTGCAAATTGACCGCAAGAAGCCGAAACAGATATCATATTTGACTAAAACATAATCATTTCAAACCTTGCTTACATTTTATATGATCACATGTCTATTATGCGTGGGAATACTTGGGAACATATTTCATAAATTAAAATCACTTGGAGCTGATTTCCTGGTGTTTTTACAGTCATATGTCCAACAATATAACCTAAAAGAATTGAGAGGGCTTAGAAAACTTTGGGTGCCAAATAAAACAACCGCGAGCCGCCAGTTTGCGAACCCCGCCTCACTGCATAAACCTTTCACAAACTACAAAAATAAACTCAATCCGGCTCAATTCCAAACCCAATTTTCCAAAACTCCATTATTTCCTTATTACGACCCAAAACAAAACAACTCAAGAGACTTTCAGAAAAAAGGAAGTGAGAGAGATCTCTTACATCAAGATACTGTTTGACGATCCTCCTCTTGATGTCGTAGGTCAGTTCAACATTGGCCAGGTCAGAGGTTAAAAAGTCCAATGTCTGGCGTGGGCTGAAGTGCACGTGACTCTTCCTGTTCACAGCCTTCTCGTACACCTTGGCCGATTCCGTCGGAGAGTACTTCTGGATTTTACTACAGTGGGCGGATGAAGAGGTTAAGTTTAGGTTATTTCTTCATTAACTGCGAAATTGGCATGGCAACATAAAAAGACAGAATACATCAGTATCATATTGTGATCTTCCTAGCTCAGTCTTGTCCAGTGAGACGGTAAGGTGAGATGTTATGTAGTGACGTACCTGTCTGAGAAGCCATAGAGATTCTTTAGGTGCTGCTTGAGAACCAACAGCAGAAGGATACCCTGCGAGGCGTTGGCAAAGTCCAACAGGGGGACGGGGTTGTCAGGCAGACGCTGCATCACCTTGTCCAAGTCCTCCATCTCCAGGTCAGAGTCAGAGTCAGACTCCACGTGGGCCTGGGCCCGGTGTTTGGGCTTCTTGGGCCTGTGGACCACCTCATCGTCCTCGTCACTGCTGTTGGAGCGGCTGCTGTGACGATCCTCCTCCTCAGAGTTCTCCTCCTCCGAGTGGTACTTCCTCTCTTTCTGCTTCTTCTCCCGCCGCCTCGGCTCTTTGAGAAGGGACTGCAGAGAGGACAGAGGAGTGAGTCAGTCATTCACAACCAAACAAAAGCTAGTGTTGGGGATTATTATAGGGTATAAAACCCACTATAGCTTGTATGTCTTTAAAAGTCACATTATAGGTCGTGTTGTTACAAACCAGTCCACGTGTGGCTGCGTGTGATCTTGTGTGTATGACCTACCTCCTTGAAGGACTGCAGCAGGTTGCTGCCGGACACAGACAGGGTGATGTCTATGTGGTGCATGATGAACAGGGGCTCCTCCTGGCTCTGGTAGGGGAAACAGGCCAGGTTGTCTGCTATGTACAGGAGCATGTTTACCTCCATCTTCTGCAGTGGGGAAAAGTCACAATAACAACCATTACCTTCACCAAACTTTTATCTTCCTGTTCATTCTATCTATGTACACTGCTATAATACTGATTCTTCTCAATGTGTATCCATCTAGGGGAAGGAGGGACTCGCCGAGCTGTCATCAAACAGGTTGAGCAGTGAGATGAGGAAGGCTCGTCGGTGCTGCCGGTTGGATCGGACCATGGAGAAGAGGTGGGCGCAGAGGGCCGAGGTGGTCTCGTCCTGCCGGTAGCCACGGATCACCGTACCCTTAGCTGACCAGATAGCTTGCTGTACCTGGTAGGACATCTTCATCCCCGCCACGGCTTTCATCTGAACACACAACCAAACACGATGCATTATATACATTGATAACATACAGTAGATGATCACACTACCAGCCTGTTGAGAGGCCAGGCTGCTCTTTCTACCCTGAGACCAGCCCACAGACACTCACATGGATGAAGCCGGTGTACTTCTTATCAATCTCCACCAGCTGCTGGTCAGCCTTGTTCCTCATGGTGGGCTCTGGGTCCGTTCCCATGGCAATCAGGTAGGGCACACACTGAAAAAGAAGATGAATCAACAGCAGTTACAAAACTGCTGACAACAGTGATGCTTTTCTCCGTTATAATCACACATGTATTTTTTACATGGCCAGAGTTTAGGAATGATTTGTCCGAGAAGAGTAGCCAATGGTATGCTGTATGGGTTTCTGAAGTTTTATGTACCTGCACAGGATGGATGAGGCCCTGGTTGAGCGTCAGGGCGATGACGTTGAGGGCAAAGTGTCGTACGTTGGACTGTGTGTGGAAGAAGGCCTCCAGCACCTGCTTCAGGTACAGCTGCATGATGGAGCTGCTCATGCCTGACGAGATGTCCCCCATCTCCTTCAGGTCCTCCTGCTTCGACAGCTTCTTCCCTGCAGACGCACAAAGACGAGAACCATTAGGAACCCTGAGCCTGTTTCAGCCGTATGGAAACTAGCCACTAGACATCATGGAGGCATGCCCTAACTGACACACCCAATATCCCGTGCCCCATTCTAACACTTTATTATATTGCTGTGCTTGTGTGTTTTCTTTTACCTGTATTGATGTGAATAAATGAACTTTTGCTTGGGCCACCAATATGAACATGTATACACTCTATTTTGTAAGTCCCTTTGGATAAGGAAATGGAATATATTAGATTGAATAGACGCAGAGGTGAGACTCACACTGTTGGTCGGCCTCCTGCATGCGAGAATCCTCCTCCTGCAGGTATGTCTGCAGGTTCTTCAGCACCTGGATCTTCAGGTTGACGGAGCTCTTCCTGTCCGACAGGATGCCGTTGTACAGACTCTTCACATCCTGCATGAACATCAGCCCTGGGTACTGGATGAACTGGAAGCCTGGAGAACGGAGAGAGAGGGATGGGGTGTAAGAGAGAAGGAAAAAGATATCAGCCCAAGCACTGAGGAACCAGGGGAACAAAAGCCATTGGTGGTGGATGACAGAAGTTTGTTAGAACAACTAGTGGTCTGTGCTAGGGTGAAGTAAGGTTAGCTTTACCTAGACCAATGATGGCCTTGGTCTGAACTTCCTCATCTTCATGTTTGGTGAAGTACAGCAGAAGTTCCATCACTTTGTCCTTTATCACAACCTGAAGGGAAAAAGCAACAGTGACTGACAATACATCAAGTATTCAGGTCTTTAAACATCCCCAACAATACAAAAATATATCTCCCTTCTATTTCCTGGCCCTACCTTGCTGGGGCCCTTGAACTCCTCCTGGTCAAAGTCAAAGTGGCGACAGAGCGCCCCCACAGTGAACAGCGAGCGCAGCAAGGCCGGTTTATTAGCAGCCAGAACAGGATTGTTGCAATCCTCTGAGTGCTGGGTCTTCAGCTTGGTCAGGGCACCATAGTAACGGTTGAAACAAGCCCAAACAAACTTGTAGTTGTGAGTGACCCGGTTCACGACAGCTCCAAGACAGCTCACACAGTGTTGCACAACCTGCAAAAAAAAAAAGATGACAGAATAACTAAAAACCGGTTCCTCACATTTGATTTGGTTCCTTCGAGGTTTGTTTTAGTATTGAAGCTGGTTACAAGCTGTAGCCTTTACTAGAGATGTACCGTCATGCCGTATTTGATGGTGAGTTTCATGAGGTCTTCCTCTATGGTGGTGAGGAAGGTCTCAGAGGGGTGCTCCATCAGAGGGATCACCAGCTCCAGGATCTTGGCCACGTTACAGATCACCATGAAGTCACTCTGGGTCTGAAAACAAGATACAATTCATATTGATACAGTCACAGAGATTTCTAATGTGAGACTAAGCTTGTTGTTGTATAAAACGTGTACTGACAAGAATCAACCACTAGATGGCCCTAGAGCGCTATGTAAAATCAAGTGGCTACTTTTTGCTTGAACTTTCTTACACTGGTCTCAATGTTCCAACAAATTGAGGAGAGAAGGTTTGCGTGGGTCCTTACGTTGCACTTGGTGGTGAGGTAAGGCTGCATGGTCATGGCATGTTTGACCATCAGCTGGGCTCGATTCTTACTGAACAGGAAGAGGGTGGTGATGCAGGACACCAGACGATTGGAGTTCACCCCCTTGTTCTCGATATCTGAAACAGAAAAACAGATCCTTCCTTCAGTCTCAACTGGACTTTCTATCATATCATAAATCAACAGTACATTGATGTGTCAGGATAAATGACGATTCGCAATCTAAACTGTGAGTGACCTCCATACCAGCGAGAGACTCTTCGTATTTGAGGATGTGTTCCACTAGATTGTCCACCAGCTGAACGCAGGCCTTTCTGGCTGGTTTATAGGAAGCATCTTCCTCCGTCTTCAGCAGCTAAGTAAGGGGGAGGTTGTGAGGTGAGGCACACAACGTAAATCTTTCTGGAACTTCTTTGTAACAGCTCTCACAAGAGAAAAGTGATATATATGAACAGGTCACAGTAGACCTGGAGTAAACAGCATAACTTCCCCCTGTACTTAAAACTTTCCACGACCACGAATAAATGGGACATCAATGAACCTGAGCCAATGCGAAAAAAGTTTTGAATGTGACTCGAGGCCAACTACCACCACGTAACACACTACGACAACTGGAAATACTCACGTTTTGAAGCAGCTGCTCAAACCAGTCATAGCCTGTATCTTTGCATGCAGACACCTAGGAAAGATGATGTCATCAGGTCAAGACATGTTGAACAGACAACCCTCAAAATCCAGACTGAGATGTACATTGGAAAGATGTACATTGGAAAGTTATTTGACAGTTTGATAGTTCTGTACTCAGCTTTAAGCCCTGGAACTCACCACATCTGTGATGTTGAGGATCTTACGGGTCATGGCGTCTTTATCGTGATTGGGTGTAGGGGTGAACCAGAGTTTCTGGAAGGTCTCATTCACAAGTTTCTGAAGAAAGTGAGAAAGTGGGAAAGTAAGAAAGTGGAGCAAACTTTGAAATTTGCACACAAATGTGCACACGACGACAGGTAACGTTCTGCAGCCTTGTGAAGTATCCATCAACAAATGAAACACGGACATTTATTACAGACGCAGACGGATACACACCTTGATGCCCTCCTCGTCGTTGACCCTGCGGATCATCTTGACACACATCTCAGTGATCTTGTTGAAGGTGGGTTGCTCCAGACAGATGTCTCTCAAGATCTTGATCACCCTCTTCCTCACACTGATACCCGTGTCCTAGAAACAAGAGGGGTGCAATGAGTTCAGATGGGAATGCAACATCCACCATATATTTACAAATTTTCACTCCAGGGCTACCTCTGCCTTACAAGCAATCATTATATATATTGTCGAAAATAAATGAAACATTAAATAAATAATGTCATATTAACAAAACGACAATCTGAGCTACTTTTGTTGAGTAGAGGAGAAATGATAGCTGTTCAAATGCATTTTGTTTACGTTTGAGAAGCCTGCAGTTCTCCAGCAGAGCCCTGGGTGGCAGTGTGGAGAAAATAATATTACCTTAGGTGAACTTTTACACTTGGAATGAACTCTCAGCTAGAGGTGGGAAGTGTCATCGGCCCAGTTCCATTTCTCACTACCCTGTCTCAGCTGATGCCTTCTCATTCTCCTAGAAAGGGCTCTGAGCCATGTTATCCTCTCTAACAGCTTGTTTGCGCATTGCTCAAAGAGTTGCACTTCACAGCTGTGTTTAGGGTGTCACGCTGTGACTCTATCTGTGCATAAAGATGTGTGATAACCTGCTTGCTCAGGTGTGTATTGTGGTCCGTGTGTGTTCGTTACCAGTATCCTCTCGATCAGCATGTCGTAGTACTGCTCTGTGAGCTGGGGTCTGCTCAGCACAAAGCGTCCCAGCAGCTCCACTGCAGCCTCGCGAACACTGGTGGAGTTGTCCATCAGACGACCATGGACACCGCGCTGCATGTCCAACTGATGAGAGGAGAGGATGAGGACTGAGGAGACACTTATGCACAGACAAACAGGTATATATATATAGGTATATATACAGTGTCTTGCAAAAGTATTCACCCCCCCTTGACATTTTTCCTATTTTGTTGCCTTACAACCTGGAATTAAAATGGATTTTGGGGGGTTTGTATCATTTGATTTACACAACATGCCTACGACTTTGAAGATGCAAAATATTTATTGTGAAACAAGAAATATGACAAAAAAACTGAAAACTTGAGCGTGCATAACTATTCACCCCCTCAAAGTCAATACTTTGTAGAGTCACCTTTTGTAGCAATTACAGCTGCAAGTCTCTTGGGGTATGTCTCTATAAGCTTGGCACATCTAGCCACTGGGATTTTTGCCCATTCTTCAAGGCAAAACTGCTCCAGCTCCTTTAAGTTTGATGGGTTCCGCTGGTGTACAGCAATCTTTAAGTCATACCACAGATTCTCAATTGGATTGAGGTCTGGGCTTTGACTAGGCCATTCCAAGACATTTAAATGTTTCCCCTTAAAACTTCTTATGGCTGGGGGCAGTATTGAGTAGCTTGGATGAATAAGGTGCCCAGAGTAAACTGCCCGCTACTCAGTCCCAGTTGCTAATATATGCGTATTATTAGTATATTTGGATAGAAAACACTCTGAAGTTTCTAAAACTGTTTGAATGATGTCTGTGAGTATAACAGAAAAACCTGAGAAAAAATCCAACCAGGAAGTGGGAAATCTGAGGTTGGTCTTTTTTCAACTCATTCCCTATTGAAGATAGTGGGATATTGGTCATGTTGCACTTCCTAAGGCTTCCACTAGATGTCAACAGTCTTTAGAACCTTGTTTGATGCTTCTACTGTGAAGGGGGGCCGAATGAGAGTGGATTGAGTAAGGTCTCTCCCAGAGTGCCACGAGCTGACCATGCGCGTTCATGTGAGAGTTAGCTTGAGTTCCATTGCATTTCTGAAGACAAAGGAATTCTCCGGTTGGAACATTATTGAAGATTTATGTTAAAAACATCCTAAAGATTGATTCTATACTTCGTTTGACATGTTTCTACGGACTGTAACGGAACTTTTTGACTTTATCTGCTCCTAGTGAACGCACTTCGTGACTTTGGATTTGTTTACCAAACGCGCTAACAAAAGGAGCTATTTGGACATAAAATATGGACATTTTCGAAGAAAAACAAACCTTTATTGTGGAACTGGGATTCCTGGGAGTGCATTCTGATGAAGATCATCAAAGGTAAGTGAATATTTATAATGTTATTTCTGAGTTCTGTTGACTGCACAATATGGCGGATATCTTTTTGGCTTGTTTGGGCTCTGAGAGCCGTACTCAGATTTTTGCATGGTGTGCTTTTTCCGTAAAGTTTTTAAGAAATCTGACACAGCGGTTGCATTAAGGAGAAGTGGATCTAAAATTCGATGCATAACAGTTGTATCTTTTAGCAATGTTTATTATGAGTATTTCTGTAAATTGATGTGGCTCTCTGCAAAATCACCGGATGTTTTGGAACTACTGAAAATAACGCGCCAATGTAAACTGAACAAAACCGAACAAAACATACATGTATTGTCTAACATGAAATCCTATGAGTGTCATCTGATGAAGGTCATCAAAGGTTAGTGATTAATTCTATCTCTATTTTTCTCTATCCCGTTAACGGGATCGCAGCCGAAATAAGTTAAACCACCTGAGTGTTGCTTTAGCAGTATGTTTGGGTCATTGTCCTGCTGGAAGGTGAACCTCCGTCCCAGTCTCAAATCTCTTGAAGGCTGGAACACGTTTCCCTTAAGAATTTCCCTGTATTTAGCGCCATCCATCATTCTTTCAATTATGACCAGTTTCCCAGTCCCTGCCGATGAAAAACATCCCCACAGCATGATGCTGCCACCAGCATGCTTCACTGTGGGGATGGTGTTCTTGGGGTGATGAGAGGTGTTGGGTTTTCACCAGACATAGCGTTTTCCTCGATGGCCATAAAGCTACATTTTAGTGGCATCTGACCAGAGTACCCCTTCTTCCATATGTTTGGGGAGTCTCCCACATGCCTTTTGGCAAACACCAAACATGTTTGCTCACTTTTTTCTTTTAGCTTTTTTTCTGACCACTCTTCCGTAAAGCCCAGCTCTGTGGAGTGTACAGCTTAAAGTGGTCCTATGGACAGATATTCCAATCTCCGCTGTGGAGCTTTGCAGCTCCTTCAGGGTTATCTTTGGTCTCTTTGTTGCTTCTCTGATTAATGCCCTCCTTGCCTGGTCAGTGAGTTTTGGTGGGCGGCTCTCTCTTGGCAGGTTTGTTGTGGTGCCATATTCTTTCCATTATTTAATTGATTTAAATGGTGATCAAAGTTTCTGATATTTTTTTATAACCTAACCCTGATCTTTACTTCTCCACAACTTTGTCCATGACCTGTTTGGAGAGCTTCTTGGTTTTCGTGGTGCCCCTTGCTTAGTTGTGTTGCAGACTCTGGGGCCTTTCAGAACAGGTGTGTATATATACTGAGATCATGTGACAGATCATGTGACACTTAGATTGCACACAGGTGGACTTTATTTAACTAATTATGTGACTTCTGAAGGTAATTGGTTGCACCAGATCTTATTTAGGGGCTTCATAGCAAAAGGGATGAATACATATGCACGCACCACTTTTCTGTTTGTAATTATTTTTTAATTATTTGAAACAAGTAATTTTTTAAATTTCACTTCACTAATTTGGACTATTTTGTGTATGTCCATTACATGAAATCCAAATAAAAATCAATTTAAATTACAGGTTGTAATGCAACAAAATAGGAAAAACGCCAAGGGGGATGAATACTTTTGCAAGGCACTGCAGGTGGATCAGTTTTCGTGTTGGGTAGAGCAGACTCACCCTGGCTAGAATACTGGGGTCTACAGCCACCACCTCAGACAAACACTTCATGGCTTTCGTTCTGACAGCTATGGCACTCTCCCCCAGCACTCTCAGGATCTGTTTGAGAGGAGAGAACAGAGATCCATTCTTTACAAACCATACACAAAGCACCAAGTTTACCATACGCTGGTTCACAACACGCAGGAATTAAACAAAAATCACACTCTTACCTGTGTTAAATAAATATCGAAGCTCTGCGCAAATGGCCTCATAGAGGCCAAATATCTGACAATCAGGCAGGAATCGTCATAGTCCACAGTGTCAGAGTTCATCCTGTGGGGGAAAAGAGAGACAGGCCAACATTGAGGTTGAGCCACATTTACACTTGAGTCATTTAGCAGACACTCTTACCCAGAGTGACTTACAGGACAAATTAGGGTTAAGTGCCTTGCTCAAGTGCTCATCGACAGGTTTTTCACCTAGTCAGCAAAGGGATGCGACCCAGCAATCTTTCAGTTACTGAGTGGGACAGCGAGGGTTGAGTCCTACCTCAGTGTGCTGAACTGCGAGGGCGCGGTCTTGATGATGTTGCGGAGGTACTTCTTGCGGGCCTCAGCTCTCTGCATGATCTCGCCGGTGCTCTCGATGTCCTTGGCGTGGTGCTGGCCTTCAGAAGAGTCCTCGTCCCCCCGCTGGTTCTGAGACTTCATGGCCTTTTCTGTCTCTGTCAAAGTGTCCCTGAACCACTGAGCTATGTAGAACTTCCTGGCAAACTGAGGAGCAGCAGTGGAAATGAAGAGTTACATCTCTCATCTGATATGTAAGTAACGGGCAGTTATTACTACAGTATGTGCATTAAACACACTCACAACTAGAGATGGATCCGTCTCTGCGTTCTCATCCATGTAATCCAGCAAGGCTTTCTGTAGCTGCTGGGTCTCATCATTGCCTTGGGTCTGGGTTGGAAATACAGCAAGAAAATTGAGGATGAGGTTGAGCATTGTCCTGGTCAACCTCAAATGTGTGCGTGTTCAGATTGTTCTGTGTTTGACTGAACGTTTACCTCTTTGAGGATGCGGTCAATGGAGCGCTGGTCCATCTGGCTGGTGACGCCGTCTTTCCGCAGGCGGGCAGCGACCGTGCCCA
Organism: Salvelinus fontinalis; assembly: GCF_029448725.1. Taxonomy (NCBI): domain Eukaryota; kingdom Metazoa; phylum Chordata; class Actinopteri; order Salmoniformes; family Salmonidae; genus Salvelinus; species Salvelinus fontinalis. The sequence goes on from NC_074685.1 coordinate 31,835,614, forward strand.
GGTAGTCAAGCGATGCCACCCTCAGAGCCATTTCCGTCTGCTTATTACTGAACTGGTGCACCTGGAACAGTGGATAGGGAGAAGTGTGTCATTCAGGCTGTTGTTTTTTTCCACAACAGCAAAGAACTCAACAGAGAAGTGATGGGTATTTTAAATAATGTAACTATTTTTGGGGGATATCCGGATAGTCGAAATACACGTGTTTTTAAATGTGTTATGTTTCTAACCTGAGCTTCTGCTACAGCAGCGGGCTGGGGAGTGACTGGTGTGTGAGACGGAGAGAGAGACTAGTAAAGTAGCAACGCCATCTCACGCTAGACAAACTTGTAACGGTTGCCATAGTTTATCTATCCGACAGTGTATGTCTAGACTGCATCAAATCAATGTAGAGATGTAGATAGCTAGCTACTTGAGGCTATAATATGCGGCGCTCCCCATCCTAGTCAACAAATAACAACTCCATTCAGATTAAACAACAGCCTACCTGTCGGTTGTAGCCAACGCCTTCTCATTTAGCAAACTTTTTATTATGTCATTTTTTTATAAAATGTTGGAATGCTTAGAGATCTCTCACTTCACTTGCTACACATGGAACCTCTGCTGCTTTGAATGGCCGACAAAAACAAGCAGCTACACGAGTGAAACGTGTGTAGGCTACCGGTATGTCTATATTGTGGAGCGCACGTCATAAAAAAAATACAAAAAATACAAGTTTTATTAAATTAAGAATTTCAAACGTCATGGTACTATATATCCTTGTATGGAACAATGTCACATAGACAATTTAACATTTTGACAAAGCCTTTTCATTTTTAAAATAGTCCTATATTATTTTCTTATTTTTAGGATTACTCACACAAGTAATCCAATACTAATGTATGTTCGGATATCTGGATAAACGTGCCCATCCCTACACCAGAGGAGTCCTATGTGCTTTTATCTCTACTGCTAGTCAATAACTGATTGATTTAGCTGAATCTTTGTTTCTATGACGGATGGACTCACCAGTAGACGGCCCAGCAGACTGAGGAGAAGCTCTGAAGCTGGCCACTCTGGTTTGTTCACCGTAGACAGCAGGTCCTGGACAAAGTTCTCAAACAGCGGCCGGTAGTCCTCCTCTCCCTGCTTACTGCCACACCTGAAACACAGACAGAGGGAAGTTTGATCGAAGAGCTTACAGTATCATAACAGATATCTTACACCATCTTTAAAAATACAAAAAATAAAAATGTTACCCCTTTTTCTCCCCAATTTTGTGATATCCAATTGGTAGTTACAGACTTGTCCCATCGCTGTAACTCCCGTACAGACTCGGCAAAGGTCGAGAGCCACGCGTCCTCCGAAACACGACCCCGCCAAGCCGTACTGCTTCTTGACACACTACTCGCTTAACCCGGAGGCCAGCTGCACCAATGTGTCGGAGGAAACACTGTACAGCTGGTGTACACTGTACAGCCACTAGCACTGCGATGCAGTGCCTTAGACCGCTGCGCTACTCGGGAGGCCACACCGTCTTCTCATAACAGTTAGGATGTAGTTTGATTTTGAAAACGAAAGATCAACTTACTTCTTTAGGAAGACGGACAGGAAGTTCTGAGCTGCTCTCATGGCCGTCTCATAAGAGTTAGTGATTTGGACATCTTGATCCACCTGGGAAAATAGAGAGCGCTTGTGAACAAACTAAATACGGAAGTCTTTGGCTGAGAATTCTGTCGAATCATCACTAGCCCAGGTAGTATATGGCATCTCTAACATACCTTCTTGTTGTACTCATCGTCGTGACTGTCCCTGTTGTTGGGGAGGTGCACCACACACTGGATGAGCTGAAGCACCAGAGCTGTGACCATCTGGATGTACATGGGCTCCCCATCCTTATCACTGCTGTTCAGCCTAGGGACACACACATAGACAAAGAAACACGGACAATTCATTTGAGGCAAGATAAACACGCTAAAAAGAACCAGAAAAACATTTGAAAAATAAGGACTGTTTCTTGAGAACCATGACATGGCTTGGTCTCTCGTGGCGCATGTTCTCTACAGGTGCAGTTACCTGAAGTTCCTGAGGCTGCGTTTGCTGGTGGGTAGTCTGGCCAGAGAGGTGAAGATCTCTTCCAGGATGAGCTGCCTGTGCTTCTCATAGCGAGAGAACACCTAAGGGAGATCAGGAGAAAAGGCTCATCATCGGAGTCACACACACACACACACACACTCTATACACACACACACATTGGTAATATTGTTATATTGTAAAGATTATATTGTACATTTGTAATAATAGAATAATCATGTATTGTATGATGAATTGTTTTATTTGATGTAATTGTTCTAATCCTGTTTGGACCCCAGGAAGAGTAGCTGCTGCCTTGGCAGCCGCTAATGGGGATCCTAATAAATACAAATAAATGAGAGTTACCCTGACATTGCTATACATAATACATACACAATGAAAGGAAATATATTCTAGAACAAATCCAGACTCCATGGGAACCCTGGTTTGAAGCACCACATCAAGAGCAACCCTGGCCCTGCTATATAAGGGCTGTATGGATGCACAATAAAGGGAACTTTATTTATATTGACTCTGTACCGGTACCCCCTGTATATAGCCCCGCTATTATTTACTGCTGCTCTTTAATTATTTGTTATTCTTATCTCTTACTTTTTTTTAGGGATTTTCGTAAAACTACATTGTTGGCTGAGGGCTTGTAAGTAAGCATTTCACTGTAAGGTCTACCTACACCTGTTGTATTCGGCGCATGTGACAAATAAAATGTGCTTTTTCAAGAACAAAAGGCAGAACTCAATGGGAACCCTGTTTTGGATTCTTACCGCAGTCACCAGTTTGATGGCACACAGCTGTAGCTCACTGACACTCTCCACAAAGAATGGAGTGATGCCCATTGAGGAGACCTCAGGTAAGGAGAGAGGGAGAGATGGGTCACAAGGTGAGCAGGGGTCAGAAAGGGTCAGAGGTCAAAGGGCATGACCCCCAGGTATAGCACTAGGAGCCGAGTCTCACCTGTAGGATGGTGGTGTCAGTCAACAGCTGGATCTCCAGGAGCTCAGAGATGTTGCTGACGATGTCACACACCTTGTTGTAGAGCATGATGATCACCCTCTGCTTGTGTGTGGAGCTTTTAGCCCTCTTAGCCCTGGAGCTCAGATAGCCACCTGGGTGGGAGACGGGAGGAGAGACAATGAGAAAAACAGTTAACAAGGAATGTAGAGCAAAGACCCTCTCCACAGTTAGTCAGGGCAGAAATATGCATAAGTGCAGTTAGTTCAGAGACAGACCACACTGCCTTGAATATACACACTGTGTTTATTCTTTACAATAACCGCCTTTCAAATGTTCCGGGTGCTCTGGTTTTGAACAGAGTGTATCAAGACTGTGACTGGACATTTATATGGCCTGTTCTCGCCACATTATGCTATGGCTTTGCTCCGAATGCTTTTGATAGTAAGGTGGGTTTAGGGTGCTGACCTCCATGAGGGTTCACTCTGTAGACAGGGTCATACTGAGGGTAGAGGGTGTTTTGCAGGTGAAACTTGGTGTACTGCAGCACCCTCTCAATCACGTCCTCGATGTACACCGCCTTGGGCATGCGGGACGACGTCATGATGTTGAGGGCCGTCAGACAGGCGTCAGCTGACTTGGTCACGCGCTCCATGATGAGGTCACGCCACAGCCGCTCCTCGTCTTCTGCGTCTGCGTCCTGTTGGGACAGAGAGAGAAGACGTTCAGACAAGTGGAACTTCTCCATGGAACATGCTTTTTAAGTCAGGAGGAGACATAATCTGTGTCCGGGAAACCATATGAGGACAACTTACATGGTTCATCAGTGTGGAGAGCTTGGAACCGTCCTGAATGTTCTTCTCCAGGATGTTCAGGACCTTCACCAACTTATCAGATGGAAGCTATGGACGAGACAGATGAGAAAATACATAACAGAATACCTTATCCAATTTAGGGTTGACAAAAAGATGACATCATCCTGCATCCAGTGTTCCCTTTTCTTACCCTGAAGGTGATACCCATGGCCTTGATCTTAGCAGATTCGCTGCCCAGCTCACTCAGCTGATGTTTCCCCAGCAGAAGCTCCTGCGGGATCTCATCATCATCTGTTGACAAGAGTTCTGCAGTTAGAGGAAGCAGTCCTGTCACCGTCATTTGTCACTGAACATTACTACGGCTGAAATCAAATTACATTTGAAAATAATTCCAACAATCACAAGGTTATCTGTCCCATCCTTGGTAGAAGGTATTATAAACACAGACTCAAACCGCCGAGGATAAAAAAAAAACACCTGTAAAAGTAGATCATGAATAATGCATACCCATGGCATTGAAGTCAATGTCCTCCAAGCTCTCCAGAATGTTGTCCACACTGGCTGAGAACCTCTTGAACGTGGAGGAGTCCATCAGTTCTGTTGAGTAAACACAGAGAAAGTGAGTAACCTGCGTTAATGGGACAAAAGTCATACAACAAAGACACTGCTGAAGTTAGGATGAAATTACCTTCTGGTGTCAGCTTGGGCTCATATGCCTTCCTCTTCTTCTGTTTCTCCTTCTTCTTCATCTTTCTGGCAACTGGACAGGATAGATACATGTTCGAAAAATACATTGGACAGCAACACTTACCTAGTGAAATATTACTATAGATTTAAGATCTTAATTTGAACTATATAGTCTAAGCAAAATAATCATGCAGCAACAGGATTTGAATGTTCAGTCCATACTGTTGCTTGATTAGGACTGTTAGGTTAGGTTAGGCTATTAGCTGGCCAAAAGTAGGCTGTGTGAAAAGTGCAATACTGTTAATATAACTGTGTTCGTGGTGGTTTTCAGTGAATTTACGTAAATCACAAAGCTCAGCAACAAAAGGGTGATCAAATGATGATCTTACATCTCATCCTCTGCATTTTTACCCTGCATCTAATGCCCAGGTATAGCCTGCTGGTTTAAACTCTTCAGACAGTGGAAAAAAATAACCACTGACGCCCATGCTGGATGGTCAGTCGAAGACAGTGCCAGACTTACGGTCACTCATGCTGGGTGGTGGGGATTCCTCATCCGATTCCTCTGGGCTGCGTTCTCGGTAGCGCCTGCCGGATCCCTTGCGCCGCTCCTGGGAGCCCCCACTACTCCTCCGGTGCTCTCCTGAGCCTCTCCTCTCCCGCTCATCAGGCGCCCACGTCTTTTCTCGCTCCTTCTTGTGACGCTTCCGTGCAGCTGCACGGAGAGAAAGAAGGAGCAACGAGTTACAGGATGTTGCTTTAATCATCAGGGGTTTGTTATCAACCATTAGCCTGCACTACTGGGATTGGAATGAACACAGTTTTGGATATGGCAGGGGGGGGGGGGCAATGTGTGTGACACTCACACTCCGTCACAGAGTCGTCGTCTGAGTCGTCGGAGTCGACTTCGGCATACTTGGGCTTCTCGTTGACGGTGCTGCGCTTGCGTTTGTTCATCTTCACTCTCTCACACAGTGGCATGGTGGACTCTATCTCAGCAATGAGATGAGGAGGCAGTTCTTTCAACACTGATTCATCAAGACCTCCTAAGGAGAGGTCACCCAGTCATCTATTAGCCCTTGTATGAAAGGTACACTAACAACCACACATTACGCGCCACAATTAAAACCAGTAGTGTCTTGTATACAGGATCATTAGCAAGGCCTCATGACCAAATCAAATCAACCCCAAAATAAATCATAATCCCTTCAAAGGGGGTGAAATACAGTACGTGATTCTGTGCTGCTAGTGGATCCATGTGCAAAGTAATTAAAACTCTCAAAGTTCTCAAATTAAGTCAAAAACGCATGATGTCAAAACCATAGTTAAACCTTAACTTCACCCACACAATAAGTTTGTCACGTCAGTCACGCATACAGCAGGATGTCTCTTACCTTTCCCAGACTTCTCATGAGAGTGTCTGCTCTTGGAGGACTTGGAGCCGCGTGCGTTCCTGTCCTCCCTTTCCCTGATGATTTTCTGCACCTCGTCGATGCTGAGTTTCTGCAGCACCACAACAGGTTTGGCTCCTGTCTTCATCTCCTCTACAAGCCCCAGTCGCTCCAGCTTGACCCGGGGCTCGCTCCAGCCCTCCATTACAGGCCCCAGACCACACCCAGGCTTCCTCATCTCAGCTGCCAACACATGCCCATCCTTATCCCGCTTCATCTTGGGAATCACAAAGTTCTTAAAGCCTCCAGACTTTACCCCCCCTAGCAGGTAGGCAGGGAACTCCTGTTTGCTTTCAGCAGGCTGCTGTTGCTGCTTGGAGTCCTGTCGGTTCCTGCTGCCATCCCCACTCCTTCTCTCCTCCCCGCTCCTCCTCTCCTCTTTATTAGGGGGTTTGAGGTTGGGGCATGGCCGGTCAGTCCTCTGGCGCCCACTGGGGTCCACCCCCCCTCGGCCCTCCTGCTTAACCCGCGGGCTCTCTGGCCTGGAGCGCTGCTCTGGAGACCGGCGGTCCCGTGGTTCTCCTGCCTCTGTCCTGTGTTTCCTCTCCCTGTCTTTATCCGCCCGCTCCCTGTCTCTGTCCCGTCCATGTTTGGAGTCATGTTCCCCCCGGCTGGACTTGCTGGGGGTCTCTGGCCTGCGGATACGGGATGGGTCGCTGTCCCGGGACCTGTCTTCCCTGTGACCAGAGTCTGAGCGGCCCTCGTGCCGTTGTCGTGGCGTGTCAGGCGTCCTGCTGTCAGGTCGGGCCTTGCCATTGTCAGGTTTTCCGTCGTGTCTGTGTTTGGATGAGTCTCTTCTGTTTTCGTGCTTGTGTTTAGGGGTCTCCGGTCGGCCGTCGGGGCCCAGCTTCTTGGGTGTGTCGGCGCGCTGCTTGATGACCTCTGGCCGGCCGTCAGCAGTCTGTAGTCGCTCTCCATCCGTCTTGGACTTTAGCCGCAGGACTCCGGTAGAGTCGGAGCCGTCCTCTGGACCCAGGCGTTCCTCGGGCCAGCGCCGGGCCTCCACGGCTGGGGTGGGGGTGCCCATGTTCACCTCTGGCTGCCCGTCAGCTCTGCCTGCTTGCTGCAGGTCGATGCTGACCATTAGGGCTGGCCGGCTGGCACCATTACTGGCTGCACTAGCCTCCTGGGGTGCCAACTTGCTGCCAGCATTGCCCCCTCCCACGCCAGGCTGAGTTGCCCCCGCTGTACCTCCAGCGCCAGGCTCTTGGGGATACGAGTCCTGCTTCCGCTTCTTCAGTGGCTTGTCTACAATGAGGAAACCATGGGTAAGGAAATTGACAGACACCCACAACTATCAAGTTCTTTCTCCCGTCTCTCATTATTAAGTGAAAAATAGTGCCAGTATGTGATAAATCACTAAGTGTAAAACTAGATGAAGCAAGATGTGCACACTCACCTTTATCCTGAACCTCTTTGGAGCAGCGCTCCCTTTCTATGAGCGTCTCTCGTTCTATCCTCTCGATCTCAGCAAGAGCATCCATCTCAGCATCGTCGTACACAGCTCCGCTGATCACCCCTATAGCCTGTTTGGTGTTCTGGAGCACAGGGACCTGCTGGTAGCCTGACTGCTCCCCCTGGCCCGGGGCTAACCTGTGGGCAGGGTCCTGCTGCGTCCTGGAGAACTGCAGGCTGTTGTAGGCCAGGTCAGTGTCCTGGTCCTCTACCCCGGATAGGAGCTCTCCAGATTGGTCCAACTCAGAGGACTTCACCCGGGACAGTTTGAGCGTCAGCTTGGTAGAGTCTTTAGAGGGAGAGCTAACAATGTCGTACATGGCAGCTTTTTCCAACTGCTCTTTCTCCTCTTTAGTTAGCTTCTTCTGCTTCTTCTTGTGGTCAGGAGAGTCCAGGAGGAGGTCGGGAGCGGAGTCACGGGGGGGAGCATAAGGTGGAGGGGATTGCAGAATGAGGCCAGGTCGTGACCCTGCCAAAACCAAAAAGGTGAGTTTATTTTTTAACAAGGATTTTTTGTAGCAGCGGTGGTAAAGTCAGCTTGGTGGGGGAGCTCAAACGGTATAAAAGAAATCTATGAGGGCCCCATGACATTTTTTTTATTTTACATTCTCCCTCTGTAGATTTGTTTGAGTGATTATTAGTTCTCAAATAGGATCTTATTTAAATATATATAGCTCCATTATCTATTCTACATATTTAGATATCTGGTTTAAGTTTACACTGAAAACGTTTAACCAACTTTTTTGTAATCATTATTTGAAGTGGTGGGCCGTGGCTACTAAATGAATATAGGGGAAAAACTGCTTGGCATAGAATAAGTAGATTGACTTGTGATTTACAGCCCATAGCATGATCATGCATAATACCTTTTGGGGTCCCTTCGCTGCCCACAGGGGAAGAAACAGACTGGGGCGATCGGAGCGGGAAGGAGGCATTTCTCATGGAAGGATCACTCTCCTAGGGAAAACACATATCACATACGTATCTATATTATAGATCATTAAAGCAGCAATGGTGGATACAACAAATACATTCAGGCAGTGTACAAGCAATGATGATCCACGCGAGGAAACTGAATTTCATGTGATAATAGTCTCTTTGCTAGGTAGAGTTTCATTTTGGTATGAATCATTTCTTGTGTTTACCTCATTCCCTAGTCTGTGGACTATGTTCATGTAGTCTTCGTTCGAGCCATGTCTGGCATTGTGATTGGCTGAGTTGCTTGAAATTTGCCCGGAGACCTTGTTGTCGTGGATGTTCCGCATGCTAGCAGGAACCACGGGACTGGCAACTGAACAGACACAGACAGACACCCAAATAAATCTCACATACAATCTATCAATAGTTTAACTGCCTTCCAGCTAAGCCAAAACCCATACTCAACCACTGGTTCACCTGTAAATCTTGTTTAAAAGGTGGAATGAATACAAATAAACAAGACAAAAAACAACAAAACAAAAGAAAGAAAACGTGAAATATTATGCCAATGTACAGGAATCTTGCAGCAATTGTGCATTGCAAACCAACACTGCATCCTGTATTGTTACACACAGAGTTTGCGTCGACAGAGCATGGATATTCTGTGCTGCAAATAATAAGGCACAGACACATGAGCCGATGGGTCACAGCTGGGAGGTGATGGGGCAGGATAGCGGATGTTTGACATGATGTCCCCAGGTGACTCCCGTACCTAAGGTTGGGGTGGAGGGGTTCTGGTGGGGGGAGGCCTGGGGCTGGGTCTGCACCTCTAGGCAGGGCTGCACAGGCCTCTTGGGGCTTCCTGAATAAGAGGGTGCAGCCGGAACGACAGGGGAACCATGCAGCTCTACGACCACAGAACATCAACACAACACACCAGGGTAAACCATGGGTATATATCCATGTTATTTTGACTCGTTATTGTTATTCATTATGCACTCCCCGTTTCATTATTTCCACTTTAATCTTTAACTCTGCATTGTTGGAAAAGAGCCTGTAAGTAAACATTTCATTGTTGTTTATGAAGCATGTGACAAATTCAATTTGGTCTGTTGGTTCAACACAGAATCAACATCCTGACACAAAGTACCAGTCAAAAGTTTGGACACACTTACTCATTCAAGGGTTTTTCCTTATTTTGACTATTTCCTACATTGTAGAATAATAGTGAAGACATCAAAACTATGAAATAACACATATGGAATCATGTAGTGAGCAAAAAAGAGGGAAACAAGTCCCATAGGGCGGCGCACAATTGGCCCAGCGTCGTCCGGGTTAGGGTTTGGCCAGCGTAGGGCGTCATTGTAAATAACAATTATCTTAACTGACTTGCCTAGTTAAATAAAAAAATTAAAAAGCTGGTTGAGAGAATGCCAAGAGTGTGCAAAGCTGTCATCAAGGCAAGGGGTGGCTATACTTTGAAGAAACTCAAATATATTTTGATTTGTTTCCTACTTTTTTGTTTACTACATGATTCCATATGTGTCATTTCATAGTTTTGATATCTTCACTATTATTCTACAATGTAGAAAATAGTACAAATAAAGAAAAACCCTTGAATGAGTAAGTGCGTCCAAACGTTTGACTGGTACTGTACATAAGCTAGGTACAGTACGGTTATCTGAAAATCAGTTCGTAGGTTTCATGCATCATTTTCCTATACAAAAGCAGAGGTGCAGTCTCACCTTGCTGGATCTGTTGGTGCTGAGAATAGCTGGGGGGATGAGGGTACTGCTGCATGTAACTTGCAGGGCTTTGGGGGGCATAAGGGCTAGGCACAGGGCTGTTCTGCTGGGGTGTGAACCTAGCGCCGGACCCCATCTGTGGAGATGCAAAGCGACTGTAGAGGAAGAGGATGAGAAGAACATGTCAATTCCAAGGGAACTTGCAACTCTCAAAGGCTGACAGAAGTATTGAATGAACTATCAGAGCACCCACTGTACCATTACACCAAATTGAATGAGAAATGTATCGTTATACCTAGAAGGGCTGTGTGAGATAGTGGATTGCTGGTAGTTTGTCGACGCCGGACTCCCATGCATGGAATTCTGGGACATCTTGTACTGCGGCATTATTGGCTGCTGCATTATATCTTTGAGATGAAAAGAAGAAGTGATTAAAGAGGAGTAGAGAAGGCCAGTGCACAGCACCAGTACGGACGCAACCTCCAGTCCAAGACAGAGGGGTCCTGTTTATGTCAGTGGGAAATAGAAGACCTCACTCAAAGAACTATTAAGCTACTTCAGGAGCGAGACTGCATGAGATCACTTTCTGATCCTCACTCAGTTATCTGGTGGTTTGACAAAATGCATTTCTTTACAAAACACTAGTATTTAAGAGTTCTGGGGAGTGCAGGAGATTATAGTAACAGAACAGTTTTCACAGAGTGTACAACAAAGTCCAATAAACACATTGCACGATTCCCTGTTGAATACAACAGCACAGCGTCAGGCCAGAGGTTTGGGAGACATTTCCCTGGAGGACATGCAAACGGTCGGGGTCACTTAGCCAGCAGAGATGACACAGGATACAAGTCTGTGTCATCATCATAACACACTTAGCTTGCCTAATCAAGGTCCTTAACCAAACATTAACACACAAATAACTGCTTGGAAAAACAGAGCACGACAGGGACAGTGATAAGCTATTTCAATTATCCGGATAATGAATGCAACAGCAGCTAGGGTAGAGGTTAGCAAACTCATTTGCATGTCTACTATGGATGACAAACTGTCTCAGACATGACGAGGTTCCAAGTCTTGCACTGTATCCCAATCTCAGCACAGCACTACACAGTACAGGGGATCCCTACTGGCACCAGCCTCAACAGTCTGTGCAGACACCACTTTCCCCCTATAGCACCAGCAACTAGACACCAGTTTGTCACTGACTGTAATCGCTGCTTTATCTGTCCATAGATCACAGAGCAATTAAATGTTTTATCAACTATACTCAAGGCAATAAGTACCACAAGCTCTTTCCAAGCTACAAGTACAGCGCTAACTCTAAAAATCACCCAAGACAACAAAGCTTAGCCTTGCAATGACTCAAAAAGCTGTTTTGACCCAGAAAACACATTTGACCCAGGAAGTGTTACTCAGGTCACCAAATCAAGGCCCTAAGAAGAAGGGACACAGTCGGTGCTGTGCTAAGCCATACAATGTGCTCCAGAGCAGCGTCCAAGACACTCTCTCCGTACCACCCTGAACCCCATGCCAGGCTGACTTACTTTTCTCCCTGAAGATGTTTGGGTTCCTAGAGAGCACTGTCTGCAGCAGCACAGGCACGTCACCCTCCGGGTCATCACTGCCCAAGTTGTCCTTGAGCTCTCTGCAATGGGAGGGGAGGGGGGTGGGGCAGAAAGGTTACAGTCAGCACATCAGAATAAATCACAAACTTTATACATGAATCAACTATGGCAACTGTGGCTCATAACTTTCTCTACTCAGCTGTTTGGAAAACAAGCATAGAAATGTGCAGGGGTGGGGAGGTACTCACATGTGCTCGGTGGAAACCTGGTTGAGGCTGTGAGCCAGCTGGGACACCAGGTTCTCATCCCGGCAGGCCAGCAGACAGTTGACCTCCTCTGCGATCCTCCCATTGTACAGCAGACTCTTAGTGGTGGTGGCAGGGAGAGGGGATGGCAGGGGCAGCTGGTTTAACACTGCAAAGATGAAGAGGAGACAGGTTAGCCTGAGTGAGTGGGAGGTTGGGTGAGCGAGAAGACATCCGCCATAATGAAAATACACTGAATATCCCTTTGAGCACAGCCAAGTGAATAATGAAGATGTGGATAGTATATTATACCACCCAGAAAATAAATATCCCACCTTCCTTCCTAATTGAGCTGCCGGGTAAGAAGGAAACTGCCAAGGGATGTCAAGATATTTATTTTATTTCACCTTTATTTAACCAGGTAGGCTAGTTGAGAACAAGTTCTCATTTACAACTGCGACCTGGCCAAGATAAAGCAAAGCTGTGCAACACAAACAACAACACAGAGTTACACATGGAATAAACAAAACATACAGTCAATAATGCAGTAGAAAAAATAAAACAAAAAGTCTATATACAGTGAGTGCAAATGAGGTAAGATAAGGGAGGTAAGGCAAGAAATAGGCCATAGTGGCAAAACAATTACAATAAAGCAATTAACACTGGAGTGATAAATGTGCTGAAGATGAATGTGCAAGTAGAGATACTGGGGTGCAAAGGAGCGAAATAAATAACAGTATGGAGATGAGGTAGTTGGATGGGCTATTTACAGATGGGCTATGTACAGGTGCAGTGATCTGTGAGCTGCTCTGACAGCTGGTGCTTAAAGCTAGTGAGGGAGATATGGCTCTCCAGCTTCAGTGATTTTTGCAGTTCGTTCCAGTCATTGGCAGCAGAGAACTGGAAGGAAAGGCAGCCAAAGGGGAATTGGCTTTGGGGGTGACCAGTGAAATATACCTGCTGGAGCGCGTGCTACGGGATGAGGCCAACGGTGATAAAACACCTATAGCTCTCTGTTGATGTGGTTTTGCAACACCCTTTAACGACACCTGCGGTGTATGCGCAGCAATGGCAGAACAACATTAAAACTAGTTAACTATGATATGTGATCATGGTCATCTCTGCTCGCTGTAACCAACAAAGGCTGAAATGGGAAAAAGGTGCATGCAGGGTTCAACAGTAACGATGGCCAGTGGATCTCGACAGTCACTGGCCCGACCTGGCCATTAACCTTTCTGCGCATTTTTGAGTTCCATTTCAACATTTACCTTCTCTGTCACAGTCTACCATTAAAACCCAATGAAGACCACAGGCAGAATACTCAAGCTAGTTGTATTTAAGCAATATGATTGGCCATTCATTCAAGCACCACCACGCTACTGATGCCTTCACACAGCACACGCAAACTGTCCAGAGCAAAAAGAAACACACAATAATACACTCGCTGAGCTTATTTATTTTACAGAAAGGGATTTACAAAATTAAACTCTCTGCTTTGGCTGGAACTCAAATTTCTAGGGAGCTGGCCCACATTTGTAATATTTTTTTCAACCTTTATTTAACCAGGTAGGCAAGTAAAGAACAAGTTCTCATTTACAATTGCGACCTGGCCAAGATAAAGCAAAGCAGTTCGATACATACAACAACACAGAGTTACACATGGAGTAAAACAAACATACAGTCAATAATACAGTAGAAAAATAAGTCTAAGGGAGGTAAAGGCAAAAAAAAAGGCCATGGTGGCGAGGTAAATACAATATAGCAAGTAAAACACTGGAATGGTAGATTTGCAGTGGAAGAATGTGCAAAGTAGAGATAGAAATAATGGGGTGCAAAGGAGCAAAATAAATAAATAAATACATACAGTAGGGGAAGAGGTAGTTGTTTGGGCTAAATCATAGATGGGCTATGTACAGGTGCAGTAATCTGTGAGGAGGCTTGGAAGGAGGCTTTTCAGTATAGGCTTCCTTATTCAGTGAAACCAATATTGTGGAGTAGCTGGGATGTTGTTGAACCATGCCAGGGTCCAATCTTAACTTATTTTCTTTCTCGTCAGGCCAGTTGGACAAAAATGTACTGTCCCAAACAGAATTTCTACTGGCCCGGACATGGTGTAGTTTTTTAATGCATTGGGGTCATGCAGGGCCTATAGCAGCATTTCCCAAACTCGCTCCCGTGGACACCAAGGGGTGGACATTTAGTTTTTTGCCCTAGCAATACACAGCTGATTCAAATAATCAACAAATTAGCAAACTTTGATTATTTGAGTCAGCTGTGAAGTGCTCGGACAAAAACCAAAACATACACCCCTTGGGGTCCCCTGGACCAACTTTGGGAAACACTGGCCTATAGGTTGGCATGCTTCTCTCTATATTCAACTATTAAAGATATTCTCCAGTACTTTGGCGACTAAGACATTACTGAACATCCACTTTGGGCTGGATGTTTCAATATGTAGTTCATACATACATAATCTATGAGCAGAATTACTGTTTTACCTCAATTAGCCATGAAATCCCTAATTTAAAATCAACTGTTTTCCTACATTTCCCCCATGGGACGGCAGGTAGCCTAGTGGTTAGAGCGTTGGGCCAGTAACCGAAAGGTTGCTGGATCGAATCCCCGAGCTGACAAGATAAAAATCTGGCATTCTGCCCCTGAACAAGGCAGTTGACCCACTATTCCCTGGTAGGCCGTCATTGTAAATAATAATTTGTTCTTGCCTAAAGGTGAAAAAAAAAAAAAAAAAAAAAATGTATTTGAAAAAAATACATTGTACAACCTAAATGCAAAGTATTAAGCTAGGGATAAATCCATTACTGCATAAAACCATCCATAGTTTTAGGGTGTTTTCACACCTGGTCCCTTAAAAAGTTTGTGGTCAGTGCGGTTCACTTCATTTGATGTGCAGTGTGAACACTCCAAAGGAACTCAGAACCCTCAAACGAGACCCTGAAGCGAACTGAGACCATCAAGAGAGGTGGTCTGAGTTCGGTTTGCTTGAATTCCACAGTCCGGTTCCATTTTTAGGGCAATGTGAGCACAAAGCTACCCAGGTTTGCTTGTCATTATTTCCACACCACACACTAGACTACTGAAACACTGGTTCCCCTGCCATAACCCCTCACATTGGTGCCACAAAAGAGAGAAGATAAGCAGGTTTGCAGAGAAAAATGTTTGTTGTTTTTGATTAGTGATTGTCAAGGAAGCACAGAAGTTTTTAGGTCAAGATTATTTGTTTGCAATAAGTGATCTATAGGCTAAGAGAGCTTCATAAGCTGTTTATTAATTGTGGGGTTCGAATAATGTGAGAAGACAACATATTTGGTAAGAATCAAAACATATGGTACAAAGTCTATTCTAGCTGTAAAAGGGTCCAAAGTCTGACAATGACTTTTTCTATTTATTGAGGCTACCAGACATCCACTTTCATAAGTTTGTCTACAACACATTTTGGTTATTTAATAATTACTTTTAACAAATTACACATGTAATCTTCATAAGCAAATAAAAAATGTCAAGCGATTTTGGCATAACAAAAGACCAGTAGGCCTATGCTAGTAATTTTTGATTGATGCCCCGTTGCTGGTGAGCTTGGAAAGAAAGCACTTAAAGAGATTCTCTGGCACGTTTGTATACTTTTTAGCCAATAGTTCTGAAAGTAGCGCTCACAAGCCAAAAGTGGTCCCAGGAAATGGCATACTATGTTACATACAGTATGTGCAGATACAATTGAAGTCGGAAAATTACAAACACTTAGGTTGAAGTCATTAAAACTCATTTTTCAACAATTTCTTGTTAACAAACTATAGTTTTGGCAAGTCGTTTAGGACTTCTACTTTGTGCATGACAAGTCATTTTTCCAACAATTGTTTAAAGACAGAATATTTCACTTATAACTCACTGTATCACAATTCCAGTGGGTCAGAAGTTTACATACACTAAGATGACTGTGCCTTCAAACAGCTTGGAAAATTCCAGAAAATGATGGCATGGCTTTAGAAGCTTCCGATAGGCTAATTGACATCATTTGAGTCAATTGGAGTTGTACCTGTGGATGTATTTCAAGGCCTACTTTCAACCTCAGTGCCGCTCTGCTTGACATCATGGGAAAATCAAAAGAAATCAGCCAAGACCTAAATAAAAAATTGTAGACCAACCCAAAAGTTCATTCTTGGGAGTAATTTCCAAAACACCTGAAGGTACCACGTTCATCTGTAGAAACAAAAGTACACAAGTATAAACACCATGGGACCACATAGCTGTCATACCGCTCAGGAAGGAGACGTGTTCTGTCTCCTAGAGATGAACGTACTTTGGAGCGAAAAGTGAAAATTGATCCCACAACAGCAGCAAAGGACCTTGTGAAGATGCTGGAGGAAACAGGTACAAAAGTATCTATATCCACAGTAAAACGAGTCCTATATCGACATAACCTGAAAGGTTGCTCAGCAAGGAAGAAGCCACTGCTCCAAAACCGCCATAAAAAAAGCCAGACTACGATTTGCAACTGCAAATGGGGACAAAGATCATACTTTTTGGAGAAATATCTTCTGGTCTGATGAAACAAAAATAGAACAGTTTGGCCATAATGACCATCGTTATGTTAGGTGGAAAAAGGGGGACGCTTGCAAGCCGAAGAACACCATCCCAACCGTGAAGCACGGGGGTGGCAGCATCATGTTGTGGGGGTGCTTTGCTGCAGTAGGGACTGGTGCACTTCACAAAATACATGGCTTCATGAGGAAGGAAAATTATGTGGATATATTGAAACAACATCTCAAGACATCAGTCAGGAAGTTAAAGCTTGGTCGCAAATGGGTCTTCCAAATGGACAATGACCCCAAGCATACTTCCAAAGTTGTGGCAAAATGGCTTAAGGACAACAAAGTCAAGGTATTGGAGTGGCCATCACAAAGTATTGATCTCAATCCTATAGAAAATATGTGGGCAGAACTGAAAAACGTGTGCGAGCAAGGAGGCCTACAAACCTGACTTAGTTACACCAGCTCTGTCAGGAGGAATGGGCCAAAATTCACCCAACTTACTGTGAGAAGCTTGTGGAAGGCTACCAGAAACATTTGAACCAAGTTGAACGATTTAAAGGCAATGCTACCAAATACTAATTGCCTGTATGTAAACTTCTGAGCCACTTGGAATGTGATGAAATAAATAAAAGCTGAAATAAATCAATCATTCTCTCTATTATTATTCTGACATCTCACATTCTTAAAATAAAGAGGTGATCCTAACTGACCTAAGACAGGGAATTATTTTTTAAATTTTTTTAAATTAAATTTTATCCCCTTTTCTCCCCAATTTTCGTGGTTTCCAATCGCTAGTAATTACTATCTTGTCTCATCGCTACAACTCCCGTACGGGCTCGGGAGAGACGAAGGTCGAAAGCCATGCGTCCTCCGAGGCACAACCCAACCAAGCCGCACTGCTTCTTTAACACAGCGCGACTCCAACCCAGAAACCAGCCGCACCAATGTGTCGGAGGAAACACCGTGCACCTGGCCCCCTAGGTTAGCGCGCACTGCGCCCAGCCCGCCACAGGAGTCGCTGGAGCGCGATGAGACAAGGAAATCCCTACCGGCCAAACCCGCCCTAACCCGGACGACGCTAGCCCAATTGTGCGTCGCCCCACGGACCTCCCGGTCGCGGCCGGCTGCGACAGAGCCTGGGGGCGAACCCAGAGACTCTGGTGGCGCAGTTAGCACAGACCACTGCGCCACCCGGGAGGCCCTTAAGACAGGGAATTCTTACTAGGATTAAATGTCAGGAATTGTGAAAAACAGTTTAAAAGTATTTGGCTAAGGTATATGTACACTTCCGACTTCAACTGTATTTACACCACGTCATTGCCCTCTCGCACTCCGCTGTGTGTGCATCTCGCTAGCTGTCACTCAAATGCTGAGGGGATGAAGCTCATTGGCTGGAACTATAATTGCTAGGGGGCTGGCCCACGTGGGGAAAAATGGCGCAGCACAGCTCTCAGTAAACAGTTGGTTTCAAACTCAGTGTTTTCCATAAACACCGGCCATAGGCTAATCAGCCGATAAGACTCATTTTCAGCCAACTACTATTCCACTTCTTATTAACTAGGCTACTTTTAACTTAGAAAAGTATATTTCGCTAGTCCGTCAAACCCTCTCCCTCTAGAATGAACGATATGCATCTTCTAGCAATCTATTGATAGGTTAGGCAACTGTCAGTCACAAAGCGAGTGAGGACAGGGAGAAACAGTCTGATGTCTGTTCCCCCTCCCAGTAAAACTGGTGCGCGCTGTGCTTAGTAAACAAAAGGATTTCTTAGGTTTCCTTTCCTAGGATGTCGGGGCTTTCCACACAGTGACGCTAAAGTGAGTGACTCTCGTCTCGTCAGTCAGTATAGCCTACCGAATTGAATCGGTGAGAGAGCCGTTCATTTGGCTCCCAAATTTGCATAGGCTATTGGTATGCCTAGGCTTTTGGGGCGAGAATCTGTAGATAACTTATAAAAGCATTCGATGAAGAATCAATACTACAGAAACTACAGGTTGTGGAGAGCCTCATTTTGGTCCAAATATGATAATTTGGGCCCTCGCGGAATCCAGGCATTAAAACGGAATTGAACAATATTTTAAAAAAGTATTGACTTTAGTAGGTAATTAACTACAGTGCCTTCAGAAAGTATTCACAGCCCTTTACTTTTTTCACATTTTGTTGTTACAAAGCAGGATTAAAATGGATTGAATTGTAATTTTTGGTCAACGATCTACACAAAATACAAACATTTATAAAAAATATAAAAAATATCTGTTAAAAACACCTTTGGCAGCGATTACAGCTGTACGTTTTTTGGGGTAAGTCTAAGAGCTTTGCACACCTGGATTGTACAATATTTGCCAATTATAATTTTTCTAATTCTTCAAACTCTGTGAAGTTGGTTGCTGATCGTAGCCATTTAAGTCTTGCAATAGATTTTCAAGCTGATTTAAGTCAAAACTTTAACTAGGCCATTCAGGAACATTTAATGTCATCTTGGAAAGCAACTGCAATGTATATTTGGCCTTGTGTTTTAGGATTTTGTTCTGCTGAAAGGGGAGTTTTTCTCCCAGTGTCTGTTGGAAAGAAGACTAAAATGATTTTGCCCGTGCTTAGCGGTATTCTGTTTCTTATTTTGTTATTGTAATTTTTACCCCCCTTTTCTCCCCAATTTCGTGATTACGATCTGGTCTCATCGCTGCAATTCTCCAAAGGGCTTGGGAGAGGCGAAGATCGAGTCATGCTCCCCCAAAACATGACCCGCCAAACCGCGTTTCTTAACCGCTCACTTAACCCAGAATCCAGCTGCACCAATGTGTCGGAGGAAACACTTCAACTAACGACCGAAGTTAGCCTGCAGGCGCCCGACTCCACAAGGAGTCGCTAGAATACGATTCCTTGTGGAACACCAGGCTGTAGTTACGCAGCAACACTGCAGTGCCTTAGACTGCGGTGCCACTTGGGAGGCCCTTATTCAGTTTCTTTTAAATCGTAAAAAATGGACACGCATACCCATAATATGATGCAGCCACCACCATACTTGAAAAAATTAAGAGTGGTACGCTGTGTTGGATTTGCCCCAAACATGATGCTTGTAGTTAGAACAAAAAGTAAATTTATTTTCCAATTTTTTGCAGTATTACTTAAAGGGATACCTTGGCAACGAGTCCCTTTATCTACTTCCCCAAAGTCAGATGAATTAATGGATACAATTTTTTTACGTCTCTGTGTCAAGTATGAAGGAAGTTAGAGTTAGTTTTGCTTACAAGCGTTACCCATAGACTCCCAGTCATTGCACCACTAGCAAGGATTATTTTCTACACATCTACTAATCGGTGCCCTTCTTTGCAAGGAACTGAAAAACCTCATTGGTTGTTGTGCTTTAAACTCATTACTAGATTGCGAAACCTTACAGATAATTGTATGTGTGGGGTACAGAGATGGGGTAGTTATTCAAAAATCATGTTAACCACTATTACTGAACACAAAATGAGTCCATGCAACTTATGGGATTTGTGAAGCACATTTTTACTCCTGAAAGTATTTCGGCGTGCCATAACATAACAGGTTGAATACTTGTTCACTCAATACATTTCAGCTTTTCATTTTTTATTAATCTCAAAAATGTTATACAAACTAAATGCCACTTTGACATTATGGGATATTGTCAAAAATCAGGCTGAAACACAACAAAATGTGGAAAAAGTAAAGGTGTGAGAACACTTTAAGGCAATGTAAATGTATTGAAAATGTATTAATTTGCCCAAGTTTGTCATAAGACATGAACAGAACGCATCAGTGAATCGTATTTCCTGCAACTTTCTAAAGAGGCAACCAGCATGCCCCTGTCTGTGTGTGGTGTGCACGTCTACCACTTTTTGTAGCCGTTAGCGATGATGCGAATGAAAACAGTCTTCTGGTAGATGGAAAGGCTTTCCCAAAAACCTTCTCATTTAAATATGAACTACAAAGTAGCCTATGCTTACCTGGCAGAAGGATATAATTATTATTTTTATCAATCCAGCGGGTATTTACTTTGCAAACTCGGCCATCACGTGCACTACAAAAACACTTCTAAACAGCCTCTTGTACTAGGTGCCCACTTGAATTAAAGGGCAACTACACCCAAAAATCTAAATTACTTAAATGTTTTCCAGACCTCAAAAGTTAGCTCCTGACGTGGTTTAAGCATTGTTGTGGACTTAGAAAAACAACAACAGTGGATGTTCTATAAAAAAAAAAGATTTTTAGAGCAAAAACCATAAACCTGGAAAAACTAAATGGAGAAAACAGAATTTTGGAAAGAACAAAACGGAACCAGGCAAAAACCAGATTTTAGGTCCCTACCTAAATATTAAATGTTTCAATAATTTAGGCTATGTAAATCAGAAAGATATAATACTTACGACTGAAATAACTCTTTTATTTGTATATATTTGTCCTTTAATAGATTTTTCAAGATAATGTGGCCTATATAGATCTATTTTCAGTTTTAATAAATTACATAATTTGAAGAGCAAACATTGTGGCAATTCATATCTTGCAGTAAAACTGTAAATAAGACAAATCAAGAGAAGACAGATTAAATGTTTTAAAAAAGGTTTACAATAGTTCTGATCAAATAGGCCTAGATGATATCCAAAACAACTAACAATACACTGAATTCCTACGTTTTTTGTCATTTAAATTGTAAAGTCATGTCTTTCAACACAATACCCCAACAAACTTTTCCAATCTGGGAAGTAAATCATTTCAATCAAATCAAATAAAAAAAAAAATATTTGTCACATACACATGGTTAGCAGATGTTAATGCGAGTGTAGCGAAATGCTTGTGCTTCTATTTCCGACAATGCAGTAATAACCAACGAGTAATCTAAACTAACAATTCCACAACTACTACCTTATACACACAAGTGTAAAGGGATAAACAATATGTACATAAAGATATATGAATGAGTGATGGTACAGAACGGCATAGGCAAGATGCAGTAGACGGTATAGAGTACAGTATATACATATGAGATGAGTAATGTAGGGTATATAAACATAAAGTGGCATAGTTTAAAGTGGCTAGTGATACATGTATTACATAAAGATGGCAAGATGCAGTAGATGATATGGTGCTTGACTACGGAGCTGTGAGGGGAACGGCACCTCAGTACCTCCAGGCTCTGATCAGGCCCTACACCCAAACAAGGGCACTGCGTTCATCCACCTCTGGCCTGCTCGCCTCCCTACCACTGAGGAAGTACAGTTCCCGCTCAGCCCAGTCAAAACTGTTCGCTGCTCTGGCCCCCCCAATGGTGGAACAAACTCCCTCACGACGCCAGGGCAGCGGAGTCAATCACCACCTTCCGGAGACACCTGAAACCCCACCTCTTTAAGGAATACCTAGGATAGGATAAAGTAATCCTTCTCACCCCCCCCCCCCCCCCCTTAAAAGATTTAGATGCACTATTGTAAAGTGGCTGTTCCACTGGATGTCATAAGGTGAATGCACCAATTTGTAAGTCGCTCTGGATAAGAGCGTCTGCTAAATGACTTAAATGTAAATGTAATATAGAGTACAGTATATACATATGAGATGAGTAATGTAGGGTATGTAAACATTATATTAAGTGGCATTGTTTCAAGTGGATAGTGATATATTTTTACATACATTTCCAACAATTCCCATTATTAAAGTGGCTGGAGTTGAGTCAGTATGTTGGCAGCAGCCACCCAATATTAGTGGTGGCTGTTTAACAGTCTGATGGCCTTGAGCTGTTTTTCAGTCTCTCGGTCCCTGCTTTGATGCACCTGTACTAAACTCGCCTTCTGGATGATAGCGGGGTGAACAGGCAGTGGCTCGGGTGGTTGTTGTCCTTGATGATCTTTATGGCCTTCCTGTGACATCGGGTGGTGTAGGTGTCCTGGAGGGCAGGTAGTTTGCCCCCAGTGATGCGTTGTGCAGACCTCAGTACCCTCTGGAGAGCCTTACGGTTGTGGGCGGAGCAGTTGCCGTACCAGGCGGTGATACAGCCTGACAGGATGCTCTCGATTGTGCATCTGTAGAAGTTTGTGAGTGCTTTTGGTGACAAGCAGAATTTCTTCAGCCTCCTGAGGTTGAAGAGGCGCTGCTGCGCCTTCTTCACAACGCTGCCTGTGTGGGTGGACCAATTCAGTTTGTCCGTGATGTGTACGCCGAGGAACTTAAAACTTACTACCCTCTCCACTACTGTCCCGTCGATGTGGATAGGGGGGTGCTCCCTCTGCTGTTTCCTGAAGTCCACAATCATCTCCTTTGTTTTGTTGACGTTGAGTGAGAGGTTATTTTCCTGACACCACACTCCGAGGGCCCTCACCTCCTCCCTGTAGGCCGTCTCGTCGTTGTTGGTAATCAAGCCTACCACTGTAGTGTCGTCCGCAAACTTGATGATTTAGTTGGAGGCGTGCATGGCCACGCAGTCGTGGGTGAACAGGGAGTACAGGAGAGGGCTCAGAACGCACTCTTGTGGGGCCCCAGTGTTGAGGATCAGCGGGGTGGAGATGTTGTTACCTACCCTCACCACCGGGGGCGTCCCGTCAGGAAGTCCAGTACACAGTTGCACAGGGCGGGGTCGAGACCCAGGGTCTCGAGCTTGATGACGAGTTTGGAGGGTACTATGGTGTTAAATGCTGAGCTGTAGTCGATGAACAGCATTCTCACATAGGTATTCCTCTTGTCCAGATGGGTTAGGGCAGTGAGCAGTGTGGTTGCGATTGCGTCTTCTGTGGACCTATTGGGTCGGTAAGCAAATTGGAGTGGGTCTAGGGTGTCAGGTAGGGTGGAGGTGATATGGTCCTTGACTAGTCTCTCAAAGCACTTCATGATGACGGAAGTGAGTGCTACGGGGCGGTAGTCGTTTAGCTCAGTTACCTTAGCTTTCTTGGGAACAGGAACAATGGTGGCCCTCTTGAAGCATGTGGGAACAGCAGACTGGGATAAGGATTGATTGAATATGTCCGTAAACACACCAGCCAGCTGGTCTGCGCATGCTCTGAGGACGCGGCTGGGAATGCCGTCTGGGCCTGCAGCCCTGCGAGGGTTAACACGTTTAAATGTTTTGCTCACCTCGGCTGCAGTGAAGGAGAGCCCGCCGGTTTTGGTAGCGGGCCGTGTCAGTGGCACTGTATTGTCCTCAAAGCGAGCAAAAAAGTTATTTAGTCTGTCTGGGAGCAAGACATCCTGGTCCGCGACGGGGCTGGTTTTCTTTTTGTAATCCGTGATTGACTGTAGACCCTGCCACATACCTCTTGTGTCTGAGCTTTTGAATTGCGACTCTACTTTGTCTCTATACTGGCACTTAGCTTGTTTGATTGCCTTGCGGAGGGAATAGCTACACTGTTTGTATTCGGTCATGTTTCCGGTCACCTTGCCCTGGTTAAAAGTAGTGGTTCGCGCTTTTAGTTTCGCGCGAATGCTGCCATCAATCCACGGTTTCTGGTTTGGGAATGTTTTAATCTTTGCTGTGGGTATTACGTCACTGATGCACTTTCTAATGAACTCGCTCACCGAATGAGCGTATTGGTCAATGTTGTTGTTGGAGGCAATGCGGAACATATCCCAATCCACGTGATCGAATCTTTAAGTGTGGAATCAGATTGGTCGGGCCAGCGTTGAACAGACCTGAGCACGGGAACTTCTTGTTTTAGTTTCTGTTTGTAGGCTGGAAGCAACAAAATGGAGTCGTGGTCAGCTTTTCCAAAAGGAGGGCGGGGGAGGGCCTTATATGCGTCGCGGAAGTTAGAATAACAATGATCTAGGGATTTACCAGCCCTGGTAGCACAATCGATATGCTAATAGAATTTAGGGAGTTTTGTTTTCAGATTAGCCTTGTTAAAATCCCCAGCTACGATGAATGCAGCCTCAGGGTGTGTGGTTTCTAGTTTACATAGAGTCAGATAAAGTTCGCTCAGGGCCATCGATGTGTCTGCTTGGGGGGGAATATATACGGCTGTGATTATAATCGAAGAGAATTCCCTTGGTAGATAATGCGGTCGACATTTGATTGTGAGGAATTCTAAGTCAGGTGAACAGAATGACTTGAGTTCCTGTATGTTGTTATGATCACACCACGTCTCGTTAATCATAAGGCATACTCCCCCCGCCCCTCTTCTTACCAGAAAGATGTTTGCTTCTGTCGGCGCGATGCGTGAAGAAACCAGCTGGCTGCACCGACTCCGTTAGCGTCTCTCGAGTGAGCCATGTTTCCGTGAAGCAAAGAACGTTACAGTCTCTGATGTCTCTCTGGAATCCTACCCTTCCTCGGATTTCATCAACCTTGTTGTCAAGAGACTGGACATTGGCGAGTAGTATGCTAGGGAGTGGAGCGCGGTGTGCCCTTATCCGGAGCCTGACCAGAAGACCGCTTTGTTTGCCCCTTTTACGGCGTCATTGTTTAGGGTCGCCGGCTGGGATCCGATCCATTGTACTGGGTGGAAGGCAAAACACAGGATCCGCTTCGGGAGAGTCATATTCCTGGTCGTAATGATAGTGAGTTGACGTTGCTCTTATATTCAGTAGTTCCTCCCGACTGTATGTAATGAAACCTAAGATTACCTGGGGTACCAATGTAAGAAATAACACGTAAAAAAACAAAATACTGCATAGTTTCCTAGGAACGCGAAGCGAGGCGGCCATCTGTCGGGTATGTATCCTATTTTGGATGGAATCAAGGCATTAGAAGGCATTAGCATGTACCCGAGGCCACCAAAATAGAGCTACTTTGGCAAAACATTTTGACCCCTGGGGGGGCAAGACAAGTCAATGCTAGTGTTAGAGTACCAATTGTGACAGGTTTGGTATTGAAAAGGCCAGAGTTGGTAAGACTACTTAATGGTTTGGTAGAGAAAAGGCCACAGTCGTAGACCCCCCCCCGCCGCCCCCCGGCCTGGGGGCGCCTGGCTAACTACTTTTTCCATCTGGCTGGCTCTATGTACGTGTACTTGTGGCTAATTGAGGTAAAATAGTAATTCTGCTCATAGATTATGCACATGTATGAACGACACATTGGCACATCCAGCCCAAAGCAGGAGATTTAAAAAATACTTACTAGTCGCCAAAGTTCCGGAGAATGTCTTTAATATTCTTGATCACCAAGAATATTAAAGACAGAAGGATACTATCAACAAACTACTTGTTGATAAGCAACTGCTTGTTAGGGTAACGCTTAGAATAAGGGTTAGGGTAAGAGTTAAGGTTAGGGCTAGTAGATAGTTAGTTGAAATGTTAGTGATAGTCTGTAGAGCATCTACAGATGGAGTATCCAAATAAAGTGTTACCCATTTATGGCAATCCTCCCTCCCTACAATTTGACGTTTGCACTGTACAGCAAATCAGCAATCTGTTGGCAAGCTCACCAGACCTGTGTTGATTAACAGTTTGCTGGTCCAATCAGAGGGCGTTCCACTAGCCAATCTGTTGCAAGTTGTTACTGTCTCTGGCTGAGTGGCGAGTAATCCACCGAGACTCTTCCTCAAAATGAGTGACAAAACGTTATACAAAACCTGGCCAAATCATTTCAAGTCACCAGTCTCAAGTCAAAGTCTAATCCCAAGTCTTGAGGCTCAAATGTGACTCCAGTCAGACTCGAGTCCAAGTCATGTGACTCTAGTCCACACCTCTTGTGGTGGCTGCATCATATAACAGGTATGCTTGTTATCAGTAAACTTGGTATGATCAAAACAAAATGAAGAGAGAAAAGCAGAGGCTAAATAATAGAGGAAATACTTCTGCAGTAGAATAAAGACATTACGTTGAGAGAAATCCACGTATTGGCAGGACAAAAACCTAAAAGTGAAATTCAAATCTAGGGATTGTTTGGCAGGTGGATAGGAAATCCTGAGTAATAATTCAAAGAAACGATGCCCTGGCACACTGTACTTGCAAAGACACTTGTTTATTTTGTGCCAACGTTTCAGCCTCGTGGCTCGTCGTCAGAGGTCATATCTGTATTCAAGCTACAACCTTATGAACTGTCAAACTCAGGCAAATGGCCACGAACAATGTAAACACGTGCCACGCATGCACAGAATATTTGCCTAGATTTGTAACCCAGAGACATTTACATCCAGGCTTGAACACTTAACCACTGTGTAATGTATTGCATTGAAAGTTGAGGCACTAAGGCAACAAAATATGCAAAGGTGGATACTTTCTGATATGGGCACTATACATCATATTACACTACCAATGCAATTCTAAAGCAAGGGCTATTGAAAAGTACCATCAATCATACTCAGTTGTAGGAGTGTCCTAAATACCAAGACTGCAATATTCATGTAGTGAACGTTAATGCTTTATTACAACAAGAAAAAAAAAGGAGTAATCAAACAAGCTCAATTCAAAATCAGGCTAACTTGGTAAATGAATAATCTAAATACCAATAAACGAGCTTTGCGGCAGGCAGCACTGACCATAAAGGAAGCAAAATGGTTGCGATGTATTATTGTTTAAAGGATTGTATACATTTTGAAAACAGCGTTGTATACTAAATATTTATTAGTATAAAAAGCTTGCAGCGGGAATAAATGTCAGCAGACTCGGTACATCAAAACTAGCTTGGCCCCCACCAGCATCTTTTCACTTGCTTTCCAGGAATCCACCATATCAGTAAATATGTGAGTGGCAGTGTAATACTTACAGTCTGTAAGGCTAGCGATCCCAGCAAGAGTAGTAATGGGAACATGAGGCATATCCCCATTCATGCTGAAGATGGGGGTGGGGGAGTCGTGTCGATGCACAGGTAGCTCAATGTCGTCGCTCTCCGACTGTTCCTCACATCTCCCGACCGCTGCAGAACAGAGAGGACTTCATTAGAACAGCCAGCGGCAACGAGACATGGACAATTCACAATATCACACAACGCTCCTCAATGTGCAACACTGCTCAGAAGAGCCGGAGCATGTTATACCAAAGCCTTGGTGAAAATAGAATCAGGGGCTTTCATATCAAAAGTCAAAGTGATGGAGGAAGAATTCTCAGGGATGAACTAACAGGGCTATATTAATTAGGCAGCATTGTTAAGCTACGGCTGAGGGGATTGACACAGATTTGAAAGTAGTGCAACAGGATACAGAGGGTTAAACTGGTTAGTACAAGGTTATACAACTCATATAGCACTCACTGACAACTTTCACTCGGGCAGCAGCTCAAGATTTTACTTGCATTATAAATATGGCATATTCCATTATGGAAACAGGAGCAATAGAAACATAAATTAATGAAATCGCATGTGAAGTAAAATAGGCTACTTGTTGTGCGCATGGTGAAATAGGCTCCTCGTTGTGCAGATGGTGAAATAGGCTCCTCGTTGTGCAGATGGGGAAATAAGCTACTTGTTGTGCAGATGGGAAATAGGCTCCTCGTTGTGCAGATGGGGAAATAGGTTACATGGGGAAATTGGTCAATGGTTGCTAGAGCAAACACACTAGTACAACACATTAGTAGACATGCATCAGTGGGGAGAAGGAATTGAAGAAAACCCGAGTACAGTACTGGTGGTGCCCTTACTCTGACAAGTTCCAGGGCTGTCATCAAAAACAGCCCATACAAAATAGAGTCAGATCCTTTCCTACTGACAATGCAATGGCTTTGAAGCACGCAGATAGTGCTTTTGATTAGGACTGAGTGAACTGCAGAGCATTTAAAAAGTGTGTGCACTTATTGCATTTGAACGGAACACCTCATTATCATTCACTACTATTATTGTTGGCCACCGACAAGACAGCCACTGTCAGAGAAGGCAACAGGAGGAGTAATAATATCCCTTTTGCATGATCAACACCAGACTGACAGTAGAGACCAGGAACGGCAACACATAGCAATAGGCCTAGATGACGTGACATGGCACAGGTCTATTATCAGTGGTTACTGGGGTAGTACCGTGATAATCCTAGGAAGAGGTGTGAACCCATGCATGCTTAAATGAAAACAGCTACCCCTTTCCGGCCCCAAATGCTCATGGTCACTCTGAAGCTGTGCTGGTTGGGTAGGAAGGTGGACGAGCAAGCAGCATATAGGATTATCTGGTTTAGGCAATTTTTCTGGCGCTGCGGGATCTTCTTGAAAACACTTTATATGTAGCGCCCTATAAAATGTATCCTACCGCGGAGAAGTTATGATATCTGCCACAGAGGAGAAAACCCTGCACACGCTTCAAAAAATATATGCTACTTATTGTTTTTATCTATAAAATGTCTTGCACAACTAACTTCATTCGTTTTTATTTCTTAAATTGTTGTGGTCTTCTGGTGTGATTTAAGCATTGTTGTGCACTAAGAACATCCTTTTATTTTTTAAATGTGATTTTGAGAGCGGAAACTGAAACCTGGAAAAATAAAACAGAAAACGGAATTTGGAGCAAGAAAATTACGGAATCAGGCAACAAAAAAAATCTGATATGCTCCCTAACTGTGAATTTGCAGCTAGATACTGGGCAATTCCATGGTAATTGAATTCCATTTAAATTGTATGTCAAACAAAAACTATTGATTTCAAAGTTTAACAAAATCATAGAACTCTCTGCACAAGGAGTACTTTTAACAAATTACACTGAACATTTGACAAAAACACATTTACTGGAAGAACTGTGCAGATGAAAAGTTTGGTAACAGATTTCCTTAAAATCTCCCTCAGCTTATGTGCCCATGTTTTCCAAGAACATGTCAAATATCTGCTCTGAATTAAGCTCCGAAGTAAGATTCAACGATGTCTGCAGAAAGAATGGGGTGTCCGCTATAACATGACACAATGGCTTTCAAAAAATCTCCTTTGGTTATTGAACTAGAGTAAGTGAACTGGATTTACACACGGTAACGGAATTGCGGTAACAGAATGTCATCATGTGTCCCTGATCTGCACTACAAAGAAATCAAGGCTGTCCCCAACTTAAAAAAAATCTTGGTCGACCGAAAGTAGTCTGTTCTTTCGACCAATTGATAGTGTATTTTTCCATATAAAATCAACTATACTCACTGAGCTTGTCTGATACTTTAAACACACCATTTGATTAAATAATTAAGACACACAAATGACTTGAGGGAGCCAGCGCGTGCCTGTGACTGGCACACGTTGCCTCGCTCTCCTCCCCGCTGCAGTGAGCAGGTACAGCAACAGTGTTTATTGGCTGTCCGTGGTGCTGAAGCTGCAACATAATTACAGCCATTCCTAGTTAATTAAAAAAAAAACTTTTTCTCTGACTGAAAAGTTATTACCAAATTCCCTAATTTGTTTATGAAAAACATTACCTATTCCTTCAACCCTTGATCTCTGTACGTTACACATGAATGCATCGCATGCACATATGCAATAGGTCTAGCTCTATTGTCCATCATAATCACTTCAATAAATGGGTTATAACAAACTCCAACACCGTAACACGTGACATGCAGAGGACGTGAAAAAGAAATTTGAAATGGGGTAATGTTTACTGGTTGCTCAGGAGGGAAAGGGGAAGTCCGATGTATGGAAGACATTTGACAGTTGTGGAAGCCACTGGAGATCAAGAAAAAGAAGGAGGGTATAGGAGCAAGCAATGCGCGTGTGCCAAACCTGTGCGGTTAGAAAAAAATATTTGTACAAATCTGACGGGTTGGAACAGTGTAAATAATGCTAAATAAATTACGTGTACCATAGAGTCTGTTCTAACGGGGATTTTTTAAATTCAATTATTACTGCAAAGACTAAAAACAGTTGCATGCATCCGTGAATGCAATTGCTGATATGTTGCAGTTTATTTATTATTGTTTTGGCTAATTATTCGAGAAACCCTTTTGTTATATCATTTGTAAACTAAAATACTTGATTGCATTTCAAAACATGAATGACTTGTATGGTGGTTATACAAGGCTACTATACTAAGACTACTAATGTTAACGACATTACTTATTATTATAACAATGATCGTAATAACAATATGAAGGAGATCAAGAAAAGGAGAGTGTAGGAGAGAGCTGCGTGCGTATTGTGTGTAACAAACAGGTGTTAGATTACAATCAGGGCATAAAATAAATGTTTTGGTCCACCAGCCCCGCTAAAATTACACCAAGAAAACGCAAACAAAAAAAATTGATGAGCATGCTTTGTAATGTTTCTAAAACAATAAATGTATTACTAATAAGAAGTAATGTGTGTATACTGATACATTTTATTTTTTGGACCCAAGACTTTTAACTAAAATGTCCCAGAGAAATGTTCAGGGAGGTTACCGTGGTAACACAACTAGAGTCATGTTTGTGCCTGTGAGATTGAGTCTGACTATTACAAGCATTGTCTTCTCTTCCCTAGCAGTTGATCTCAAACATAGAGAAACAACCGAGATTGTGAACAAACAATGTAAATAGCCAAGAAACACAAGGACAAAGTCTCACTTCAGTAGACTTTCCTTTCAAGTAAATTAGACCAACTTTTATGCCTATGCGTAGCGCTTCCGAAAATGAACATTTCACTTAGTTCTTCACGTGCTTTATAGATCGGCAGGTAAGGGTGCTCTCGAGTGGCTAGATGTTCTTTACCATTCGGCCATCAGATTTGCCACAAATGCTCCTTATAGGACACAACACTGCACTCTAAACTCCTCTGTAAACTGGTCATCTCTGTATACCCGGCACAAAACCCACTGGTTGATGCTCATTTATAAAACCCTCTTAGGCCTCACTCCTCCCTATCTGAGATATCTACTGCGGCCCTCATCCTCCACATACAACACCAGCGACTGGAACAAGCTGCAAAAAACACTCAAACCGGACAGTTTTATCGCAATCTCTTCATTCAAAGACTCAGTCATGGACACTCTTACTGACAGTTGTGGCTGCTTCGCGTGATATATTGTTGACTCTGCCTTTTTGCCCTTTGTGCTGTTGTCTGTGCCCAATAATGTTTGTACATTGTTTTGTGCTGCTACCATGTTGTTGTCATGTTGTGTTGCTACCATGCTGTGTTGTCATGTGTTGCTGCCATGCTATGTTGTTGTCTTAGGTCTCTCTTTATGTAGTGTTGTGGTGTCTCTCTTGTCGTGATGTGTGTTTTGTTCTATATTTTTATTTATTTTTTATCCCAGCCCCGGCATTGCAGCGTGAGGTGGAATAGGCTATATAGGATTTGTAATTCTTTGATTACGTGCGATTAATTTACCAGCTATGAAACTAAACAACGGAAATACTTTGAAAACAGCTACTGCAGCATTTTTACTATAAATGTGATCACACTTGAATATTTTTATCCACAAATGTGAGTGAAATGCTCACACTGTGGAGCCCTGACCACCGGCCAACGTGGCTGGTGAAATAGACATCTTACCCACCAATGCCAAAATCTACCTGCATTTGGCGGGTGTTAATTATAGGCCCGATTACAATATGGTAATCTTTCTGCCCGTTTGGAACAGTGTAAACAGCACTAAGAAAATTAAAAGCAGCCTATACCAGAGATATAAATCCTAGCAAAGAGTTGTTCTTTTAACTTGTGAAATTGCTTTTGCGTGTTGCAGTGGCGTGAGACTTGGAGCTCACGGAATCAGTAGGCTATTAAACTCAAACATGCAACAGAAGCAGAATCTGTCTTATTTCTGTAGATATATATGGTTAATTTATAAAGCCAGGCACATTTAACAGATAGGCTATTGATTATAGACCTAATTAAGTTGGGGTTTCCTCTCTCCTCAATTTTCTTAGACAATTAAATCTCCTCACTCCGCTGCTGCCTTCGCCGCATTGTTCTCAACACCAATATGCTGATTAACTTTGCTATTATGCACATAGCAACATGGTCTTGGAAAAGGCGCCCCTTTCAACAGCGCACTGAAGATTGTTTCAGAACCGCAGACATCAACCGCTATCCAATGGCGAGGAAAACCGCATTTGTTATAAAATATATATTTTTTTTTATTAGTGTTGCACCATTGTTCTTAAATAATATAACCATATACAATTTCAGTAGCATATGTCAGAGCGATGGACTGTGCCATCCCCGTGGCCCGTGGCAATGGATTAGTCCACTGAAACAGGCATAAATCAGACGGCTGTCTAGTGCGCCGTGAAAAATATATGTATATTTATGATTGCTTGACTAAAGAAATCTCAGTCGACCAACAGCCTATCGACCAAACAATCAACCAGTCAACTAAACGGGGTCAGCCCTAACAAACGCATAAATATGAATGTCATTCTCTTCATGGTATAAATATGCAATATACTCCTTTGCATATTTGGGTATTATTCTACACAACGGCTATCATTCTAATGAGCTCTGCACCCAAAAAAAACCAAATTTGTTTGGTTCTGGCCGTACCAAATCTGAACCAATCACAGAGATGCCTATGTTTCACAACTTTGGACATCCAAGTGCAGCACAGTAGAGCTCAGTAGAGTACAGTACATAACAGTAGAACTCAGTAGAGTACAGTACAGCACAGAACAGTAGAGCTCAGTAGAGTACAGTACAGCACAGAACAGTAGAACTCAGTAGAGTACAGTACAGCACAGAACAGTAAAGCTCAGTACAATACAGTAAAGTATAGTTCAGTACTGTAGAGTACAGTACAGTTCAGTAGATTTTAGTGTACTCTACTGTGTACTGTACTGAACTCCTGTGTTGTACTGAACTATACTCTACTTTTCTTTACTCTACTGTCCGAACTTGTGAACCCAACTGTGGTTTGTGACTACTATGATTTTCTATTGTAGCCAACTCAATTGCAAAATTACATTACCACATTTTCTGAAATTCCGTTACTGATTTGGTAACAGATTTTTTTTTTTAATCACTTCATAATTCATAACCAAAATTGATATCAGTAAAAACTAGAGGCCGACCCGATTAAATCGTCATGGCCGATTAATTAGGGCCGATTTCAAGCTTTCATAACAATCGCTAATCGGCATTTCTGGACGCCGATTACGGCTAATTACATTGCAATCCAAGTGTTACGCGAGTGCAGCAAGGAGCCATGGTAAGTTGCTTGCTAGAATGAAACTTATTTTATAACAAACAATCAATCTTAACATAATAACTAGTTACCTACACATGGTTGATGATATTACTTGTTTAACTAGCTTGTCCTGCGTTGCATATAATTAATGCGGTGCCTGTTAATTTATCATCGAATCACAGCCTACTTCGCCAAACGGGCGATGATTTAACAAAAGCTCATTCGCAAAAAAAGCACAATCGTTGCACTAATGTACCTAAACATAAACATCAATGCCTTTCTTAAAATCAATACACAAGTATATTTTTTAAAACATGCATATTTAGTTAAAAGAAAATCATGTTAGCAGGCAATATTAACTAGGGAAATTGTGTCACTTCTCTTCGTTCAGTGCAGGTAGTCAGGGAATATGAAGGCGTTTGGGACGCCAGGCTCGTTGTGAACTGTGTGAAGACCATTTATCCCTAACAAAGACCGTAATTCATTTGCCAGAATTTTACACAATTATGGCATAACATTGAAGGTTGTGCAATGTAACAGCAATATTTAGACTTAGGGTTGCCACCCGTTAGATAAAATACGAAACGGTTCCGTATTTCACTGAAAGAATAAACATTTTGTTTACGAAATGATAGTTTCCGGATTTGACCATATTAATGACCCAAGGCTTGTATTTCTGAGTGTTTATTATATTATAATTAAGTCTATGATTTGATATTTGATATAGCAGTCTGACTGAGCGGTAGTAGGCAGCAGCAGGCTCGTAAGCATTCATTCAAACAGCACTTTCCTGCGTTTGCCAGCAGCTCTTCGCAATGCTTGAAGCACAGCGCTGTTTATGACTTCAAGCCTGTCAACTCCCGAGATTAGGCTAAGAACATCCAAAAGTCAAAGGGTATATGAAATACAAATGTAATAGAGAGAAATAGTGCTATAATAACTACAACCTAAAACTTCTTAACTGGGAATATAGAAGACTCATGTTAAAAAGAACCACCAGCTTTCATATGTTCTCATGTTCTGAGCAAGGAACTTAAACGTTAGGTTTTTACAAGGCACATATTGCACTTTTACTTTCTTCTCCAACACTGTGTTTTTGCATTATTGCAACATGTTTCATAATTTATTTGAGACTAAATTGATTTTATTTGTGTATTATATTAAGTTAAAATAAAAGTGTTAATTCAGTATTGTTGTAGTTGTCATTATTACAAATATATATAACAAATGTAAAAACGTCAGATTAATCGGTATTGGCTTTTTTTGGTCTTCCAATAATCGGTATCGGCGTTGAAAAATCATAAATCTGTCGACCTCTATTAAAAACACTAACAAATTGATAGGTCTACCTTTACTTGTTACTTGTGTGAACTTTCATTATCCTCCCTCCTCATAAGGGAGAGACATTTTTAAATATCTTTAATATGTGGGTTTTTGGTAACGGGAATTTCAAGGCACAAGGCAATGTTTCTTAAACTTACAGAAGGCAGAAAAATGTATCCAAATATAAGTGTTGATATTAGTTGGCAGAGATCTTTACTTCAACATTTATGTTTTGATGAATTTCTAATACCGTTTAAGACTTTCTGATAGATGTTTTCTAAAACCACCAGTTTGACCAGGAAAAAAATGATCTGTCATTTGACAACCAATTTGATATGCTCCTATGAACTTCACATGTTGGTGCTCATGGGAAATGACCTACTACTATAGTTGTTTACTATTATTTTAATGTGTATTTCTTTCTGGTCGATAACCATCATTCAAGCAGTAACATTCCCCCATAATCAACTAGTCTATACAAAACTTTTACACCTACTTTAATACAACTACATTTTCTGTGAATACAGCAGACCTGCAGCCTGTATGTGTAGACTAAAATATGTTGGTAAATGAAAAGCAAAAGCTGTAAACACATTTCAGTCATTTGGGATAGCCACGACATTTTCCACATAATGGGTCATTTAGCTTGCTCACGTACTTGGTAGATGAATTCGATAACATTGAAAAAGTAGCTATACTCAAGTTAAGATAGACACTGTATCCGTTAAGTGCTAGCTTGTAGCGAGCAACATACTATGTTCCCATTAGCAAGCAAGTCCTCTTCCCGGCCGCATTTTAGATGGGTGATCTTTGCCATCATTTGCATGCACTACTAAGTAAACATGGTGCATAAATAATGAGGTTGCTAATTTAACTACGGTGTGCACATAAGCTTTATTAGGTAACTACCTAGCACTAGCTGCATAATTAAATATTTAATATATTATAATAACATATATAATACATGACATTTAGCAGACGTTTTTACCCAAAGCGACTTACTATTCTTACATGTGCATACATTTTATGTATGTGGTCCAGGGAATCAAACCCACTACCCAGGCCTTACAAGCGCTATGCTCGACCAACTGAGCTACATGCCTAGCATTGGCCAAATTAGCCATCTAGCTAGCAAAGTTGAATGGTGCTGAATTGTATTTCTGCTTTATCCCAGTGATGCTTAACCATTTAGCTAGCTAGTTACCACCTTGACAGAATCCGACTTTTGTTCATTTCTTCTCTCTAGTCGGAACGGTGCTATGCCGGAATGTGGACAGCCAGAGCCCAGTGTGTTGTATTGCTTGGAAAACCAACCTCAATCCAAGGATGGAATATGTCACTGTACTCCTAATTATCCCAAAATGGTGAATGGTGAATCGAGAAGATTGGAATACTGCTAGTTTTTTAATTAAACTGCCGTTTTTGGCAGCATGCTCGGCTAGCAAATGCTATAGTAGCCCATTAGATTCCATGAAAATGCAACGCCTAGCATTGGGATGAGTAGCTACTGGAAGTGTTGTCAAATCCAATGGGCTGCTTTAGCATTTGCTAGCATGCTGACGAAAATGGCAGTTTAACTAAAAACGAGCAGAATTTCAGACTTCTCAGTGTATCATTTTGAATAATGGGATAATTAGGAGTACAGCGCCCTCTCCCATCCCTGGATTTTAGGTACATTGCCCGAGCCATATTTCGCACCGTCTCCACTGTGTTCTGATCACGGCTGCCTACCATTCAGACCTTACAGGGAAGATCTAATTACAGTGACCGTACGGTCTGAATCTTTAGACTAGTTACAACCTAACCTAGTCAGTTACCTCATTCACCAGCACCAATTTACCGAGCAGTGCAAAAGAGTAAAATCTAGATAATGAGAGCTGACTTGCTAATGTTGCTGGCTTAGTCAGTTGAGAGGACCTTCTAAGCATCATTTTCTAGTCAGGAGGCTAAACATTGTCAGCAACAGAGACTTGCTCCTTGAGTAATGTTAGCTGGATGTGTACATAGTTAGTTAGCTCCTCTATAGTATCACTATGATCACCTAGATTGAAGGATAACCGTTTGACAAGCTGGATTCATGATTACAGACATGATTATTCTCTCTGCTGCTCTGGCTGACAACATAGCCGCACATCTGTCTCTCTCGCTCTCTCTGGCAACACAGTAATTGGTCAGATACAGTAGGTTGCTAATTGCTCATCCAACACCAATTAGGGTCCAATGTACTTAATCAACTTTCTTTTCATCAACTACGCAATAGTCTAACATAGTCCTGATTTATTCATGTTTGTGTTTTACAATAACCCAGTTTTTCACATCCCCTTTCCTGATGATCTAGCAAGCTTTCCAAGCAAGGTTGCTATATTTAATGGCTTTATCAAGTTACATTAATATCTACAACATTGGATAGATTGCTAATTTCCCTGTAAACAAATGAATCTAAGTTGGTTGAAGTTGCCAATCCAATGCAAAAGGAATAACTAAAGGTATATTTAACATGTTATCAACTAGACAAGGGGTGGTCTCATCACCAATTATTATGTTAAATCTCTGTAATGTATCTGATGATTCAATTTGATAGATTGTAGCTAGCTAGATAACTTGGTGGATAATAAAGCTGCAGCTATTACTTTATAAGCGATTAGGTCAATTATGCTTAATGTGTACAATTTGGTGGCCTCATAACGGTGAATAGCAAGCTTGCACAGTTTATTAGGCAAACGTTTAAACCAGTTTAGTTGACATTGCAAAAAAATATACTAGCCACTAGCTAGTGTGTAGCATTGGATAGCAAGAGCCTATTTCTCAGAACATCTGACTCCAGGATAAAACGTCAGAAAACATTACCCTGCTGAGAAAACATTGAAGTTGCACTTGTTAGTTTTTTGTCTAAATAGCTAACAAGTAACGTTAACTAGCTAGGTAACGCTACGCACATACTGTAGCAGCTAGTTAGCTATATTATTCTAACCCTTGATAGCTAACAAAAGTTAGCTATGGCTAGCTAGTTAACGTTAGCTACCGAGACTGCAACCGAATCCATGTTTGCTTTGACTCGCCCACACATAATCATTCCTTTGCAACCGTATGACCATCCCTTTTGGTTTGTTATCATGATTGCGCGTGCGGATTATGATTTTATTTTCAGTTTCAATGGCCTACATCGGCCTATTAGCTTGCTAACTGGACCTCGGACTCGCCTGAGGAAGCGTAACCCCGACCCGACGCCTATATGAGCGGATACAAGGCAACATAAATGTTAAAAACACATATCGGTGCATTCCACAACGTCTATCCAGTTTCACTGAATATAAACAACACCCGTGTAGCCAATCGGAATTGTTTTGTTATGGTACTCCTAAATCTATATTGTACAATCATATTTACCTCTGGATGTGTTGATAAAAAGAAATGGTTGCAAGGGGGTTGGATCCGTGTCTCTAGCTCCCTCTCCGTTCTATCGCTCGAACAGCTCCTCCGAGTAATAATATAACAACAATAATCCGGTTCGGGAGGGTTCGTTCTTCCTTCTCACTGCAAACATCTATGCTCGGAGAGGGGCAAACATTCCCATAACCAGTCCTTGCACCGGTTTATCCCCAACACCGGCAGAAGATGAGTTTAAATTCCAACGGGTTTCGGAAAACAATCAAATGTGTAAAACAGAAATACTATTGACGCGGTGATAAAAGGGATCCACTCAGACTCTCCTCCTTCTCTTGCAGAACAAAATGCCGACCGGAAGAACTGCTGCAGGAATAACTCCCTCCACCGGCGCCAAACCAACTAGCAGGAGCAACCATAGCCAGCAACCCAGTTACTTCCGCCGCTTTCTGCATTACTACTGTACACCGATACCATCCATTCCACACAGCTACTGTACATATTTTGGAGGACGAGGTCATCCTTGAGTATGCAACCAGCTAAACCAATGTAAGCTGTTAATAAAATAAAACTAACATAATGATAATTCAAATACATACATAGTAGTTGTGTATGAATTGCATTATTTGATGTAAAACTTTTTTTTTAAGACATTTGGAATCTGGGCTGACATGAAAACCTATCAGTGCTTGGCTCAACAACCATCAACAAAAACTCTCTCACACACACACACACACACACACAGAGAGAACAGTTACTTTATGGAGGTTCTCTAAAAAAATAGAAGCATGATGACCACCATGGTAGCAGAGAATTCCAGATATGTTGGTGTTGTCTCCTGCTGCATGCACCCACAAGCACCCACTTTCACACTTACCTTTGATTGGCAGGTAGGTAGTTCAAGTAAGACCGAACACTGCATTCTACCTATGATAAATAATTAACAATAAGAAAGTTAATTTAATAAGCATAACATTGATGGAAATAGGGAAAATGGCAAAGGAGTCAACAGACATGAATCTATCAAGGTATTAACATGCCCAAACAACAAGAGCTCTTGATCTCTCTTGTGTAAGAAAGCGAAAGTGTGCGAACTGACATAATTGATTGAACAGGTAAGATTTATGAAAATCAATAAACAAATAAATACTTTTACTTTCTGTCTTACCTTTATTTGATTTCTTCCTCACGCTTGGCATCCCATTAACATGGGTGGGCCTGCTGTGAATACAGTTAGCTAGAGAGCTGGCAAAAATGTCTCCCAGTAAGATCGTTATTAGCTAACTTTAGCTAACGCGTTAGCTAGCAAGTAAGCAGAGAACGGACTTCTTTTTATTTAACGTTTAACAAATGGACATTGAGAGCAAGTAACAAAGTTCATTCATAATTTACCCGCAAAACAATTTTGCAACCAGATACAGATAGCTAACTAGTTTTAAACTGTTTAGGCGCTAGCTAGCCTGGCCAGTAGCCACTGTCCGATTGTTGTCCTCGCGATAATTCTATTAAGGGAAGGATGTTGTTGAAAAAGTCGCGCTCTTCGATTTTCGGTGGAGTCTGACATAATTCTCGTTGCCAACCAAAGTTTCAGCAACAGCATCTACTGAGGCTTCACCTTTTCCTCTCTGGTTTCAACTATATAACGCTACCATATAAAAACACAAGTTGAAAAATTGTAAATATGGATATTTCATGTAAGTATGAATGGTTTTATCTGATTTTACCTTCTGCAGGTGCTTTGTCAGCCAGAGTATCGGCCAGAGTTGGGTCAACATTTGAATTAAATGCTAGCTATAATAAAGTCTACATACCGGTAGATATTTAACTATAGTATGTAGATGGCCTGCCCTGCTCCTTTATTTCTGTGTATCTACACCTTTGACAAGAAAACACCAATGTTGAATTTTGATCTCATATTTCTTGTGAAATTGCTATCACCGATCCATACCCATTATTGACTTGAAATAGCCTACAGTAGTACCATTATGTTGTTTCCGTAAAGGTTCATAATAGGAATGAAAAACCCAGGTGTGCTAGTGGGGTCCCCCAAAGTTATCACCACAGATGAAACGGAGAAGTTTGCAATAAGTGCTGCTCAAATCTCACCACAAGATGGCAGCAAACGTCCACAAACGATTCAGCCTGCTTTCCCTAGAACAGTTTCATTTTATTTTTGTATTTAACCTTTAATTAACTAGGCAAGTTAGTTAAGAACAAATTCTTATTTACAATGATGGCCTACCCCAGCCAAACCCTAACGACACTGGGCCAATTTTGCGTCGCCCTATGGGACCACCAGTTGTGATACAGCTTGGAATCAAACCAGGGTCTGTAGTGACACCTCTAGCACTGAGATGCAGTGCCTTAGACCGCTGCGCCACTCGGGAGAATAAAGAGGGGGCTATCTCCTTTCTCTTTCAAACTCCCTTTTGCCAGAAAAGTCACATTGATATAAATAATCTACTTTTTTTTCTTACATCCATCAAAAATATTATTTGATCTTTTTACATACCTATCTATGCCACTAGATTATTCAGTGTATGATCATCATTACATCACTAGTACATTACTATTACATAACAGTATATTACATTAGCCTATTAAAGCCACAGTCTGTACTTGTCCGGTCATTTCAACTAATGAAATATACCCCTTGATTGAAAAGAACATGACATGTAGTTCATACTATAGTACAACTGTCTTTATTACCTCATCATAACCAATTCAAATCAATACCTTGGCCTATTACTCCATTAGTATGGCTGTATTGTCATATTGTGTGCTGTGTAAGATGATATCCACAGTTATAATTTATATAACAAATGTTATGTAACTGTTTATTACTGTATGTGTGTCATTGAATACAAATAACCCAAACCAAACCCTGATTCCTTTAAAACATTTATTCAAAATTGTGTTCACCAAAGAAAAATCTGACAGTCTATTTCCTTTTTCACCACAAATGATGCATTTACAGAAAGTGAACAACAATATCAGAAAACATAAAGGGAAAAAAAGAAAATCACAGTTTCTATTTGAGTTAGTTCACACATGCTGTTATTTATCACACACTGTGTTCCTTGATTTAACTTTCCAAGGCTTTGGAGTGGCATTTCATTCCTGAAAATGAATGTCTTTCAACATTTAGATTAAAGAAAACACATTCAAGTAAACAATTATCAAGTTAACTGTATTCTATAGTTCATTTACACAATAGTTTCATACAATCTCTCTACAGTCAAAAAAATCTTATACACCTGCTATGTTAACAGAATTATATACTAAATAGTGAAGGATATTTCAAATACTAATTTGTCTTAGGGCCGGCTACAAAATAGTGATAACAATGGGATTGTTGGATACATCTCATATACATGTTAACAATATTGTCAGCATCACAGCACCACCTTCCCAAATTGTTTCAATCCTAATAAAGTAAAAAGAAAATTGGAGTTGTCATATTGACAGCATGAAAAAAGGGAAAATAATAAATAACAATCCTCAGGTGCTGTGTATTTTTTATTTAAATTCCTCTTTATTGAACCCACGATAAGAAGTTGTTTGTATTTCCACAGAAGCCATTTACACTACATGGCCAAAAGTATGTGGACATGTGCTCGTCGAACATCTCAGTCCAAAATCATGGGCATTAATATGGAGTTGGTGCCCCCTTTGCTGCTATGGGGAGGCTTTCCACTAGATGTTGAAACATTGCTGCGGGGACTTGCTTCCATTCAGCCACGACAGCATTTGTGAGGTTAGGCACTGATGTTGGGCGATTAGGCCTGGCTCGCAGTCAGCGTTCCAATTCATCCCATAGGTGTTCGATGGGGTTAAGGTCAGGGCTCTGTGCAAGCCAGTCAAGTTCTTCCACACTGATCCCGACAAACCATTTCTGTTTGGACCTCGCTTAGTTAACGGGGAGCATTTTCATGCCGAAACAGGAAAGGGCCTTCCCTAAACTGTTGCCACAAAGTTGGAAGCACAGAATCGTCTAGAATGTCATTGTATGATGTAGCATTAAGATTTACCTTCACTGGAACTAAGGGGCCTAGCCCGAACCATGAAAAACAGCCCCAGACCATTATTCCTCCACCATCAAACTGAATAGTTGGCACTATGCATTCATGCAGGTAGCGTTCTCCGGGCAGGTAGCGTTCTCCAAACCCAGATTCATCTGTCGGACTGCCAGATGGGGAAGCGTGATTCATCACTCCAGAGAACACGGTTTCCACTGCTCCAGAGGCCAATGGCAGCGAGCTTTACACCACTCCAGCCAATGCTTGGCATTGCGCATGGTGAGCTTAGGCTTGTGTGCGGCTGCCATTGGCACGAATGGAATCTAATTTCATGAAGCTCCTGACGAACAATTCACGTGATGACGTTACTTCCAGAGGCAATTTGGAACTTGGTAGTGAGTGTTGCAACCGAGGACAGACGATTTTTACGTGCTACGCGCTTCAGGACTTGCCGGTCCCATTCTGTGAGCTTGTGTGGCCTACCACTTCACAATAACAGCACTTACAGTTGACCAGGGCAGCTCTAGCAGGACAGAAATTTGACAAACTGACTTGTTGGAAAGGTGGCATCCTATGATGGTGACACATTGAAAGTCACTGAGCTCTTCAGTATGGCCATTCTACTGCCAATGTTTGTCTATGGAAATTGCATGGGTGTGTGCTCGATGTTATACACCTGTCAGCAACGGGTGTGGCTAAAATATCCTAATTTGAAGGGGTGACCACATACTTTTGGCCATGTAGTGTATATTTGGGCCTAATTTCATTAGAATCAAATGAAATGTGTTCTCTGTTGCATTTTGTGAAGGATATCGCTTGTCCAGTCATTCAAACATATGTTGTCTTTCGATCTTTTTACAAAACACCTTTCTGACATCAACACCCTCATCAACTTCCTCCTTACTTATACCATTATACCATGTACTTATTCTAGGCCAAGATGACTTAACTCAACACAAAAATAGCCAGAAAAACCACAAAAACAGGAAGTCTATCTATCTTGTAGAGCAGCAGCAGATGTAAGCAATTTGATTGGGCCACTTCAGGGAGATAATTATTTGTTTGTTTGTAAAAGGGACTTTATGAATGACAAAATAACAAAGGAAAGGAAATATGGCACAGTGGCAATAACTGGAAAAATATGACAAAGAATAAAAATAAAACTGAACCAAAATGTGTATGTGTGTGTGTGAGCATTGAGCTACATCTTGGTTTCAGTGCCCGGGCGTTTGGCGTTCTCATAGTCGTTTTCCTGAGAGATGAGCTGGTATGGTTTCTTCCTCTCCTCCAGCACAGCGTTCCCCATCTCCACATCCTTGGCCTGCAGCTCGTGTCGAGATAGGAACTCCACAATGCCTGCCCCAATTGAATCGCCCAAGACGTTTGTCGTGGTACGCAGCCGGTCACTGCAACCCAGAAATAAGGGAAGAAGAAAAAGGTTAACCAGGTGGAGTCATATACAGTGTAAGGAGAGGTAGAGGGGGTTGCGGGAAATTCGATCATTTAGAAAATAAAACACTATGTCCCCTGGGACGTTTGGTCATGTTAAATGGAACAGTCAACAACTCAAAACATTCACCTGTTTTCTGCTTTTGATGAAAGATAAACTAAGCTCTTTAGAATTCTCAGCAAAATAATGTAGATGGGAAATAGGCCACAGCGCTATCAACAGGGATATTTACCATCTACTGTTAAAGAGTAGTCAGAACACTCCCTATAGGCTATCTCATATTCTAATCACTGTGAGAAACATCCATGTTTTCAGTAAATGAAGCTTTGACTCTGTCTGCACATTCCGTCCATCCTAGTTTAAGGAGAGTGGGGTATTTTCTCACTACCCAATTAGCTGTGTAATTTCTGTGAAGGGGATTCTAATTGAAATTATTAATTTGGGCA
Source organism: Salvelinus fontinalis (assembly GCF_029448725.1). Taxonomy (NCBI): domain Eukaryota; kingdom Metazoa; phylum Chordata; class Actinopteri; order Salmoniformes; family Salmonidae; genus Salvelinus; species Salvelinus fontinalis. Next base: position 31,879,615 of record NC_074685.1, read on the forward strand.
ACCTAATTATGTTTCTATGTTAAAACTCATTGCAAAAAAATATGTAATTCAAAAAAAAAAGTGGATCAAGACCCTAGGGATAGTAGTTAAAGGGATAGTTCACCCAAATTACAAAATTACATATTGGTTTCCTTACCCTGTAAGCAGTATACGGACAAGGTATGACAGGATTCCATGCTTTGGTTTAGTTTCCCTGGCACTGTTTCCAAATGCTAACAATATTAGCATTTTTCACACATCATGTTCAAATAATCTATAAGTGACTTTGTTGAGCTTCACAATCAATTTTAGATATTTTTGGACTTTTGAAATGCTAATATTGATCACATGACTTGAATAGGATTTGTGCCACAAATGCAAAAATATTACTATTTGGTAACATTGACAGGGAAACTAAACCAAAGCATTGATTGCTGTCATACCTTGTCCATAAACTGCTTACAGGGTAAGGAAACCAATATGTAATTTTGTAATTTTGGTGAACTAGTGTCAATAGGGTTGTAGTTGATAAAAAGTTTGAACTTTAAAATGAGAGATAAATGGTTTTCGTTTCAGTTCCAGTCATTAGACAAATTGTATTTCACAAAAAGTATTATGTAGATTTGCACCATAATAGCCTAATCATTAAGAAAATATAGTTAATTTATTCTAATTTCTCAATCTGAAAATGGGAAAAATGACTCACAGGAACCAATCAACTGCAATGATGAGGGTAATGTCATCAGTGGGAAGTCCAACAGAGGTCAGCACAATCACCATGGTGACCAGTCCAGCCTGTGGGATCCCAGCAGCTCCAATACTTGCCGCAGTGGCTGTGATGCTGTTTGATAACAGAAAAGTACATGTTGATAAATCTTGATAAATCATGTAATTTAGTTGTAAACACATCAACACCCTTTGATTCTGTAAACATAAACCTTGGCTTATAAACCTTAGATACTCATTCGCACCTGATTGTGATGATCTGACCTATGTTCATCTCCATGTTGTTAACCTGGGCTATGAAGATGGCTGCCAGAGCCTCGTATAGTGCCGTTCCATCCATGTTGATGGTGGCGCCCACCGGCAACACAAACCGTGTGATGCGCTTATCCACCTTGTTGTTCTCCTCCAGACACTTGAAGGTGATGGGCAGGGTTGCTGAGCTGAGATAAAGATGGAGAGAAACAGGTCGTGTTTGAGTTTGACTGGTTGTTGTTGTTTCTATTAAATCTATTATCCGTATTCGCCATATAAACGTAAGTAATCCTACTAATGGGGATGATGATGCCTCATAGGTTATTCTGAACCACACAATCTGAGCAGGAACCTCCACCTGGCCCTACTACTTTGATACGAGTCGGCCAAGCGAGGCGTGGCTACAGTGTCGGTAGTCAGAGTAGGCCAGGGAGAATAGCAGCAGTGTTCGGGGAACCTACCTGGAGGAGGTTCCCAGGGCTGTGATGAGGGCCTCCACCAGCCCCATGATGAAGATGAAGGGGTTCAGCCGTGTGATGGCGAAGTACAGGCCTGGGAGGATGATGAAAGCATGGATAGAAAGGCCTATGATCACCGTGATGGTGTACATGGCCAGCTGACCACCCATCTCAGTGATGTCATCCATCTCCACGATTTTCCCCGATATGAGGAACAGGATACCGATTGGGGCATACCTGTAGAGCAGAGGGAGGAGAAGTGGTTATGCCAGGGAAGGATAAGGTCACAGTTCAAATGGTCGTACATTCTCAGGATCTTACTTATTTTTCTGTGTAATAGGCCTGAATAGGAAAACGATTAGTGAAACCATCAGTGCCTTCTGAGACTGCAGGCACGGGCTAAGAAATTGCCTTAATTCATAAACAACTTGATTTATATATGTCAAATATCTGACTGGGAATATTTGATTTAATTGGCACAGTGAACATGTCACTGGTTTTGATTGCAAAGCCTTGCCATTCAGCTGTGGAACCACTTAGCATCAGGAAGTTATGTCCTGAGGCGGTTCTGTGTTGGCCAATTATTAGGTGGTACTCATGCAATTATCTCAGTAGACCTAAATACCTATATCAGATCTCACCTGTATAGAGTTACCAGAGAATTCACAGCAATGCCTCAAGCAAGAGGCTAAATGAAGCCATTTGATTGAATTGAGAGAGAGAGATAAACATAGTACCACCCCAACTCTGCAGGGACTCCATAGAGTTAGCTTTCCAAAGCACAGATGGAAAGATTTATCTGTAACAGATGCATGGGTTCACATACACACTCACCTAATGAGGATGGGGATTATTGGACCATCATCATAACACACACATCATCTTTATAAACACCCACACACAAACACACACCAAATACTCACCACATGATAATGGCGACCAGCCTCATGATGGCCTCATTGAGGCTGTCGAAGAACTCCCTGAGGGGCTGGCCCTGCTCCTTCATGTTGCCGATGATGAGGCCGAAGCACATGGAGAAGACCACCAGCCCCAGGGCGTTGACCCCGTTCACCGTGCCCGGGATGGGGATCACCTCCTCCCTGGTGATCTGCTCGGTCAGGTTGGTCATGTTGAAGACAGAGTCGTTCACTGTCACCGTCACATGGACGATTCGCTTCCCGTATTTGGTTTTGAACTGGAGGGAAAGAGCCAGTTGTCGTAAGTGATGGGTTAACATTGTCTTGTTAAAGTGATGATAGCATGTCATCTCCTTTGGTGAAAATTGTATTGAAATATTGTCTTTTGTAATGTTTACTTTATAATCGTTCAGCCATCTATTCAGTAGAGCTCATTAAAAGCCTAGCTGATAGATAAGGTATCGAGGGATTGTAGTCAGACGTGTGCCATTTCGAAAGACTAGAGAGCAAAAAGTCTAAAGGCGCCTGCTCCACTCATCTCAACCTCATGAATTAAACAACCGTCTCTGTATGGCTGGAGCAGTATTCTGTAAGGTCCAGCTGCCTCACTGATGACCCTGTCTGGACCACAAAGCATTTAACCCCCCGTAGACATGGTCTTCCATTACTTATATTGTCCTGCCCCAGCAGCCTCTATATCTCAGTTTCCCGACCATCCTGCCCCCACCATGCTACTATTGGAAGTTGGTCCTTTCTTCTTCAGATTTTGTCATTTGTTCCAAGTGGTTAGAATGTTTCTTCCAGTGTAAGTCAACGTCTCCCCTCTGTCCTGGGTTTCTATGTCTCTTAGGGTGATGATTTATCGCTGCTCAGAAATGCCAAAACCAGAAAGTTTCCTCTCAATACAAGCATTTCCTTTGGCAGAATTTGGCAGACCATTTTCCCTATCTGCTTATTGAATGTGAAAATCTGTTTAATTCAGTAACAAAGTCATTAGATGCTTTACCTGCTGTGTGCAGGCCTGGATCATGTTTGGTGGAAACATGTTCCTGAAATTAAAGAGCATGATCATCACAACCAATGAACACTCCAATATTAAGGCAGGAGTACAATGGCAAAATACAGTGCATCTTTCCTCCACTAAACCCCTGACCCTCTTCCTACAGTAGCATGCAGCTACCTGATAAGATCCAGGAAGGCGTCGGCAGGGCTGATGTCCTCTATCTTCGACTGTTTCATGAACTCATCCTTAGATCCTTTCCCAGGGTGGATGATGAGCACCACGATGATGCCTATGATGACAGCGATAATGGTGGTGGTCATGTAATACACCACAGCTCGCATACCCATCTTTCCTGAAGCCTTACTGTCCAGCGCTGCCATGCCTGGTTGGGAGAGACAGGGGAGATGTTGTTTAGAAGAACTGTATTATCCCTTTGTGCAATATTTCTAACATTTCTTCATAGTAGTGGCATGATAACACTTGAAATAGCAATTGCTCTCCCTGACCGAGTCTGTATTACCTACCTGTTTCAAGCAGACCACCAGAGTCCCTGTTCCCAAGAAAGTGAAGGTAACCTGCCTAAATAACTACTGCCCTGTAGCACTCACGTTGGTAGCCATGAAGTGCTTTGAAAGGCCGGTCGTGGCTCATATCAACACCATCATCCTGGAAACACTAGACCCACTCCAATTCGCATACCGTCCCAACAGATCTACAGATGACGCAATCTCAATCGCACTCCACACTGCCCTTTCCCATCTGAACAAAAGGAACACCTCTGTTCATTGACTACAGCTCAGCGTTCAACACCATATTGCCCACAAAGCTCATCACTAAGATAAGGACCCTGGGACTTAACACCTCCCTCTGCAACTGGATCCTGGACTTCCTGATGGGCCTCCCCCAGGTGGTACGGGTAGGCAACAACAAATCAGACATGCTGATCCTCAACATGGGGGCCGCTTAGGGGTGCGTGCTTAGTCCCCTCCTGTACACCCTGTTCACCCACGACCGCGTAACCAAGCACGACTCCAACAAAGTTTGAAGTTAGCTGATGACACAACGGTGCTAGGCCTGATCACCAACAATGATGAGACAGGCTATAGGGAGGTTAGAGACCTGGCAGTGTGGTGCTAGGACAAAAATATCTCCCTCAATGTGAGTAAGACAAAGGAGATGATTGTGGACTACAGGAAAAGACGGGCCGAACACGCACCTATTCAAATCGACGGGGCTGTAGTGGAGCGGGTCAAGAGTTTCAAATTCCTTGGTGTCCACATCACCAACAAATTATCATAGTCCAAACACACCAAGAAAGTCGTGAAGAGGGCATGACAACGCCTTTAACCCCTCAGGAGACTGAAAAGATTTGGCATGGGTCCCCAGATCCTCAAAAAGGTCTACAGCTGCACCATGGAGAGCATCCTGACCGGTTGGATCACCGCCTGGTATGGCAACTGCTCGGCATCCGACCGTAATTCGCTACAGGGGTAGTGCGTACAGCCCAGTACATCACTGGGGCCAAGCTAACTGCCATCCAGGACCTATATACTAGGCGGTATCAGAGGAAGGCCCAAAAAATTCAGCCATAAGAAGGCTGAACAATTCATCAAATGGCCACTCGGACTATTTGCATTGACCCCCCCCCCCCCCCCGAGCTGCTACTCGCTTATTATTATATATGCATAGTCACTTTACCCACTTTACCCACTTTAGTCACTTTACTTTACCCCCCCTACTTACATGTACAAATGACCTCGACTAGGTAACCTGTACCCCCACACATTGACTCTGAACCGGTACCCCCTGTATATAGCCTCATTATTGTTATTTTATTGTCTTCTTTTTTTAAACTTTAGTTTATTTAGTAAATCTTTTCATAACTCTATTTTCTTAAAACTGCATTGTTGGTTAAGGGCTTGTAAATATTTCACGGTAAGGCCTACACCTGTTGTATACGGCGCATGTGACAAATAAAATGTGATTTGATATTTATCATCTCATGATAAATATATAAGATATAAGCTGACCTGCTGGAGGAGGTAGCCTAATACAAAGAGTAAACGGGTGTGCAAATGAATGGGCTGTCTGACAGTCATCTGACAGAAGTCCTAGTGCGATTGCAAACCAGGCTAGTAGCAAAACATACAGGCAGGTGAAATAATGATGTTCTGCATCTGAAAATAGATCATGGTTATGGTTAGCTTCTGCCTACTGACATCTCTCTCTCACAATCTTACAAAAAGGTCAAGGGGAAGAGAGACGGACAACAAGCCATTATAGAGACCTCAACCTCACAAAGTGTTGCAATAAAGTTAGCTTTGGATTTTCCAAGGTGTCAGGGGCCGTTCTGGTGTGTTATCCCCATTCAGTGGGCTGATGGAGTAAGTATTTTGTTTGTGTAAGCGAGATGTATGTGCTCTTTTAATCCTGTTGGGGGCACTGCCATTAGACAAAACCCTCTCACTCTTTCACACTCTTTCAGCTTCCACTCTCCTTCATCACGCCTCTCTCTCCCACAATCACCTGCTCCACTGTGCTGCTCTCTCGTCTCTCTCTCTCTCTATCCTCTCTCTCAGTCCTGGGAAACTTGTCCACTTGCCATGTGCACATAACAGCATTGCCATGGAAACTGCAAACAAGCCTGTGTGACCACTTTCACAGGGCTAAAGAATTGACTCACATGGCTTATTTTCAAGGGTTACTACAAAGAGGGAGGATGAAACAAAACTGTACCCCACACATACCTCTCCTTTTCTGCCCTTCTCTCCACAGTTCTACTTTTCCAAGGCAAAAAAACAACATGTTTTTAGGGTGTTTCAAGTGAGATCAAACCAAATTATACTTAATAAACATTCACAACTTCTTTCAAGTGAGTGTTAACACAAATTAGGTTCATTTAAAAAGAAAATGAAGTACAGTACAGATCAGCTCAGCCTTTGAGAAAGGACTAGAGCTTGCTGCTCCAGGTCTAGTTTCACGATCATGCTTCATACCAAGCTGGGTGCATCATGTGGATCCTAACCTTGTGGAGGACTCAGCCAGATAATAGATGGCATAGTTACATGTCCACTTGTGTACCTGGGCAGTGTGCCTCTTTTCTGGGCCGTGACCTCTTACCGCACCACCCTCCAAACCACTTACGGTATTGTGGTGCTGGGTGGGCATGGAATTCCACTTAACAATACAGCTACGAAGGAAGAGGCGGAGGGGCACTTTGCGTGCTTTCATCCATGTGAAGCGAAGCAGGAGGTAGAAGTGCAAGGGGGTACCCATCCCAAAGCCACCCTCTCAGACCCACAGGCAGTGGGCTTCCGACTGAAAGCTACCTCATCCTTCCGTCTCTCCTCCCTCATTTTAATAGCAAAGAAGCTCAATGAAGTGACTGTCTCCATGCCAGAAAGTAGAGGACCAAAGGGAATCTGGAGAAAAATGGTGGCAAGAAATTTCACATGGATCAAGCATAAATTACAGTACCTGAAAAGTTGTGCCTCGAGCTCCATTGGCATTCCCCCTTTTTCACTGGGTATCCACACCTGTCTTTCAAACACCACTAAGTCTACCCCTCCTCTTTATCATATCTAAATTTGCTTCTGGCGGAGGGCATCAGTATAGTGACTTGGTGTACCTGTGATGAGACTGGATACCAGCAGGGGAAGCACCAGCATCTGCAGCATCCTCATCAGCAGCTCTCCAGGGAAAGAGAAGTACTTCACCTCTCGGTAGGTCATTTTATAGGGACGCAGTGCAAAGCCAAGGATTATACCTGGAGAATCAAAAGGGCTGATCAGTGTGCTGGAAACATGAACATGCAACTGCATATAAAGCAAATGACAATGACAGGATCTGTCTTTCAGTCACATCTAGAATGAGGTTTGTAGGTGAGTCCTCCCTATGGGATTGGGATTACAATAAGAGAGCATGGGTTTCAAAGTGTGTGGGTGTGTTGGCGTGAGTATGTTGGCCCATTTCTGTGTACTGTGTATGTAGGCCTATGTTACACTCCCCTACGTATTTATTTGGACAGTGAAGATAAAACTTTTAATTTGTCACTATACTCCAGCATTTCTATATGAATCTTGATGTTACTATGATTACGGATAATCATGAATGAACCGTGAATAATGATGAGTGAGAAAGTTATAGTTGCACAAAGATCATGCGCCCAAAACAGAGAATGTTGTTTTTTTGGGGGGGGGTTGAGCTTTGTTCCTTTAACTTTCTCACTCATCATAATTCACTATTTATTCATAATTATCCATAATCGTGGTAGTATTCACATGGATGTAGAATAGAGGTGTTCAGAAACATCTTATATTCTTATTTAAAATGAAAATGACTCCAGAATGACACAATACATTATTCATCGTTCAGTTCCTATCGGGCAAAAAAATATTATCCGAAACACAAGCAAAACAAACTGCAAATGCATCCAACAAGTGTGTAGAGCTGCAATCTTGATGTAGTCATTACGTGCTAGGAGTATGTGACAAGATACTAAACCTTTGACTACTTTAATACACTGTAAGTGCATTTTTCCAAATACTTAAATAAAACAAACAAAAGGTGACATTCAGTGCGGTTGCCTCATAGGAAACATTTGATCTCAAATCCAAAATGTTGGTGTATAGAGCCAAATTTACACATTTTAGCTTCACTCTCTAAATAAATACGGAGGAGAGTGTGTGTGAGTGGACTGGGGTGTGGTATTGGAGGTGTGTGTGTTCACTCACCTACAACAACGGCCGCTACAGTAAAGAGCACAAAGGCGTTCTTCTTGAAGAAGGCCTGGACATCTTCCTTTGAGATGTCCTCCACTTTCCTCTTGGCCTTCATGGTCCTTATATGGATGCCCTCCCTGATCCGCTGCATCCTAGTGTGGGAATCTGAAGCCGGGGGGGTGTCCCCATTACTTTTGGTCATGACTGCAGACAGGACTAGGAGTGTCTCACATACCTTTTAGACAGTCAGACAACCTGAACCAATGGGTCTGACCAGCCCTTACTCTGGTGATAGCTACTGGAGAAGAGATGAAATGACACAGAACAAGACACATGCAGTTGAAATGACACATGCAGACACTCACATTGACATTGCAATGCGGTTGATAAGATTAGAGAAAGAAGAATAGCTTATTTCTTCTTATAGCAAATCTGGACCATGTGGTGTGTAGTCAAAATAACAAATGTTTTCATGATAAAATAGTCACACAATCTTGAGAAGAAAGCAAGTATTTTATTCTAAGACAAAAGCTAGCATTTCTTCCCCATGATGAATCCATCCATGACAAGCATCAAAGACCCTGAACACAGAAAGCATGGAACCCTGCAGGTGCAGATCTGCATCCCTAATACACCCTGGCAACTCATCAGTCTATCCTGGAGAATATTTATTCATAAAAACACTTGATTAGGAAAAACGTATGCGCACCTGAATAATGGAATAACAAAAACAATCAACTGCGTTTTCTTTAAAGAGATGCACTGCATACTCAACTAAAAGCACCCTACACAATACAACTATGTATCCTTTCATTGGAAAGGCATACTTTTTCAATCAATTGTTTGATTGAAAATGCCAGTTGGTAACACTCTGAACAAACTGCACATTTTGCTACAAAGATTTTGTTTGCATTTTAATGAATTTAGAAGACGTGGACATGAAAATCTGAACAAAAGGATGATACTTTTCATGCATGGCCACATCAACAGTATGGACCCCTGGCATACAGCTAAAACATCACAAGGGCCACACAGACCTGGTCATTCCATTGGACAACAACACCAACAACTATCTCCTCCTGAGTCCTCAAAAGTGTCAAAACAAAACACTAACCTTTCACCAGTGTAGATGTTCCCTTATTAGACAAACTCCTCTTCCTGATGAGTTATCCTCAGCCTGAGGACAGGTCAGGCAGGCAGAGAGCAACAGTGGTAGAGGCAGGCAGTGGGTCCAGAGGCAGAGAAGGGAGGAGAGATAGAGACTGGGAGATGGAGTGAGATAGACAGGCACATAGAGAATGGGAGGTGTACATATGTTCTCTGAAGACAACCGAGGCAATCCCTCATACTCCCATTATCTGAAGAGGGAGGAGACTTTCAAACTCAGAAAGAGAGAGGGAAAGATAGATAGAGGTAAAGGCAGTGGGAGGAGATGGTAGCCCTTCCTATCTCTTTACAATTTGGGGGATGTTATGTCCCTCATTCATTCCAATAAAAGAGTGCCCTGAGTGATGCTCAGAAAGCATAAATTAGTAAGAATATACAGTAGGATATACTGTATGCAACATGGAACCCAATAGGGTTCTACCTGGAACCAAAAGGATTTCTGGAACCCAAAAAAGTGATCCTATGGGGACAGCCAAATTACCCTTTTGGAACCCTTTTTTTCTCCTCTCCTCCCGCTCCCATTGTCCTCCAAGCTCTCTTTTCCTTTCCCATCTTCCCTCCTCCCCATCCTCTCGTCTATCCTTTTTACCCTCTTTGTCGGGCTATTCAACCCTTACTGGAGTGCTTCAGAAACAGATAAAGCCTGTGGACCCGTAAGCAAGATCTGCTCGAGGTGTTAGGGCTCTCTCCCTCTGCTTTCAATAGGAGCTTTCATCACCAGCAGCAGTGGTTGCTGGCCAGGACTGGACAGTCGGTGCCTAGTGCCATAGGATCAGCATTTGTTTCAAGATACTGTACTTTGAAGTATTGAAGTATCATTCTGAGTGTTTCCCCAAAAGAAGTGTGATGTGCGACAGCGGTACACCATTTCAAATGTGCAGTAAATCTCTATGTCAAATACTGAGCTCTACAACGCTCACCTGCGCAACTAGAGGCGAGAAAACTAGATCACCTTTCCTCCACACACAGAGACACATACAAAACTCTAGATCTCCTCTACTCCTCCACACACAAAACTCAAGATCACCTTTACTCCACACACAGAGACACATACAAAACTCAAGATCACCTTTACTCCACACACAGAGACACATACAAAACTCTAGATCACCTTTCCTCCACACACAGAGACACATATAAAACTCTAGACCACCTTTACTCCACACACAGAGACGCATACAAAACTCTAGATCACCTTTCCTCCACACACAGAGACACATACAAAACTCTAGATCACCTTTACTCCACACACAGAGACACATACAAAACTCTAGATCACCTTTACTCCACACACAGAGACACATATAAAACTCTAGATCACCTTTACTCCACACACAGAGACACATACAAAACTCTAGATCACCTTTACTCCACACACAGAGACACATACAAAACTCTAGATCACCTTTCCTCCACACACAGAGACACATACAAAACTCTAGATCACCTTTACTCCACACACAGAGACACATATAAAACTCTAGATCACCTTTACTCCACACACAGAGACACATACAAAACTCTAGATCACCTTTACTCCACACACAGAGACACATACAAAACTCTAGATCACCTTTACTCCACACACAGAGACACATACAAAACTCTAGATCACCTTTACTCCACACACAGAGACGCACACAAAGCTCTCCCTCGCCCTCCATTTGGACCATAACTCTATCCTCCTGATTTGCGCTTACAAGCAAAAACTCTTAACAGGAAGTACCAGTGACGCGCTCAGTCCGATGAAGTGGATCCTAAGCTACAGGACTGTTTTGCTAGCACATCATGGATGGCATTGCAGTATTTACCACATCAGTCACCGGCTTCATTAATTTACTGTAGGGGGCTAAATCAGGGTCACAGAGTGTTTCTTGGTAGCTTTAAACAAATATACTTCAAAACAAAAGTATACACCTCACACACATGGTTATGGCCTTAAAAAAAATAAGACACCTGTACCATGTCACACATAGAGTTGAACTATATGAAAATTTGAGTTTGCATTCCAGTATAAGACTTTATATACATCACAGAAGACTGAAATATAACAAAACCGTTTGACATAAATACACTTTTCATGTTTATTAATGAAGAAATTATGAAAAATATGAATAACAATCCACCCATGAGGCCACTAGAAGGCGCTTTGATCATTAGACTGCAGGAAAGGGCTACTAAGTGCATCGACGTGACCATACGTACATATCACAACCAGAAGCTATGGACTACCGGCAACAGCCACACTGAGCTAAAGACTAGAACTGCCAATTTCAAGGAGCAGATCACTAACCTGGACGCTTATAAGAAATCCACCTATGCCCTCCAAAGAACCATCAGATAGGCAAACCATCAATACAGGACTAAGATCGAATCCTACTACACCGGCACTGACACTCGTCAGATATGACAGGGCTTGCAAAATATCACAGATTACAAAGGGAAACCCAGCCACAACCTCCACAGTGACATGAGCCTACCAGACAAGCTAAATCCCTTCTATGCTCAGTTTGAGGCAAGCAACACTGAACCATGCATGAGAGCACCAGTTGTTCCTGAAGACTGTGTGATCACGCTCTCCATAGACGATGTGAGTAAGACCTTTCAACAGGCCGCAGGGACAGACGGATTACCAGGACGTGTACTCAGAGCATGTGTTGACCAGGTGGTAAGTGTCTTCACTGATATTTTCAACCTCTCCCTGACCCAGTCTGTAATACCTACATGTTTTAAGCAGACCACCATAGTCCCAAAAACGCCAAGGTAACCACTCTAAATTACTATTGCCCCGTAGCACTCACATCTGTAGCCATGAAATGCTTTGAAAGGCTGGTCAGGCTCACATCCACACCATCATCCCAGACACCCTGGACCAGCTCCAATTCACATACCACCCCAAAAGATCCACAGATGACACAATCTCTATTGTACTCCACACTGCCCTTTCCCACTTGGCCAAAAGGACCACCTACATGAGAATGCTGTTAATTGACTACAGCTCAGCGTTCAACACCATAGTGCCCTCAAAGCTCATCACTAAGTTAAGGTCCCTGGGACTGAATACCTCCCTCTGCAACTGGATCCTGGACTTCCTGACGACCACCCCCAGGTGATGAGGGTAGGCAACAACACATCCGCCACGCTGATTCTCAAAACGGGGGACCCTCAGGGGTGCGTGTTTAGCCCCTTTCTGTACTCCCTGTTCACCCTTCCTGTACTCCCTGTTTTATCAGTTTCTTTATGAAAATATTTTGCGAACTCCATTACAGTAGCTCAAGCAGCACACAAGTAGACTACAAATGCATGCTGGGCATAAAGAAACTGATAAAACACACAGGTGCAAAATCAATGTGATTTACAAAGATAAGGAGTACCAAGATCAAGAGAGGGAGTGCGGTGATGTAGTGTCCAGAATTAAAGAATCCTTGTGGAATCTGAAATTACACATATCCCGAAAGCATGATGGTGTACTTACTACATGCACATGCTAACAGAAAGGAAGGAGGTGGGTAGCTAGCAAAGTGTTTCATAGTAGCAAAGTATTTCGAAACAAAAAATCTGATCTCTTAAAAGTTTATTTCATTTTCGTTCTATTATCTATATAATAGGCTATCATTGATTTTGGCCCAATAGGTCTGACACCTTACCTCTTTCAAGGAGACTTTCCATTTTGATGGGGTTATTTTGCCTAAAAACTTTAGACCTACCTATAAAAAAATAAAAATACAACTCTGTATCCCTGCCAGCATGGCAAGAGTGGCCCGTAGGGTGTTAAGCATCCCCAGTGGCTCTGCAAGCGCAGAGAGGATATTCTCCGCTGCTGGCACCATCGCATGAGCCAGACTCTGACCAAACTGCTGTTTCTAAAAATTAATTCAAAGGCACTGAGCCTAATAAGACATTTTTCGTTTCATTTTTATTTCATTCTAATTAAGGCACAGGCTATGTGCGCAATTTATAGACTATAATGATTTAACACAATTAAATGTTGAAATGCTTAGCACTATAATGTTCCTATCAGCCTAGTGTGTCGCACTATCAAATGCTTCCCAATTTATATCTTTGTAGGCTATAGCCTTGAAATAACTGAAATAATAGGTTAATAATGTAGGCTAAATAATGCGTTTTCTTTCTTTCTTAGGCTACCAGTCTGGCTTCTTACATATTCTGTTTATATTCTGTTTAATGCAACATGTAACATGATGAGCGCTTCTTACAGTCACCTTTTCATGTTTATTAAAATGTTTTTCGTTCAAATCATATGGTTTGGTTTCAATACTTCAAAACCACATGGTAGGTCCAGGTAGTCACAAAAAAATGGATGGTTGTTGGTTAAATGGTCATTTTAATGAATGGAGCGAATTTGGAGTGGCAGTTTTTTTTTCATGTGAGCGAGGAGCGTTTTTTTAGCAGAGCTGTTGGAAAGGACTTGGGGCGCAGGAGCGGTGTGCAAGCACTGATCCGTGATCCGACCGCTCAACTCTACTCACAAACTCTGGTGGCCGTGCACGACTCCAACACCATCATTAAGTTTGCCAACAACACAACGGTGATAGGCCTGATCACTGACGACGATGAGACAGCCTATAGGGAGGAGGTCAGAGACCTGGCAGTGTGGTGCCAGGACAGCAACCTCTTCCTTAACATCAGTAAGACCAAGAAGCTAATCGTGGAGCTCAGGAAACGGAGGGCAGAACACGCCCCCATTCACATCGACGGGGCTGTAGTGGAGTGGGTCGAGAGCTTTAAGTTCCCCGGTGTACACACCACTAAGGATCTATCATGGTCCAAACATACCAACACAGTCGTGAAGAGGACACGACAATGAAAATATTTGGCATGGGCCCTCAGATTCTCAAAAAGGTATACAGCTACACCATCGAGAGCATCTTGATTGGCTGCATCACCGCTTGGTATGTTAACTGCTTGGCATCCGACCGCAAGGCGCTACAGAGGATAGTAATGCCACCCAGTACATCACTGTAGCCAAGCTCCCAGCCATCCAGGACCTCTATACCAGGCGGTGTCAGAGGAAGGCCCAAAAAATGGTCAAAGACTCCTGCCACCCAAGACACAGACTGTTCTCTCTGCTACTGCATGGCAAGCGGTTCCAATTCACTGAGTCTGGAACCAAAAGTACCCTGAACAGCTTCTAACCCCAAGGCATATGACTTCTAAACAAAATGCTAAATAGCTAATCAAATGGCTACCCGGACTACCTGCATTGACCCTATTTTGCAGTAACTCACTAACTTCTTTGCACATACCCTGCTGCTACTGTTTATTATCTATCCTGTTGCCTAGTCACTTTATCCCTATCTATGCTTTATGTACAGTACATAGTTACCTCAATTACCTTGTACCCCTGCACATCGACTCGGTACTCGATACTCACTGTATATAACCATGTTGTTTCCTAATCCCTATACATAGCCATTATTTTTACTTGTTATTTCTATTAATTATTCACTGTGGATTTATTCCCTGTGTCACTATTTAAAAATATATATATTGTATCTTACTCTGCGTTGTTGGAAAAGGACCCGGAGTAAGCATTTCACTGTTAGTCTACACCCGTTATTATTATAGTTCAAAGTCAATCCACAGTGTAACTGACAGACAAAGTCAATTATAGTTAGTTGAAAAAAGTGTAACTTGTGCAGTAGTGGGTGACCTCACTGTATGGAAAATGTATTCCCCAGTGATGTGGAGTATAATTAGTGAAGAATACCCCTGAAATCAGGCCACGTATCTACATACAAATAAAACTGTCAGATTAATGAATGAATACGAATATACTCCAATGGGGATTTATGTTTTTAGGGATCCAAAAATTATACTGACACAGAACTTGTGAAAATGTATGAAATTATAATCGATGTTTCATGACTTTGAGCACTGCACAGTGGAAGTATGAGATTCAATGCCTATAGCCAATCCTGTAAACTTGGCCAAACTAGCAAAGTTTTTGCGGGGCAAATTTCAGGGGGGCCAACCCACATTCTGTGCATATTAATAGCCCAGCCCAACATCACCACCACCAATTACTAGTGAATTTGCAAGGGAACCATGTTTTCATCATTTATTCTTCAAAGTTCCAGTCCAGACAAACTCAAGTCCAGGTCTAAATGCCTTTGCGTTGTGGGGCTGCCAATAGCAGAAGAGTGGCAATGGCTCCATTAGTTTGCCAGTCACACACGATGCCTTGGCAGAAGAATCCAGACTGGGCAGACCAGCACTGTCCAGGAGAGCAAGACAGTCGCTACGGCTTATCGTCTTTGTGACGCTCAATGTCCATGTTAGAAGATCTAACAGCCTTAAAAGCTATACCTCTCCAAACCAAACAAAGCCAACTCCTGCTGGGCCCAACATGTGACTGCAAGGCCATGAACACCACCCAGCTGACCAATTTTCTTTGTAGCAATAGACAGGATATTATCTAAAAATCCATAGCAGCCATTCGTCATATCTTGAAATCGGGTCCTCTGTGTGGGTTTTTCCACCACACCATACATCTCCCCATCCCACTGCTGACGGACTTACATAATGGCACCGGCTAATGAAATCCAAAATGACTCACACAGAGCTAATACGCAGGAGGCGGGAAGAAAGGTTTCAATACCATCACCCCACACCCTCAGAATGAATGGCCAGGATCCAGAGCTGGGACTGTGCTGTGCTGTAATTCACTCTCACATGCATAGAGCTCGCCTGTACAAGCCCTTCCGGAGCAACGAGCACATCACTAACATGTCATGTTGTTGACCTGTCAAAAGCCCAGACAGTCAAGCAGAGAGTTTTGCCACCGCCTGTGCAAGTTCAGGTCCTTATAGTGTCCAGAAATAACTACTTCTATTGGAGGTAGTTGAAAGTATTTTCAAATCATTTCTAGAAATAACCTGCTATTTGAAATTATTTTCAAATACTTTTATAAAATACTATTTTGAAATACCTGGGTTAAATGAGTGGGAGTGTATTTGAGTATTTTCAATTACATGCCAATACGTTCCAAATGTATTTCCAAATAAATTCCAATATTCAGCTACTTGTCTTAAAAATGCCAAATAAAGGATACTTACTTTGAAATGTGCGTGAAAGTAATTTAGATACTTGAAATAGTATTTGAACCAAGGTCTGGTGTCTTAACACCCTCCAACTTGAACACGAAATCCATTAAAAGATACAGGCAGAATCCCATAGACGGATAGTTGTCTATGACCTGGTTTACTTTCAGTGATGTGAATGAGTCTGGCCTTATTCTCAGCACGTAACAAGTCATCTGTTGGCCCCACCTGTGGTCCAGGGGCCTGGCCTCTCACTGGGGTCTCATGCAGTCAGATTAAGAGGACATTGTGTAGATCTATGTGCCTTAATACCAACAGCAATATAATTACTATTATAACTCTAAGGACTTCTGGCACTCTCTTGGGTGTGAGCGATTTGGTATGCACAGATAACAAATCTGTTAATTATCAAATCAAATGTTCAAATCAAATGTTATTAGTTACATGCGCCGAATACAACAGGTGTAGACCTTACAGTGAAATGCTTACTTACGAGCCCTTAAATGCAGTTTAAAAAAATACAGACAAGAATAAGAAATAAAAGTAACAAGTAATTAAAGAGCAGCTGTAAAGTAACAATAGTGAGACTGTAACGACAGCCTTCCCTCTCTTGACTAGAAGAGAGAGTGTAGCAGGGATCGGACCAACACGCAGCGTAGCCAGTGCTCAACATGTTTAATTAAACGAAAACAGTGGACACTTACAACGATACAAAACAACAAAATGTGGCAAACCAAAACAGTCCTATCTGGTGCAGACAAAACACAGAGACAGGAAACAACCACCCACAATCCCCAACACAAAACAAGCCACCTATATATGATTCTCAATCAGGGACAACGATTGACAGCTGCCTCTGATTGAGAACCATATTAGGCTGAACACAGAAACAGACAAACTAGACACACAACATAGAATTCCCACCCAGCTCACGTCCTGACCAACACTAAACAAGCAAAACACATAAGAACTATGGTCAGGACGTGACAGAGACTATATACAGAGGTGTACCGGTACAGGGTCAATGTGCGGGGGCACCGGTTAGTTGAGGTAATATGTATATGTAGGTAGAGTTACTGAAGTGACTATGCATAGATGATAATAGATGATAACAGAGAGTAGCAGCAGTGTAAAAGGGGGGGGGGGGGGGGGGGGGGCAATGAAAATAGCCTGGGTAGGCCGTGCAGTAGCAGAGAGAACAGTCTATAACTAGGGTGGCTGGAGTCTTTGACAATTTGTAGGGCCTTCCTCTGACACCGCCTGGAATAGAGGTCCTGAATGGCAGGAAGCTTGGCCAAAGTGATGTTTTGGGCCGTTTGCACTACCCTCTGTAGTGCCTTGCGGTCGGAGGCTGAGCAGTTACCATACCAGGCAGTGATGCAACCCGTCAGGATGCTCTCGATGGTGCAGCTGTAGAACCTTTTGAGGATCTGAGGACCCATGCCAAATTTGACCAGTCTCCTGAGGGGAAATATGTTAGTTTGTTTGTGATGTGGACACCAAGGAACTTGAAGCTCTCAATCTGCTCCACTGCAGTCCCGTCGATGAGAATGGGGGGGTGCTCGGTCCTCTTTTTCCTGTAGTCCACAATCATCTCCTTTGTCTTGATTTAATTATATGATTATGACTGTGTAATAACAATTGTCTTTCAATGTACCAATACTAACTGTTTTCTGTTGTTGGGAGTGCCTGCTGAAGGAATAGTGAGCATGTATGAACTTGTTATTGATATACTAGTGTATGGCCTAAATAAGATAGGTGATTTTTTGCATGGAGGCCATGATTATGCAGCAAGACATGGGTGTCACCATGTGGTGAGAAGGGGGACTTGAACAAGTACATAAAAGGTATAAGATCCTGTGCAAAACTGGGTAAAGTTAGAAGTTTGAGTCACTCCATAGGATAGTGATATTTGAGTTTATTTCAGTTCATTGGAGAGACTGTGTGAAGCAAGTCAAGTTAGTCTTTAGCATCCCAATTAATTGTAGACTACTTTAAGCTCCCTACTTCTGTCTGGCCAAAACTACTCTCTCCCTCTTTAGTTTCTCTGCTCCTTATGCCAGGCTTCTTTTTAGTCTTTCTCTTCAGTTTTGGCGATGGATAGGTTGGCTATGAGCTTTAAATGCCTCTCTGGGTTGTCAAGGAACCTCTGTGTTCTTTAACAAAGTGTTCCAGTTTTCTTTCCAATGGTACATAAGCAGTCAGCTGTAGGGATTCAATGAATCTGTGGTTGTTAGAGCATTGAAATATAACAATCACTAAGGAATGGATAACTGTGTTACTGAACCACATATATATTAAGCAATATCAAAGTAGCACAACTGTCACGCCCTGGCCTTAGTTATCTTTGTTTTCTTTATTATTTTAGTTAGGTCAGGGTGTGACATGGGGAATGTATGTGTTTTTATTGTCTAGGGGTTTTTGTATGTTTATGGGGCAGTGCCTAGTCTAGGTGGATGTATGTCTGTGGTTGCCTGGATTGGTTCTCAATTAGAGACAGCTGTCTATCGTTGTCTCTGATTGGGAGCCACATTTAGGCAACCATAGTCATTAGGTAGTTTGTGGGTGATTGTCTATGTCTATGTTGCATGTTAGCACTTAGTTTGTATAGCTTCACGTTCGTCGGTTTATTGTTTTGATTTTCTTTGTATAGTGTTCTTCGTTTTTTCGTCTTTATTAAAGTAAAGATGTATTGCTATCACGCTGCGCCTTGGTCCTCCTCTCTTTCACTTTACGACGATCGTGACAACAACAATGTACACAACATAGGAAAAAGAATACTGAGAACCTTTCACCAGTAGATGGCAGTGTAGTAGCCAGATGTTTTCCTAGCAGCGCTATCAGTGTGGTCTTAAAATATCCCATGGGCATAATTGTCAAAAGCACTCCCATCAAATCCCAGATGTAGTGACTTATGAGGAACTCATCTTTTCTGCAAATGTAGTGTTTCACTTATTTCTCCCTCATTGCATACAGGTAAATGACCATATAATGTTCACATTTAAAACATGAACATGACTGAATTCCCTTTCAATACTGTAATATGATGGTTCAGTGAACTCTGTTTTATGGGTTATAATGACCCTGGTCACACCTGAGCATTAGAAGGGCATGTTGTAGACCTCACACACACAGCTATAGTCCTGGAAAGATAAAGAGCTCTGTGCCAAGGTCAGAGAGAGACACAGTGCATTCGGAAAGTATTCAAACCCCTTGACTTTTTCAAAATGTTGTTGCTTTACATCCTTATTCTAAAATTGATGAAGTTGTTTTTGACCCTCATCAATCTACACACAATACCCCATAATGACAAGGCAAAAACAGGTTTATATACATTTTTGTACATGTATACCAAACAAATAAAACTGAAATATCACATTTACATAAGTATTCAGACCCTTTACTCAGTACTTTGTTGAAGCACCTTTGGCAATGATTACAGCATCACGTCTTCTTGGGTAGGATGCTACAAACTTGGCACACGTGTATTTGGGGAGTTTCTCCCATTCTTCTCTGCAGATCCTCTCAGCTCAGTCAGGTTGGATGGGGAGTGTCGCTGCACAGCTATTTTCAGGCCTCTCCAGAGATGTTTGATCAAGTTCAAGTCCGGGCTCTGGCTGGGCCACTCAAGGACATTCAGAGACTTGTCCCAAAGCCACTACTGCGTTGTGTGCTTGGGTTCGTTGTCCTGTTGGAAGGTGAATCTTCACCCCAGTCTGAGGTCCTGAGCGCTCTAGAGCAGGTTTTCATCAAGGATCTCTCCGTACTTTGCTCTAAGAAGAGTATTGGTGTTTCCAAACTGCTTCTGTTTAAGAATGATGGAGGCCACTGTGTTCTTGGGGACCTTCAATGCTGCAGAAATGTTTTGGTACCATTCCCCAGATCTGTGCCTCAACACAATCTACGGACAATTCCTTCAACCTCATGACTTGGTTTTTGCTCTGACATGCACTGTCAACTGTGGGACCTTATATAGACTGGTGTGTGCCTTTCCAAATCATGTCCAATCAATTGAATTTACCACAGATGGACTCCAATCAAGTTGTAGAAACATCTCAAGGATGATCAATGGAAATAGGATGCACCTGAGTTCAATTTCCAGTCTCATAGCAAAGGGTCTGAATACTTATGTAAACAAGGTATTTCTGTTTTTTCTTGTTAGTAAATTTGCAAACATTTCTAAAAACCTGTTTTCGCTTTGTCATTATGGGGTATTGTGTGTAGATTGATGAGGAAAAACTTTTTTTAATGCACTTTAGAATAAGGCTATAACATAACAAAATGTGTAAAAAGTCAAGGGGTCTGAATACTTTCTGCATTGTATATAGAGAGAGACCAGCTGGTTGTTATCAGGTGAGATTGAGGAAGGGCAGAGAGGGTTGTGTAATGTGTAATGGACCTAAAGAGGAGAGTGGAGGGGGAGCCTGGCACTGAGAGTTAAAAATTGATTGTAAAACGCTCACAGTCCGAGCAAACACATTCAGACAACACATAGACAAGCACACAGACACAAGCCCCAATTATATAAAAAACACCATGTGAAGAAAAAAACATGAAAGGTCAGAAGAGCGCATACATACACACATAAACACATACAATCAGCCACAGTAGCTTTACCACTACACACATGAAGTCAACATTAATGCAGTCACACACAATAGCACACCACAACATAACTCATGCACACAGACAGCCCCTCTGAGCAGAGAGCCTTCGCCCCCTCCAAGGCTGCTGCCTGGTTACACACAGTGGAAAATTCCTCCCGCTCCAACTGAGCATGCTCAAAAAACCAGCCTGTTCCAGTCCTGCACCCTTCACTCAGAGTCTGTCCTATCCCTCCTGTACGCGCTTAGAAAAAAGGGTTCCAAAAGTGTTCTTCGGCTGTCCCCATAGAAGAACCCTTTTTGGTTCCAGGTAGAAGAACTCTTTGGGTTCCATGTAGAACAATCTGTGGAATGGGTTTTACATGGAACGCAAAAGCGTTCTTGAACCGTTTTAGGTTCTAGATAGCACCTTTTTCTCTTAGAGTGTATCGTCATGCATCACAATCACCAGCTGGGGGATCTCACGTGACAACCATGCAGGCACCAGCATGGGACTGTGTGTTGTAATGCTGCTTGGCATTTTGAAACATCTCATAATATCACAGTAATCAATGCCTGGCCTGTAGCACCTTGTTACAGAAGCCTAATAAACAATCTTTGTTGATGTATTTAGCAATTCATAAAACTACTCTGAATAGAGGCCATATTTTCAAAAACAAAGTACACACAGATATGTTGTTCGTGTTGGACAGATGCCCATGCTGATGCATAATTCATATTGTTTAATGAAATAGAGTAGTAGCCTATAGCCAGCAGGCATCCACTCCAGGTTATTAATAGCTATAGGCACTGGGCAGTGCTTGACTTGGGCAGGAGCTCACTGGAGCTGAGTACCAGCACCTAAAATGTTCTACTGCTTGAGCTCCTGCAGCTCAAAGTATTGTGGAGCTCCTGCACCTAAATTTAAACAGTACCAGCACCCAAACTTAGTACCGGCACCTATTACAATCCAAGTCAAGCACTGACACTGGGCCACATTTACGATTCCTATCCCAGGGTAAACTACACACTGAACAGACAAGGCCAAGTTAGGATCAAGGGGAAGACAGAATTATGTATTAAATGATGTGGACAATTGTGCTAATAAGTGTTATGCATCTACTAATATGAATCAACGCTCTGTGTCACCATATATGCTGTAGTGTCAATAATAAGGAAGTAGTACAGCTACTATGGGAATTTAGGAAGAGTGGGAATAAAGTTGCAGCACAAGGTGGAGTTGCCAGCAGCACTTTGCTCTCATAAAGCAAAGGCTACACAGAGCACATATTCATATCCTGTTTCTCCCTCATGATTTGGGGAAAGAATCCAACAACAATTGAAAGCAAGCTCACTCTGGACATTTCCCAAAGTTCAAGCTAAGCATATTGCAAAAGGCCAAGCCAAAATTAGGCATTATACAAAAATACTTAGAGGTTGCTCAACTGCCATCCAAAAGTTTAGAGAGTCTCATTTAACTCAATTACAGTAGGCATGGCTACTCAGTCACTACTTTTTGTTTTACCTATTTGGTTACTGAAAAAAACGATTCTGTGTGACCTACTTGGATTCAGGTGATCTTGGGCAAAGTTCCATAAGAGTGGGGTGATAAGGCAATAACACATTGAGCAGGGATCTTCAACTAGATTCAGCCGCGGGGCGATTTTTTATTGAGCGGATGGTCTGGGGGCCGGAACATAATTACATATAATTTGTTAGACTGCAAATTGACCGCAAGAAGCCCAAACAGATATCATATTTGACTAAAACATAATCATTTCATACCTTGCTTACGTTTGTATAAGATCACCTGTCTCTCTATTATGGTGGGAATAGTTGGGAACAGATTTCTGAAATTAAAACACCTGGAGCTGATTTCCTGGTGTTTTTTTTTACAGTCTTTATGTCCAACAATGAAAAAGTTTTTTTGCTCAGTACTTGGGGGGCCAAATAAAACCAGCTGTGGATCGTCAGTTGGGGAACCCTGACAGAGCATCATGCCCATTTTCATTGTTTTTTATGGAACATGTGCTCTTTTGGAGTAACTGCCTATGTTGGTATAGATATGGATTCCTTTCTATAGATGCTTTTCGTTAAGCTTATCTGTTTTTTAATGCCATTTTGAGTGCATTCATTTAAGTACAGTTACCACAGCACTATAAACTGATTGAGGGGATTGACCTGGTTTGTCGCTCACCACGCCCACATTTTCCAAACAGACAGTAGCCACAATGTGGCGCACATTCGATAGTGAACACGGTATATGACTGTTCATTCATAAACACAGCAAAGGCCAACTGACCGTTGAATCGAGAGTTAGAAAATCAACAATTCCGGACAATCAAGCTTTTGACACCAAGAGAGCAAATCACCACTTTTATCTGTGGGTTTCCTCCTTTTCTTGAGGTTGTGTTTATTTTACTAGTTTGTCACAGCTTCAGATCCGAAGAATGAGAGGGAATCTTTCCCCGAACGAAGATATTGCAGCGTATTATTCAATGATGCCTGTCTCGGACTTCCATGAAAATGTTCCCTGTACGGTGGAGCCCGCGGAGAGTGTGTGTGGAGCGGCAACACCTGTCACGTCCAGACCGCGGATGGGGAATACCTCTCTGGCGCAGGATAGAGGATGCGCGCAGGATGTAGCTGAAGAGTTAAAGGGTAAAGTTGTCATTTCATCTCACTTTTTCAAAAGTCACTTTAACCGGTCTTGACTGTTAGATAATAATCTAAATATAATTGTATGCTTAAGACAAAAATAAATGTATTGCCATAACGCTACACAGTATTGTTATTCCCTATATTCTCAATGTGACAAGCCTTTTAATAGGCCCTGCTGCAAAAATGAAACTCATTCACTTGTGCCCAAAAAATAAATTGATTTCGAAAAAAACACAATTGTTTACTGTGTCACATATCATGTGCTCATCTTTGCTCTTACAGTAGTGACACTTATATTTAATCCTACACACACACACACACACACACACACACACACACACACACACACACACACACACACACACACACACACACACACACACACACACACACACACACACACACACACACTCTCTCTCTATCCTGATGCAGTATCTCTAGGGTTCTTGTTTAACTTCATAGAGCACACAAGCATAGACTTTCTGTAGGCTCTGGTCAGGTTCTTATCTCAGGCCTGTAAAAGGTGGGAGGTATCAGTAAATACACTATATATAGAAAATTATGTGGACACCCTTTAAAATTAATGGATTTGGCTATTTCAGCCACTCATGTTGATGACTGGTGTATAAAATCAAGCACACAGCCATAGACAAACATTGGCAGCAGTAGAATGGCCTTACTGAAGAGCTCAGTGATTTTCAACATGGCACCATCATAGGATACCACCTTTCCAACAAGTCAATTCTTAAAATTTCTGCCCAGCTAGAGCTGCCCCGGTCAACTGTAAGTACTGTTATTGTGAAGTGGAAATGTCTAGGAGCAACAACGACTCAGCCGCGAAGTGGTAGACCCCAGAAGCTCACAGAATTGGAGCGCCAAGTGCTGAAGTGCGTAGCGCGTAAAAAATTGTCTGTCCACGGTCGCAACACTCACTACCGAGTTCCAAACTGCCCCTGGAAGCAATGTCAGCACAATAACTCTTCGTTGGGAGCTTCACAAAATGGGTTTCCATGGCTGAGCAGCCGCACACAAGCCTAAGATCACCATGTGCAATGCCAAGCGTCGGCTGGAGTGGCGAAAAGCTTTCCGCCATTGGACTCTGGAGCAGTGAAACGCGTTCTCTGGAGTGATGAATCACGCTTCAACATCTGGCACTTCGTCAGACGAATATGGTTTTGGCGGATGCCAGGAGATGCTACCTGCCCCAAATGCATAGTGCTAACTGTAAAGTTTGGTGGAAGAATAATAGTCTGGGGCTATTTTTCCTGGTTTGGGCTAGGACCCTTAATTCCAGTGAAGGGAAATCTTAACGCTATAGCATACAATGACATTCTAGACGATTCTGTTCTTCCAACATTGTGACAACAGTTTGGGGAAGGCCCATAACTATTCCCCATGACAATGCCCCCGTGCATGAAGCGAGGTCCATACAGAAAGGTTTTGTTGAGATTGTTGTCGAAGAACTTGACTGGTCTGCACAGAGCCCTGACCTCAACCCCATCTAACACCTTTGGGATGAATTGGAATGCAGAGTGTGAGCCAGGCGTAATCACGCAACATCAATGCCCGACCTCACCAATGCTCTTGTGGCTGAATGGAAGCAAGTCCCCATAGCAATGTTTCAACATCTAGTGGAAAGCCTTCCCAGAAGAGTGGAGGCTGTTATAGCAGCAAAGGGGGACCAACTCCTTGTTAACATCCATGATTTTGGAATGAGATGTTTGACGAGCAGGTGTCCACATACTTTTGGTCATGTAGTGTAGCTGATCAATCAGCCCTGATGATATCGCTGATGAGAGTTTCCACACAACTATGAAGCATGGAAGCTTTTTTAGAGCAGGCCTCTGGCTGTAAAGAGAAACAAAATCAGCATGCCAATTATGGGAAATGATGCAGCCAAATGATTGTATGGTTCAGTAAATGAACTGATTTATAGTACTGCTTGGATCTTAATAAATCTTGTGTCTTGTTGATGCTCTTGAACCAAGCCTGTAAACGTTGTCTAACCTACAGGGATGAGTTGACATTCTATGGCGGCAGGATATTCATCTTCAGCTCAGTGTCATTCAGGAATGAAGTGAGTTCATTGGAGAGAAGTACTGTGTGTGCAAGACATGATCAGATCTCATCTGATCCCCCCCCCCCCCCCCCCCCCCCCCACTTAAGGTTACAGAGTCCACTTATTAAAACGAAAACCAGATCAGGCTAGCTAATTCTACACCAAGCTACCAGTCGATGCCTAGCCACTTTCTCAAATTGAACCCTGACATAGGTTGGGTACCCCCCCACCCTCCTCCATAAGCCAACTCCAGCCCCTCTCTCCCTTATAGTGTCATGTTTCAGACTGAAGAGAAGAAAAATACATACTAGATCATTCTATTGCAACAAGGAAGTGTTTTGCCAGGTGAAAAACACATCTGCAAGAGAAGCAGAGGAGTTAACCTGATTTTAAAGGTTTCACAGCAATATATTCACAGATATTTTTGCTGTATAGCTCTCAATATGGTCAGAAATGCTAGGTCATTTACTGTACTTTCAATGATAACCAATTCCCAGCTGTTTGCTGTAGGGGACACAATAAGCAGGCTGAGATACGTGTTGAGGATGAGGGCATCTAGGTAACCAAATTATTAAAGATTTGTTCAATAAACCCTCGTTAAATTATGATTCCTGATATTCCCAGGAAAATCACATGCTCAGACCTTGTTTTCCCCTACGTTCCCAGTAAAAGACTGTTTTCATCTAGAGCTGCAGAGCTAACAAAGTTATGACAAGTGAATAATGAGCCTGTGACTGAGATCTCAGTGAGTTTGATACGCCCGTGCCCATAGTTGGAGGTTGTAAGTAGCCTCACATTCTTATGGGGCGAAGCGCTCCGTTTAATAGCCTGTTAGAGGCCCAGTCTGGCTTATCTCCCAGCAGTCAGAGATCATCCAGGGGGATCTCCAGGAGTGTGTGTGTTTAGATTTGTAGACCCTTTGGAGGGGGTCCTTGGGGCTGGAATCTGGGGCACCAGCAGAGTCACGTTTTCTTGCAGTATTTCCTGTTCTACATTAGGATGATACCTCAAACTTTTTCCTAAAACGGTATCTAGTCCCTATGCACATTAGGAAAGCCGTCTGCCTTTTATCAGGAAGAGTAACATAGAGGCAATTCCACGGTGACAGAGAACATTTTACAAAAACACATTTACTTGAAGAACAGCACAGACGCAAAGTTGAGTAACAGACTGACAATTTGTGCTGTTTTGTGTGACGTCATTCTGTTACCGAACACTACATCTACACTGTTCTTCAAGTAAATGTGTTCTTGTAAACATTTCTGTGGAAATTGTTAAAAATAGTCATTTTGCACAGAGTTGTGTGGTTTGTTTAACTTTGCAATTATTGGTTTTTGTTTGACATACATTTTAA
Source organism: Salvelinus fontinalis (assembly GCF_029448725.1). Taxonomy (NCBI): domain Eukaryota; kingdom Metazoa; phylum Chordata; class Actinopteri; order Salmoniformes; family Salmonidae; genus Salvelinus; species Salvelinus fontinalis. The sequence continues at coordinate 31,906,559 of NC_074685.1, forward strand.
AATGAAAAATCTGAGTCTTAGCATCACGTGGAATTGCCCATAGTTCATTATGAGTTCATGGTCATTCTGTACAACAGAGCTGAATTTAACTGACATGCGTGGAGTGTTTGTGTGCAAAGCAATTAACGTGTATTGGTGAGTGACACTTGTTAGTTGTGGCCAGTGGCTGAAATGCACACTGTAAATATGATTTTGTTAAGTTCACGAATCCAGAACTCACATTCTTGTACTAGAAGATGAATGCTGTTTTTGTCTGACTAGTTTATATCCATGTCTGTAACCATCTGCCTGTCCATTAGGCTGTGATGCAGCTGTTCTGTAAGTGGTCTTTCTAGTTGGTTTTTCTAATGTAATCCCAGCTCCCTAAATGAAGCCCAGATGTACTGCTAGACTGAGCTATTGGTGTGTTGTTGTTGTTTGGGCGATCTGAGAACAGTTATTGTAACCACTAACCACTGAAACCCCAGTTGGGCCCTCAGCCAGCAAGTGTGTGAATAGAGGCTCTCTTCGCATAGAACATGTGACAGTGGGTACGTTCTATCAGGGGGAAGACAGGGGGAGGCAAGGCAGAGTTATGAGGGGCTTGGTGGGGGTGGGCGCTCTGCCCCTTGGTGGGGACCTACAATTTTAAAAAAAAGTGTACAAAAAAGTGTAATGAAGTACAGTAAAAAACTGCTTTTCTGTGTTGGAATGGTTTGGGCGTACCCCAAGAAAAGAACGGTGTGGGCGTGTACCCTTCATAAAAAATAGTCGTGCGAGTAGACCCCTGATTGGCCAGCTCATCCTCCTCAGGGGTTTGACAGTTTGAGGTGGGGTTTTCTCCAATTTACAATATGCTTTGGCCACAAATATGAGTATAGGAAGAATCAACAACATTATTAGGTATGAGTTAACAGAATATGAACTTTTAAACGTTAGATTTTCACTGGACAGTTAATTTAACCCAGACTAGCCCCTGAGTGGCATTCTGGAGTCCAGAGTGGCCCGGTCTGAGGCAGCTTAGGGTGAGTGCCCCCTCCTCTCCCCCATTCCTGCTCCTAACAGAGACAAGGACATTTTTGAAACTGTGCGTGTGTTTGTGTGTGTTCAATGGGCTCTCCTCCGGGTATCTTTCTCAGGGCAGAGGTTTGTGGAGCCCAGCTACAGCTAGAAGAGAAGCACACTGCCTCCCTACAGTTCCATTAAGTTAACCCTAGCGGAGGACCGAGAGAACATACTTTAACAAACAGTTCCAATCTTTTACCTGTGTCTTCCAAAACCTGGAACTAGGGAACATCAAACAATAATATTTTATACAAAATCTGGATGAAAAATTGATTTTAACTAAATTAAAGTATTACCATGGAAAAGCTACATGGATCGCTTTTAGAGTAGGCTTACTGTTGTTTTTGCTCCTGCTGCTGAAAGGCTCTGCTGAAGCAGTGTGAGTTATCTACAATAAAGACAAGTTAGTGTTTCTTCCTTATACAGTCTGCAATAGAATGGTTTAGCTGTGAGTCAATACAGGTGTTTGACGTATGTAGGCCTATACCACATGGCTGTACTGTGTGGTTATTGTTTCTGCAGTTATGCAGGGTGGATTAGCTGTGGGTGCATGAATATGTGCACATGCGCGTGCTGTGTGTGTGTGTTTCTGCCTGTGCTAATCTCCGAGCCCGGATGCCTGGTCATCACAGGGTTGGATGGAAGACCAACGTGACTGAGGGAGAGCACAGCACACAGACCCCATGATGATTCAGCCATCCATCATTCTCTCTGCTGGGTTCTCCTGACCTTGGTGTCGTTCAACACACACACACACACACACACACACACACACACACACACACACACACACACACACACACACACACACACATTTCTGAAGGAGATCAAAACACAACAACACACACATACAGCTTGTCCTGTAGCAGGGCTGAACACATCTACAGTAGCTGCAATCTCTGTCAAGCTGAACTGCTTCATCAAAGGGCAGCTTTGTCTTGGTTGGATCTCCTCATGATAAATGCGTTCATTCACTATGAGAGGTCTCAGTAATGGTTCACTTCTGCGCTGAGCATGGACAGAGCATGTGCATCTCTATTGACGTCACTCTTCATAGATCACCATTGTGTGGTCCTCTTCTCTGAGTGACTGGAGCTTGCCACTGCCAGATTGCAGTGCTCCTCAGCTTTCTCTACCAGAGAGGCATGTAAGGGGTTTTCTCTGAGGATCCCTTTTAAGTAAAAACTTGAAATTGAAAATGCTTTAAATTACGTCATTAACTTAGACAGACCTTGTCTGCAATATTCCAGAGAATTTTCAGAGTGTGTGCTCTTTTAAGCTCAAAGGAAGCTAGCTTCTTTTCTTTTTCATTTCCTATTTGGCAACATGTCTGTTCACGAAACGCTGACAGTTTTAATAATGTTTTTTTAATACCCTCCTCTCTCACTTATGTAATGACCCTTGTAATCCGTGATGTGGGAAATAATTGTCTGTCATAAAGTGTTGGCCTGCCTGCTGCTCTCTGGCGTTAGCCTGACAGTGCTTATTGGAATTTCTCATGACGTGTGATACGTATGGCCCTCGGCCGAGGTCAGGTGCTGCCTGACCTCTGGATCCTCAGACCTACATTAACAGCAACATTACATTACGTTAATATAACACTGAGAGAGTGTCTGCCCATACAGAGGATAGGGGAGGAGGAGGGAGGAGGAAAGTTTGGGGAGATTTTGTGAAGAAGAGTTGAGATGGGTGGAGATGCAATGTTTAAAAAAAAATGTCAGTATGTCTGGGTTGTCTGGCGTGACCAAACTCAATTGTGAGTAGAAAGGTACCTGACCTGTGAATAAGTATTTTCACACAGTAGCGATGACGTGCACATTTAACATCACCTACTGTATAGGTCAGGGAGGATACACAGTGCTGCTATTATGTCAAGTAGACAGTTATACTCTACTGTATACACTGATGATCGCCTCTCTATGCTGCTGCTTCCAGTACATATTCTGAGGGATAGGCACTGGTCTCTGGCATCACTGGCGTGTTGGAGTGTTGTGTAAAGTGTCATTCCATTTGTCGTGCCCTGCTGTTTGTCTAACGTAGGTCATGTGATTGGAAGTCCTCAGAGTTGGACTCTAGGGTTAATAAGTCGTGTCTGATTTCCCCAGGTCACAGAGGATTGCGGATGTGGCAGAAATAGCCTCTGATGAAGCATTACTGTACTTTTTAGCTTTCAAGAAAAGCTGAACAACCACAAATGCAAGAAGCAACACACATTCCAATGTTAATCAGTGCAGGCCACAATAAGCTGTTGCATCTGAACAGTCAATAGTCATTAGAATAGGGTGCTTACACGGTAGACCTGGGTGAACTCCAAGTGATTAACTGTCACTGACTGAAGTGTGAACACCATCTCTCTCCATGCCCAGAGTGAGCACATTCACTGACACAGCACTGGCACAGCTCAAGGTATATGTGAATGGACCACGTGGCAACATTCATTCCTATGTGAAGACTCAGTAGCGCGTTGAAACCAAATGAAGTCGGTTAAACCCTTAGCTTACAATTTCTACCCCCGCGGAAATCTAATTAACATAATACACAAATCCCATCAACATCCGTCTGTTTAAGATGGAGAGATATCAGTTTGTTAGCATGGGCTGCGTCTCAATCCACCACATCCGCCGATATCGCCCTTCCGCATCTAGGGTGGAAGGTGGCGGAGCTAGAGCGGTGTCTGTCAGACCATGAGACATCGCGAAAATCGGTCTTCTCACCAAAACGTCTGTAGGCTCCTAACGGTACTACAAAGTACTATGACCATGACTCGATTGAAAGCTGAGACTCTCAAGAGCACAATGGTGTTTTGCTCTAGGACACCCACAAGCCTCACAAGAAGGTCTTCGGTACCATTTAAAAAAAATGGAAGTACAGTGGGGCAAAAAAGTAGTTAGTCACTTTTGCTATTGACCAAATATTTATTTTCCACCATAATTTGCAAATAAATTCATTAAAAATCCTACAATGTGATTTTCTGGATTTTTTCCTCCTCATTTTGTCTGTCATAGTTGAAGTGTACCTATGATGAAAATTACAGGCCTCTCTCATCTTTTTCAGTGGGAGAACTTGCACAATTGGTGGCTGACTAAATACTTTTTTGCGCCACTGTATATATGGATATATTTTAGTATGTTAAATAAGGAGATAAATACACACATATATATAATACACGCTGTGGCATCCAAGACAGCGCCGTGTCAGTCTGTGGGCTTGGCTGCTGAACGGCACCAATGGTCCATGTTAGGACTACAGGAGGGCGTAATGAACACCATGCAGAGCGCAAGGATGACGGCTACAACCGCGGCATACCAGTTGTGCTGGAGGTTTTTCTGGATGGACAGGCCAGTGGGGCGCCATTCCTTGGTCTCCAGGCTTGTGAAGGGGGTTCGTCGCCTGCGTCCAGTTAGGACCCGCTCAATGACGAGCTGGGATTTGGATGTGGTCTTGGCAAAGCTGCCTTTCGAACCGTTGGAGTCTGCCTCCCTGAAACACCTCTCTATGAAGGTGGCTTTCTTGGTAGCGATTACATCCATGAAGAGGGTGGGTGAGCTCCATGCTCTGTCGGTAAGTTCTGAGTGCTACTGGATGGACCCTGGGAGGAGGAGTATATCTCTCTGCCCCAACCCTTCATTCCTCCCCAAGGTTCTGTCAGACAGGCATGTGAACATCCCTTTTATCCTGTCTGCGTACGACCTGTACAACAGACCTGTGCGGGCACTGGCTGCCTATGTGGAGCCAGTAAGGAGTGCCCCTCGCTGATATCTGTGCTACAGCCAGCTGGGCTTCCTTTTGCACCTTTGCTAGGTACTATCGGGTGAATGTGGCACCTCCCTCTGCGGTTGGTTCAGCGGTCCTTTGGCATCGCCTCCATTTCCGGGGACTGTGCCGTGACCCCTCTCCCACATTGACGGCCCCTGTGTCTCGGTCCCGCATTGGGACTTTGCCGCTGGCTGGCCAGATCCCTCTAGCACCGACTAAATCTGGTACGGGTATACCAAAGTGATCCAATATAGTGAAACATAACGAAGGTTACGTATGTAACCACAAAGCGATATGGATCACTCCAGTCCTCTACGGTGCTAGAGGTGCCTAAAAACGTATGTAAAGAACGTGTGTCGCGGCCATGGGGTCTATATATAGGGGCGGATCCCAGCCGTGACACAGGTGCACACGGGAGTAAATCTGTAAAACCTCACCTCGGATGTATCCCTCCGCCGCGGAGTGATACCAATATATTGGAGTGATCCATATAGCTCACATAACCGTGGTTACATACGTAACCTTCGTTCTATTGGCTAATAGCAGTAGTGCCAAATTCAATGTTTCATCCAATAATACAATTTTTTTTAAATTAGGATACCTTAAGGGGTCTTAAAATTCAAAATCAAATAGCTAAATGATCCTTGGTATGACCATCTTAAAATAATTCCACATGTTAACTTAGACAACTTTATATCGGAGATGTGCCTGTTGTTTACACACGTATCTGCCCTCATTGGCTAGAATAGTCGTACCTGATCTTGCCTCCTCCCGACTGCCTTCCATTTTTGAAGATTTTATATTTTAATTGTAAGAGTGGACACTTTCTTGTCAATATAATGCATAATCTGTGGCGCAGTTTGAACTACTCCAGGAAGTGACATTGCAGGCTTGCTCAGTGCTGCACCCTCTCATTGAGTAACTCAAGTTGAAGGTCAGCCTGGGTACTGCAGGCTGCCCTTAGCAACTAAATTATCCTTCACTTCTTCTGGGTGCGATTTTAAAATAATTTGTTCAAGGACATACATTTGGTGTATTAGAATCAATTACTGTGACCATGATTGTCTTTGGTAACAAAAAATATTTACACAAAGGTTTCCATTTTTCTATTCATTATTATGGGGAGCTTATTTTCTGTTAACATTGCCTGCTGTACCGCGGTGTTCCTTGAACTTCCGTGGCTTCAATGAGAGGGGGCAGTCGTTCTCCCCTGGAATTAACACACCAAAAGACATTACTCGCTGACTCCATGTAGAGTTCATAGTACAAGGTCAGATCAGTGAGTCCCTGTGTATTTATAGCCTCCCGACAGGTCAGTTTTACCCATGGCCAAGCCTTGGCGTCTGCTGCCTAGCTGGCTCACACCTCCACTGCTATCCCATCACTCACCCCTTCCACGGTGGGCCTGTCCCCAGCTCCCAAAGCCCCTTGTCAGGCTGTGTGGTTACATAAGAGGCCTTGGATGTCAAAGCCTCCATTCATTAGGATAATACATTGAGGTGGGATGACAATTGACATCTCCAGAACTGTGGGCCAGCCTAGCGATCTCACTGCTCTTTGGGCTGTTGTGCTGATTTTTACATGCCATTGTGACATTTCAACTTCTTGGCTGTCATCCTCTGCATTGTGAGTGGATCTTTGGTAATAGTTGTTTAGCTGGCTGTGTGTTTTGAGGGTTTATTGAGGAATAATAGTTTGTGTGTAAATTACTCTTAAATTCAGAACAGTTTTACTGTTGATTTTCCTAGCATCGCATTTTAGGTTCTTGGCAGAACGGTGCGTACTGACAGCTCACAGATTCAGACCCATTTTCCTAGTTACGTCTTTGTGGTTTCAGTGACAAAATTAAGAAAAGTGTTTTCCTATTTGAATTGAAGTTAATGCTTTAAGCTCAGGTAGAGTTTAGCTAAGATTCATGCATGAATAATGTAATAACAATATATATTTTTTTCTCCAGCACTACCCCAACAACATCAACGTATGTGAAAATGGCACGTTTCAATGTTTTCTAGTCAAAAAAGACAGAGTAAGACACGTTTTTCCAATGGCATCATCTGTTATGCATCATGTGATTGGAACTAATTAGTAGGCAATGCCTACTCATATTTGGTTGAAAACACATGATGCACACCAGATGATGCCATTGTAAAAACAAATATTCCGCTATCTTTTTGACTAAAAAACATTTTAAAAAGTCCCTTTTAAGTACTGATTCAGTCATATCAAACTGCAACAAGGAGAATTCTCTCTAACTGTGCTATTATTTGTCTTTTTACAGAAAAAACTGTGCTTGCTCCACCAATGTTCATCTTTCAAAAGAAAACCCCATCCATGAAGGTAAACGTTATATCCTAATACTGGATAGGCCTACAATGTTGACAGGATGCAAATGCATGGTGTGGAACAAATCACGTAATGAAAGAGTATGTATCATTTCGTTACATGCTAAAATAATCATTTTGTTTACAGAGAATCGCAGAGAGATGGGAGGGCTCAGGTAAGCATCGTAACTTGCCGCTGCTGCATGTCATAACAATCAACCATTTTGGTAGATGATTACTTTGTTACTTTTTATTGCATGGACAGTCGTGCTTCTGCATCTTTTTCTTGTTCTCCAAATAGTTATGGGAATCAGTCCAAACAAACGAGTCAGATCGCTCACCTACCCTAACCCTAACAACAGAACCAGGAAAGGTGAGTTTCCACTGTCCAGTACACATAAGTACTGGTGCATAACACCAGACATAATCATGAATCATAATGCTTTTTCCTCCATTTCTGTTGTTCCTTTGGTAAAGGAGAAGTATCTGTAAGATCTCTATTAAAATTCCACCTTTATACTGTGTACAAGGTATTATGAATCATATATGGGTTACATAATTCACTTTTTCTAATGATGAAGGACCCTGTATTGTGGTGGGGTTGGTAGGCGGCGTTGTCAATCATTGACTAGAATGATTGGCCTGTGATTGGCAGTGTGGTAATCCAACCAATCAAGGTCTTATATGCATTGTTTCTCTCTGTGTATCGGACAGGCTCCTGTGACGGCAGTAGACAAGTGCGATCAAGCTCACTCTCTTTTCCCCCGCGTCCTCCAGGTGAACAAAACTCCCCTCCTACACAACATTTGTGATCTCTCTTCTCTATACTTTTATCTATCATCTCTCTAAAGGGCCCTACACACATCACGCAAACTACGAAAGTGCAGCGACGGAGCATCGTTTTCACACATAGTTCTACGTACTTTTGTGTGGCTTACATGCTCTGTTTGCTAGATTTGTGTCCCCTAGGGCAGGGATTCCCCTTCCAGCATTGGGGAACATGGGCACCAGCACTGTTCATGACACAAACTGTTCTCACAAGAATTGTGCAGGTTTAAAGCTTATTTGATGAAATACTACACATTCTGTCATGGGGTGAAAATAACATTTTGCCGTTTTAAAGCTATTTCAATTCTATACATTTTGCCATGTCTAATGTGTATTCATGTGATATGAGTGACAAATTACAACAATATCTATGGGCAAAAATAAATAAATGTTGGCTGACAGCTAGTTGATCTGGCCATTTCTGACAAGTTATAAATAGCTCTCTAAGTTATGCAATGACTAACATGACAAGAGGAATTGATGATGCACTACCCAATATCAGTTGGGGAACCACTGCCCTAGGGCATACATTGCCCACGCAAATAAGTGGCAACTGAGTCACGCTGCTTAATTCCTTGACTCACCTGCAGATGATTGTAGCCTTAATAAAACTGGGATCTTACTGGGATAAAATATCTCCCCATCTATTAAACGAACCGAAGCAGTGCATCATGGTCAAACTCTCTTAAACGTTTTCTGTTTATGTTCAGTGCCAGTATTCCCTGTAGGTCCATACATTCCAGTCACACCATCCCTGTCAGGGCCTCAGATTCCCAGCAGCCACTTCACAGCAGCCCCTGGTATCTCTTTCCCTTAATCCGTTTCAGTTTCACTCCGTCACTGCAGCCCTCACCTGCTCATCACAAATCACCACCATGACCCACTAGTGCCCATGTGGAAACCTCACTGCTCAGTGTTGGCTATGTATGTTGTCATGTGCCAAGTCTGGCGGTCACTTTGACAAATTTGGGTCACGTTTTGACTTTAACCATATATGATATACTGTATGTGTGTGTGTTTAAACTCTTCTGATGGATATCCTCTCTCCTAGTCTCAAGATCAAATGTCTTCATGCCCTCAAATCTCTGCAACCAGACCAACATTTCACAAAACTCAGGTTAGTTTGTATTGTCTGGTGTTATGTGTATCTTTAAGGGGGCTGAACAAAAGGACCGCCAATTCCCTGAACGAATAATATTTAATCCATATCTGATCGTAAGACTGACTTTTAAAGGACATCGTTCCCTCTCACACACTCCATCTCTTTCTTTGTAGTGTCACCTCTGAACAGGGTCAGAAGGTCATTACTTCAGCCTGCACGTCTCCTCGCCCCTCAGCCCAGGAACAACATCTCACAGCCACACCTATCTGAGGTATTCCACAACTCTTCACCCCCCCCGTCACGCCCCGTGCTTCTCTCTCTTGACACGTGTCACACACCCTGGTGTTAGGCTCATGGCTTTGTCCTCCTGAGCTTGCACCTGTGAACACTGGCATACCGGACACTCCCGCAGCCCTGCAATCTGCAAAGTTTGAATTTCCAATTTGATTTACTGAACAAGTAAATACAGTATTACCAACAGTCTAAAAATGGGAGCATTTCAGCACTGTGTATAGCTTCGTGAAATGTTTATCTTAACATGAGAGAATCACAACCAAATAGGCCGAACTCCGACCTTGCAGGGGGTCCTGGGAAACTGCGTTACGTCAGTGCCTGTGAACAAGCAGGTATTGTCCTACAAGGCCTGACCGAGTGAAACAAGAACATACTCAGGTAAAAAAAGAGTGAAAACTCACTCAGGCCTTAAAAGTATTTCAATAGTAAAACACTTGTTCCCCTCAGTTGTGGTTGCATCACTGCCTGAGGGACCAACATGTTTTTCTCAGAGAAACGTATTCACGCACTGTCTGAGAGTGGGAGGATGCAGGTTTATAAACCCCAAAACCGGTTTGCATCAGAATGCTTACCACACTGAGACTGAATAGCTTCCTTTCTACTCCCAAACTTGCCACATTAACACACAATTATATAATACGTTTTGGATGCAATTTATTTTATATTTACATAAAGGTTGTGTTTAGTTCTTTGACTCAAGCGGCCATTACTGTAATTTATCAGAAATACAATAGGACTGTAAATGAATAAAGGTTTGCATTGTATTTTGTCCCACAGGTCAGCCATGACCTTTCAGACGATTGCTGCAGCGTCACAGCTGACCTCTCCTCCACTGTGAGTGTATTACATCTGAAGACGTCCCCTCAAGTTCACAGGTATGCAGGGCACCTGGTTTAATATATAATATTGGGGATGTTTCAATGAAGTGATTTTATAAATCAATTTATGGCAGGGTTTAGTTAATTAAATCAGGGTAGTTAGTGCTACGAGTTAACTTCCAGGCCAGACCCAGGACTGGACAGCCTTGCTTTAATCCAGAGACCTTGACGGTGGTGTTGGGTTTTGTTTCCTCTGTCAGAGCTACGTGGTGTCAGATACGGTTTAGTTCCCAGCAGTGATTCTGAACCTGCTGACCTCTCTGCTGACTTCTGGTTCACCCTCCACAGATCGAAGGCAGACACTATTACCTCAGACAGGGTCCAGTTTGTATTTGGGGAAAACATGGGCGCGAGAGTTTTGGTGAGTTCAGGAAACTTTTGAGCACCAATGACATACTTATAAAGTAGCAAGTTTGCATATGACTATAAAACATATCTAACTGTGTTACAAAATACATTGCATTTACATAAATAGTCTAACTTTCTCGCCCTCATATAGAGACCACAGAAATTGCCCAGCAGTGAACATTCTGATTGCAGCTCCTCTAATTCTGAGTCCTCCACCTTTGAGACAAGGCATAAAGGTAAATCATTAGGGGCATCATTGGATTTGCATGGGTAGACATCTCCAGTCTTCAAGGGCCACAGTGTCTACCGGTTTACTGGTCCACCAGACTACGCTCTAGAGGACTAGAGCTGTGCACCTCGGTTCTAATAGCAATTGACTGCCTCTTAGTGGATGCCTTTCAGAACTGCAGCTGAAGTGCTGTCTGTGTTTGTTGATAGGTGCTGTGTGGAGCAGCCTGAGGGAGTCTGCTGCAGCTTACACAGAGTCCTGTGAGACGCAGCGTGTGCTCAGGCGGGTTCAGCTGTTCACTGGGGAGGAGAAGGAGAGCAATGTGGTCCAGGTGAGGACATTTTATGTTGAAATAGGAAATGTTCAATATGCCTATTGCTAGAGCAGTGATAGTGATGTACCTTATTAAATACCTTTCTTTTAGCTGACCTGCAGACTGTTTGTTCTGGAAAAAGGAACTCAGGCATGGAATGAGCGAGGGAGAGGAGTCCTGCGACTCAATGATCTAACATCAGGGACCAAAGGAGGGCTGCAGTCCAGAATAGGTGAGTTTACCATGAAGAATACTACTATTCCACTCTCTCTGACCAACATCTGCACATCTTTCTGTAATTCTCTCTCATCCTCAGTACATCTCTCATACCTGCCTCCCTCCGATCAAAACAGTGATGAGGCACCAGGGCAGTCTGAAAGTCATCCTCAACACTAAGCTCTGGCTCCACACACACCTGCGTCGCCCTGCCCGTCGGAACCTCCAGGTGACGGCCACCGACATGGAGTCCCAGGCCATCCGGGTGTTCCTCATCCAGGCCAGCGCCAGGGACGTGGCTCGCCTCTATGTAGCCATCCACCATCGGCTGGTAGCCCTACGGGCCAGTGCTGCTGGCAGGGAGGCAGGGGCTGCAGGGGGCAGGACCAGGGAGGGACACTGCAACAGTGAGAATGAGGAAGAGGAGGAGCAGGAAGAGCAGAGACAACGGCAAGAACGAGAAGGGCTGCTAGTGACACGATTGCGACCTGGTAAGAGTGAATAGCAACAGGGATATGGATTTATCGAGCATACAGTTATCTGAGATTTGCCCTTGCATCCACTCACTTATATGGCTATGACTAAATCCAATGTTTAGCGCATTGTTCTTCCTGTGTAAAGAAACGTGGGTTTGGAAATTGTTTGCATAGTTTGAGTAAGGAAAGACTCAACCTCCAGTGCATGTCTGGTGGGTAGTCACATGTCCCTAATCCCCAGTCCATGTACCAGAGGGAGGGAGCTGTTAGCAAGTGCTAGTCTCACAGACCCCACATAAAACAGAGTAGCAGATGGATCCCCCATCACGGTGGATTACATTCCTAAAAGTCCCAGGCCTAAAAAGGTTAGTTTTTTTTTGTACCTTTATGAAAAAGAGAATAACTAAGTCTTGCTGTTTTTATATAAAACAATAGTCCACTTATTATTCCTCGCAACAACTTCTCCTTCAGCCTCTTTGAACTTGCATGTCAACAAGACGCCTAAAGATGAAGCTAAAATTAACCCCATATAACCTACCCCTGCATAAATCACATTCCAGTGGTGGGTAACCTATGTCCTCTGAAGCCACAACATATGAGCTGTTAATGTAACAACTCAGTAGAGACCTGCAAGGCATGAAAATTCATCTTGAACCCCTAACATCACCATTTACCTGAGAAAACAGAGCTTCAGTATTAAAATAAGAGTTTATTTCACTTACACACCTCTCATAATCTGTCTCTCTCCTTTGCAGTGGATTGTGATTGGATACACAGTAAACCCAGTTTGGATTCTTGGTGACATGGCATTATATCCTGACCTGGACCCTGCAACAGTTTGTGGTGTCATCACATCTGAACAGAACTTTTAGCCATCATGGAACTAAACATCAAGAGACAGCTTTCAAAAATAAATACTAGCATTTACTGAGCTACCATGACTGCCTTTTGCCAAGAGGAGATACTTTTGGTTATGTAGTGTATGTGGACACCTGCTCGTCGAACAGCTCATTCCAAAATCATGGGTGTTGATATGGACTTGGTCCCCCCCTTTGCTGCTGTAACAACCTCCACTCTTCTGGGAAGGCTTTCCATTACATGTTGGAACATTTCTGCGGGGACTTGCTTCCATTCAGCCACAAGAGCATTAGTGAGGTCGGGCACTTATGTTGGCCGATTACGCCTGGCTCGCAGTCGGTGTTCCAATTCTTCCCAAAGGTGTTCGATGGGGTTAAGGTCAGGGTTCTATGCAGGCCAGTCAAGTTCTTCGACACCGATCTTGGCAAACCATTCTGTATGGACCTCGCTTTGTGCATGGGGTCATTGTCATGCTGAAACAGGGAAGGGCCTTCCCCAAACTGTTGCCACAAAGTTGGAAGCACAGAATTGTCTAGAATGTCATTGTATGCTGTCGTGTTAAGATCTCCCTTCACTGGAACTAAGGGGCCTGAACCATGAAAAACAGCCCCAGACCAATATTCCTCCTCTGCCAAACTTTACAGTTAGCACTGCATTCAGGCAGGTAGCGTTCTCCTGGTACCCGCCAAACCCAGATTTGTCCGTCGGACCACCAGATGGTGAAGTGTGATTCATCACTACAGAGAACGCATTTCCACTGCATAGTCCAATGGCGAGCTTGACACCACTCCAGCCGACGCTTGGCATTGCGCATGGTGATCTTAGGCTTGTGTGCGGCTGCTCGGCCATGGAAACCCATTTCATGAAGCTCCCGACAAACAGTTCTTGTGCTGACATTGCTTCGAGAGGCAGTTTGGAACTCACTAGTGAGTGTCGCAACTAAGGACAGACAATTTTTGCTGAGGCGTTGTTGCTCCTAGACCAGGGTTCCCCAATTGGCGGCCCGAGGACGGTGGTTTTACATGGCCCTCTGAGTTTCTGAGCAAAAAAAATCTACACACTTAAAATTCATTGTTGGACATAAGACTAAAAAACACCAAGATATCAGCTCCAATTTATTTTAATTTTGGATAATCTGTTCCATAGTATTCCAACGCATAATATAGAAACGTAATCGTATACCAAGGTAAGCAAGGTTTGAAATTGTTATGTTTTAGTCAAATATTATCTGTGAGATTCTTGCGGTCAATTTGCATTCTACAATTGATGTTTAATCATGACCTGGACCTCTGACTATCTGGCCCGCGGCTGAATCTAGTTGATGATCCCTGTCCTAGACATTTCCACTTCACAATAACAGCACTTACAGTTGACTGGGGCAGCTCTAGCAGGGAAGAAATGTGATGAACTGACTTGTTGGAAAGGTGGCATCCTATGACAGTGCCACGTTGAAAGTCACGGAAATCTTCAGTAAGGCTGCCAATGTTTGTCTATGGAGATTGCATGGCTGTGTGCCTGATTTTATATACCGTTTAGCAACGGGTGTGGCTGAAATAGCAGAACACACTAATTTGAAGAGGTATCCACATACTTTTGTATATGAAGTGTACCTTTGTGTTGACATAACTATATTGCTGTACTTAGTTGTATACTTTACCAAATTGTGGCAGTGTGCAGGGAGAGGGTATACTGCCACATTATTTTTATTATGCATTTATAATGAATAAGTGCTATTTGTGGCTGAGGCACGCACATTAAACTTACTGGAAACCTATTTGGAATGTTTCCAATATTTTGTTATTCTATATTTTGGGGGGGAAAACTTAAGCAATTTTTAGATCTTTCACTACAAATATATTAGAATGTCTTTACTTGCAGTGTCTTCAGAAGGTATTCAGACCCCTTGACTTTTTACACAATTTGTTAGGTTACAGCCTTATTCTAAAGTTGATTAAATAGTTTTCCCCCCCTCAATCTACACACAATAACCCATAATGACAAATCAAAAATGGGTTTTTAAAATGTTGGCACATAAATAAAAAAAACTGAAATATATTTACGTAAGTATTCAGACCCTTTACTCAGTACTTTGTTGAAGCACCTTTGGCAGCGATTACAGCCTCGAGTCTTCTTTGGTATGACGGCAACAAGGTTGTCACACCTGTATTTGGGGAGTTTCTCCCATTATTCTCTGCAGATCCTCTCAAGCTCTGTCAGGTTGGACGGGGAGCGTCGCTGCACAGCTATTTTCAGGTCTCCAGTTCGGTCGGGATGTTAGGGTCATTGTCCAGTTGGAAGGTGAACCGTCGCCCCAGTCTGAGGTCCTGAGCGCTCTGAAGCTGGTTTTCATCAAGGATTTCTCTATACTTTGCGCCGTTCATCTTTCCCTCGATCCTGACTAGTCTCCCAGTCTGTGACCCTTCCCCAGATCTGTGCCTCAACACAATCCTGACAGAGCTCTAAATCAAATTTAATGTTATTGGTCACATACACATGGTTAGCCGATGTTAATGCGAGTGTAGCGAAATGCTTGTGCTTCTAGTTCCGACAGTGCAGTAATGTCTAACAATTCCCCATCTACCTAATACACACATCTAACGGGAGGAATAAGAATATGTACATATACGTAAATATATGGATGAGCATCATAGGCAAGGTGCAATAGATCGATAAGGTACAGTATATACATATGAGATGAGTAATGTGAGATGTTAACATTATTAAAGTGCCGTTGTTTGAAGTAGCGTTTTATTGAAGTGGCCAATGATATGAGTCTCTTTGTAGGCAGCAGTCTCTGAGTTAGTGATTGCTGTTTAGCAGTCTGATGGCCTTGAGATAGAAGCTGTTTTTCAGTCTCTCAGTCCTAGCTTAGATGCACCATGTACTGACCTCGCCTTCTGGATGGTAGCGGGGTGGTTGTTGTCCTTGATGATCTTTTTGGCCTTCCGGTGACATCGGGTGCTGTAGGTGTCTTGGAGGGCAGGTAGTTTGCTCCCGGTGATGTGTTGTGCAGACCGCACCAGAGCCTTGCGGTTAAGGGTGGTGCAGTTGCCATACCTCTACGGACAATTCCTTCGACCTCATGGCTTGGTTTTTGCTCTGACATGCACTGTCAACTGTGTGCCTTTCCAAATCATGTCCAATCAATTGAATTGACCACAGGTGAACTCCTATCAAGTTGTAGAAACATCTCAAGGATGATCAATGGAAACAGGATGCACCTGAGCTCAATTTTGAGTCTCATAGCAAAGGGTCTGAATACTTAAAAAAAAAATTTTTTATCGCTTTGGCATTATGGGTTTTGTGTGTAGTTTTATGAGGGAAATGTTTTATTTAATCAGTTTTAGAATAAGGCTGTAACGTAACAAATTTCGGAAAAAGTGAAGGGGTTTGAATAATTTCCAAATGCACTGTATATTATATTTATCTGCTTCTGGTAATATCACCATGTTATGTAAACAGTTGATTGTGAATGATGATAACTAATTTTCTGATACAACTTTTGAGTTTATCATAATTTTTAATTATTGTTGTAGGGGGTGCTGAGCTGATTTTACTCAGAGCCCTAGAGCCTAGTAGACCTGCCTTCATCTATGCAGTGTTTTCAGTGAAGGAAAGATGACAAAGGTAGGCCACTTTGTACAATGTGTGCCAAATGAATAGCCTCTCTACTGCTGTTTTTTCTTCACGAACACAGATACATGTAAGTACTGGTGAGGTATGAATTAGTGTGTCTAACAACAATAAAAAAACAAATGGCATAAAATGAGTAATATAAAGCGTAAAATGTATCAGTTTCACTATGCCACATAAAAATCAAGATAGTTGGGAACAGATTTTGTGTCCCAATACCATGGCATCAGGCTTATGAACTGATATACAAAACAAGAATTGATGCATCAATTCTTTATTTTCAATTTAAAACCTCTTAAGGATCGGACCCTTTTTTTAACATTTTCCTCTAAAATGACATACCCAAATTCCCATACCCAAAACGTTTTTTTGCAAATTTTTGAAATGCAAAAGAAAGGCCATAATGTATTATTCCAACCCAGGTGCAATTTAGATTCTGGCCACTAGATTGCAGCAGTGTATGAGCAAAGTTTTAGACTGATTCAATGAACCATTGCATTTCTGTTCAAAATGTTGTATCAAGACTGCCCAAATGTACCTAATTTGTTTATTAATAACTTTTCATGTTCAAAACTGTGCACTCTCCTCAAACAATAGCATGGTATTCTTTCACTGTAATAGCTACTGTAAATTGGACAGTGCAGTTAGATTAACAAGAATGTCCCGGGAAATTTTCTTGTTACTTACAACTTCATGCTAATCGCATTAGCCTACGTTAGCTCAACCGTCCCGCAGGGGACCCACCGATCCCATTACATACAACTCTCGCTACAAAAATAATGCTCAGTATATGGGGGGTATTCAACAGTCAGCCCGGTACAGACTCTGAAACAGAATCAATAGAGCATCTCTTTTGGTACTGTCCACCGGTGGCTTGTTTTTGGAGTCAGGTCCAGGAATGGTTGTTATGCCATAATATCAGGGTGCGGTTGGATCTGCAAACTGTATTGCTGGGGGATTTGAAGGACCACAGTCAGTCAATAGGTAATATCGTTGTGCTCTTGGGTTAAATGTATATATGTATATTTATGGGGCAATTTCGGCAGAAATGTTGCAGAAGGGGAGGTTCAAGTCCCTAGTGAGACCCCTTGGGAAATATGGATTGATTTGTGGCTGTCTGAAGGGTGGAATTGATGATATGTGAAACAATTATATACACAAATGTACAGTATAAATGTTTGAGGTCCTGTAATCAGGGGTGATGTTTTGTAGTTTGGTGTTATGCTATGAGCAGCTGGTCCTGGTAGTTATGGGTGCGTTCGCGTCCATGCTCACCCGGGCGTCGGGCGAGGCTTGATTCTTCACGCCCTTTGAAAATCACTTTGGGCTGGGGCCTTGCCGGCGTCTCGAGACAGGTGGCGCGAGCGCACCCTCTGACCAGAGCACCCACTTTGGGAGTGCTAATTTGTATTGTCTGTATTGTATTGTTGTAAAACATAATAAATGGTGAGGTTCCATTCATATTGCTCTCACATTTCTAGTCCTTTTCAGGTGACAAAGGAAATTAGTCTAGGAAAGGAAACTATAGAGGAGGAGGAGCTTCGCTGACCCTTAGTGTCCGGAAACAATTTAACCATTCATTGTAGTCATTGCACTCTTTAGAGTTGCTATTTTCTCATGTCAATTAACTTGTGACATTCCTAAATTACGCATTAATCAACACATACGATATTCAAGGTTAGCTGAACGTTTCCGACTGGTCTTGGAACTGTGACAATGGGCATCCTGGCCCTGCTTGGCTTGATGGGATATCTACTGATTTCCCCAACACACCCATATATGTACACAATATTTTACATTTTAAAAATGTTTTAAACCCTACGCCAATGACGCCGGTGGATCTCAAAACTGAACTTGGATCCACGTTAAGTTGCAATGATATCCTTCGCCACAGTCGTCTTACGACAGATGCCTCGAACCAGTCATGACTATTCAACAAAACAATATTTCCTTTTCAAGTTTCTTTCCAGCTAATTCCTTAGTTACATGATTGTATAACTAACAGAGTTTTGAAGTTAAGGGTGCAGTATTTATGAAGTTTGGCAATGAGGTCCCCCATGGACCGGCTCGAACATAAAGCCTCCTCCATTCATGCTGCAAATGCATCATTTCCCTCCTTAACTAGCTTTAATAATGTAGTATATATTTTTTTACTTTTACTTAGCCTACTTGACTAGCTAATGCAGCTAGCTAGTTTAGCTCACTCAAACACCTGGCACAGAGAGGGATGCTAGGTTAGCTAGCTGGTTATGCCTATCCAACACTGGAACTCTTCCAAGTCAAGGTAAGCTTTTGGTTTTCTTCATTTATTGCCACCGGGCAGCTGCTACACGGTATACTTCTGACTGTATACTACACTGCATGAATGTAGTGGGTTTACTAACGCATTAGTTCTAGGTTGAGTTCGTAAATTCACTCTGCCTATCTACTCTGATTTTAGAGCACGCTTGCCAGCGCAGTTTAACTGATGAATTCACGAACGCGCAACACCCCTTGAATGTGACCGTAGTTAAAAGAAAAATATTTATAATTAAATTGTTGCCAGCATCACAGTTGCAGTCTAAACATCGTGAAAACAGCATAACCACCTCTGCTAGAGCAAGTAAAATGGTCAGAGTGAGGTGTTCTCTCATTTGTGTCTGGAAGTAGGTAACAAGCTAGCCAGTTAGCTTGGGTGCTTGTCTGCTGTTGTGCCGAGAACGCTCGGAATTTATGAACAGACAATCTGACAACGTTTTGAATTTACTAACAGATAATGTGACAACGCTCTGAATGTACGAACGCCTAGAGCACACACTGGCACTCATGAGTGAATTTATGAACACACCCCTAGCAGCTATGATGTTAATATGGTGACAATGATGTAAGCTGTGTGTAGCAGTTATTATATGTAGGTTTGGCTTGGAAAGGTTTTTTCACCTGGGGCCTGTTGCACAAAACTAGGATAAGGGATTAAGCCAGGATATCTTGGTGATCCTGGCTCAATTGATCCGTAATCCGGTTGCACTAAAGATGGATAGGGGGCAGGAGGATATGTTATGGTATAAATTACCATGGAGATTTATTCTGTGGAGCTAGCCTGCTCCAGACCAGGCTAAATTCCAGGATCTATTTAATCTCATCCCTAATGTCAGTCAGCAGTCACCACAAATGGAAACCAATAGTTATTTCACTGCTCACTATACATTGTTATCACATATAACTAGACCCACTGTCATTATTTAAACGTTTGTGATCATTAATTTCAATGATTTTGGATAATAATTTTTAGATGATGTTGCTATCATTAGATAATTTACAGTTTCCCATAGACTATAAGGCTATATATAAAATGATAGAATATTAGGGCCACAGAGGGGAAAAAAACACAAGTAATAATATTGTAACCAGTTGTTTTAAAGGAGGACAGTTGTTAATGACAGATGTGGGGCATTTCGTGAAATTGTACTTCAGTATGGTTTCATAAACAAAGACATGCTGATGTGCCAGAATATTAAGTATCACATTGTCATAAGTATCAAAACAATATGTAGCTTTTCTGCAGAAAGAACCAGCCTCATAAATTTATGACTTTATCCTTTTTCTTCAGTGTGGCCCTAGTACTCTGTCATATAAACAAATACACATTCCATATGAATATAAAAATACAATGTGTAACATTATGTTCCTTTATTGAATAAGGACAAAACAAAGCAGGTAAACCGTCAGCTCCTTTCGAAACTGAAGTCACAGTGACTCTACAAGATGGAAAGCACAGAATCCAAGCATATTATACAAAATGATACATACACATTCAAAGGTCTGTATATAACACACCCTGCATGTCTGCACACTAAAATAAATGCAGGACAAATCCATACACATCAACTGAACAGACAAATGAATGGATGCAGTAGCCTCCCTGCAGCCTTGTATTACACACAGTATACCGCACAAACATCATAAGAGGCCAAATTCGTAAAAAAACAAACCCAAAAAAACCCAAATTCCTCTGCCACCGCAGGACATATTTAACCAAAATTGAAAGCACACATACTAACTAAAATAATTCAACACATATTGGTCCCTCAGCAGCCGACCACTGTCGTCATCAGGGAAGATTTCCGGATTGTCCCAGTCCATGGCTGGTGGCACTCTGGGGGCCCTCTCCTTCCTCAGGCAGGCCACATTGTGGAGGACAGCACAAGCCACAGTAATATCACATGCCCTAACAGGGCTGACCCTTAATTTGTGAAGGCAGTGAAAGCGTGCCTTCAGGAGGCCAAAGGTCATTTCAACTCTGGCCCTGGTCCTGGCATGGGCATGGTTGTAGGCCTGCTGTGCTTCCTGGGGGTCTGTGAAAGGTGTCAGGAGAAAAGGCTGGCAGCCATACCCCCTGTCTCCCAGCAACACACCAGAGAATTCACCTGTCAACACAAAATCTCATCATTACTACCTCATAAACACAGTGATATTCTTGACACAGCCATGATGGTTATAAATAGGGGTTGTGTGGCTTACCTTGTGATAGGCACTGATAGATTTCAGAGGCCCGAAAGATTCTGGAGTCATGGACTGAGCCAGGCCATTTTGCCACAACATTGCTGATCACACAGTCAGCATTGCAGACCATCTGAAATCATAAGATGAGGAATATTACACCAATCAATGCACATCACTGGCAATGCAGAGTGTTCGTCAATGGACAATATCAAAAAGTTATGTTCACCTGAACATTAATGCTGTGAAAGGATTTCCTATTCACAAAATCGGCCTCATGGGCACCTGAGGGGGCTTTTATCCTTATGTGTGTGCAGTCCACTGCACCAATGACATTGGGGAAACCGGTCACACAAAGTAATGAGTATCCTACTATGTGTTAACAGTTGTCCTGTAATTTGTAGATCCTCTTACCTGTAATCCTATAGAACTCCTCTTTGATGTCAGAGTCTTCTGTGGCCAGGGAAGGAGATGAAGACATCTGCTAATGCTTTGATAGCCAGACACACACTCCTTATTGTGCGGCAAATTGTGGCCTTGTGCAGCTGTTCTGCATCCCCCACTGAGTACAGGAAGGCTCCACTAGCAAAAAAGCGCAAGGCCACACAAACCATTTGCTCCACACTCATTGCATGGCTCCGTGCAGTGCGGTGCTTAATCCTGGAACCCAGTAGTCTGCATAGATACCTGATGCCATCTGCAGAAAACCTGTATCTTTCATATAGATGGTCATCAGGGAAGGCCAGTGGGTCCAACCGGTCCCTGAAGACCCTTTCTCGCCTGAAGGCTCTCCTCAGCACAAGTGCTTCTTCATCCACCACATCTCGCACGAATGGGCATGCCATTGTCAGAGCAGAAAGGAACACACAATTTTGGGCCTTCATATAGGATAGTGGCCACACCTGGTGCTGGGGGGGGTGGGCAAAAGAGGGCGATGCCTTATAACGATGACTTGGTTGTACTGATTGCTGGGAAAATAAAAAAAAACTTAGAAAGATGCCACCGTCCTGTGTGCTCACAATAAGAGCTCATATGTCATGGCTCACTTGACTTTACGAGAATATACCTAATTTTTTATTTTGAGCTGTGTCATCTTCTTGGAGCTGGGGGAGGAAAGAAAAATAATGATTAATACATTTGTGTTACAGTTAGCATACAGTGTACATTGAAGGCATATCTCACCTCCCTCTCAAGTTTTTTTATTTCAAGGTCCAGTTTCCTAATTGTCCTCTTTTTTATTTCGGACTCCAGTGCAAGATTTTCCATCTTTTTCTTCTTGTACTGAATGTCTATGTCTGCCAGTTCTATTTGGTGCCGGAGGTGGTTGCCATACAACTTTCTGATAGCTTGTGAGCTCTGTGAACACAATACAATTAGCGCAGCTGGAATTTGGCAGGATGTGGTGTCCTTTTATTAATACGCACTATGTTGCCAGGCTGGTTTTCCCACTGTATAGCATCTGGGTCCTGTAAAAGAAATTAGATTTTTTAATTTTGATGAGGACTCCTCACCATTGTAGAGTAAATAGTACTTTCACAGTCTTAACATGATACCTCATGCCTTCTGGAATCCAGAGAGATGGTCTCCTCCTCATCATCGTCTCCATCATGTGCTGTTGCTGCTGCACTGGGGCCTTCACCCTATCACATTTAATCGGATTCATATTGAAGCTAGTAGACAAGACATGCCAGGCCTACAGTATGCCTTTGATGGAGTACTCACTGGATCAGCATCGTCTGGTGCTTGTGCTGGTGGCTCTAACAGGAACACAGTGCTGCCAGACACTGCAAGGCAATAGGTAAACCAAAGTCAGACAGTCCAAATTGATTCAATATGAATGTGGTTGTATCCCATGTAGAGATGGAAGGACATACCTTGAATGAAGCGGGTGGCATCTTGGGAGGAACCTATGCTCGTCTCTTTCCCCCTAGGGATCCCCTCTAAGACGGGCCTGCCTTTATTTAGCTCCAAGGCCATGTCCTCTGCTGGGGTAAGGTCAGCCTTTGGTGACCCACCACCCGTGCCTTGTCTGTGGGTATTCTTTTTCACTGCTAAAACAGTACAGACAATGTGTGAGCAGGCACCTTCTGGGTACAATATATGCTTGTGCTTTGTTAAATATTAGTCAGGGACCATACCATTCTGCAGAATGTTCTTGTATTTGATTTTGACCTGCTGCCATGTCCGTTTTGGCCCGTTCATGTTTAATCTACACACACACACACACACACACACACACATTTAATGGAGTCACACTGCAAAAAATTACTTGGTATTTTTGTCTTGTTTTCAGTAAAAATATCAAAAAATTTATCATAACTTTATACAGTGTGATGGAGTTACTTTACACAATTTCACTCATATCTGCAGTGCATTTCAATTAAAAATTTAACCGTTTCATAATTACAGTACAACTGCATTTTTGGAGATGTGAATTAAATATTTGAATTGTAATTGTGATATTTCAGCGGAGCGGTGACTGTGTAATTGTGCACTACTTACGCATTCAGGCGGTCTGCAATACTTTGCCACGCTTTTTCTCTTTGCTTTATCACTGTGGCGGTGTTGCCTTTCTTCTTAATTATATCTTTTACCTCCTCGTATGCCTCCATGAGGATTTGTGCTTCCGACGGGGAAAAGTACGCGGCTCTAGTTGCCATGGTAAATCAGTTAATCTGTGATCTGTGGCGGGGTCTATTTGAGTGAGCCGTGAGCGCGCACCTATCCAGGATTGGTTTCACCTGGCTTAATGAATCCGTGTCTGCTCATCCTGGCTTGGTCTTTGTGCAACCAATTAAGCCTGGACGCACATGTTTTGGCTTCATTGAGCTCAGCTGAGTCATTTATCCCGGATGTCTTAATTCTACTTTTGTGCAACAGGCCCCAGGTCACAAAAAGCTGATGTGTTGTGTACTGATGTCCACAAATGAAGAGAAAAGATGTGCGGAGAGAGCTTAAATGTGAGAAGGAATACAACAATCAAAGGGATCATGTTTTTTTTATGTGGCCACTATGAAAGTGAACTGTGTTTTCAGGGGTGTATTCATTCTGCCGATTCTGTTAAAACGCTTCTTAAATGGAACAAAACATACCAGAATTTGTCCAATAGAAACTCTTGTTTGCAACTGCTGGACTAATGATTACACCCTAGATCAGCTAGACGCAGGCAAGAATGTGCATGGCAGTATTGAATGTGTCAATGTCTGTCACCTTGATTACTCAAATTTCTCTCGACCTGTGCACCTACATTGTAAACTTTCATTAATAGGCTAGGTTGTAGCAACCTCATGATGAGTATAGGGAAAATGTGAGTATCATGTAGTAGCCTAGAACTATCAATGTTACATTGAGCTGGGTGAATGGAATATGAATAACAGTCATCCAATATGCTGTAATAGAAATAAGGCCATGCTCATAAAAAAAACCCGAATTGTCCTCCCTCATCTTAAAAGGCACCAACTGCCACTGAAGTTAATATCTCCTTTTATGTAAGAAAATCATGACCATCATGCTTTTAGGGAAAGAGGATAATTTCTACATGTATTAAACTGAGTTTGACCAATTCCATTCCTCTTGCTTAGGGGATCCGGGGTCCTCCCTGGGATAATTTATGTAGGACTGAAAAGCTCAGTTCTGGTGACTTTTTCAAAGGATTTTCTACACCAACATTTATGAAAATACAATTATGCTGGACACCATCTAAAATCAAATTTCCACCTTCAGAAATGGGCTCAATAATATATTTGTAAAAATGATTTTAACATATTTTAACACATGGTCTATATTATCAAATGTGCTATTAGTGTGATCAGCTGTAACTGTCAATAGTCAAACAAAGCTTAATGCGATGTTTGAGTGAACCCTGAATACAGAAAATTAATGGTAAAGTCGCTTTCGGACACAGTAGAATCCTCTTCAAAACAACTAAGGCATAATCTTATTCTATGGTATTATGGCGGTCTGCAAACATATGTTCGAGGTGCATGACGCCACCTACTGTGTGGGCTGTGTCAGTTTACTGTGCTGGAGTGTGAATTAATTACACTTTGACCATTGCTATGAACGCTAAGCTAACCTTACTGAAACATATCACTCATTGGCCTATCCCTCCGTTCTGGCACAGATCTACTATTCACAGGGATCCTCTCAGAATCGTTCGCCCTTGATCCATTCTTTCTTCACTGCTTCAGCATACGACGCGTGCACTACTCTGACCCTGGCAAACGAAGTATAAATCTTCTATGATATAATGGCGGCCCGCAAACAAACGTTAAAGGTGCATGCCGCCACCAACTGTGCTGGAGTGTGTGGTCAATCACGGTTTACAACATTTCTAAATCCTCCTACCTACCCCAGTACCTCTGAGAAAAAGAAGAAAAAAAGAGACCTACTAACTTCTAATAGACACTCCTCCATACCCAAAATCCTTTCCAAATGCCCCCAACCCTGTATAACCTTCATGACCCTACACTTCAATCTTTCCCTCTCTTCAACATACCTACAACACTATATTAACACATGCTCCACCGTTTCATCGACAATACAATCCAGACAGAAACCATGCACATGGCTTGCCAACCAGATGTAATGACGAGCTCAATCTACAATGTCCTAAGTGCAATCGAGCAAGCACCACCTCTTCCTTCCTAATCTGATCTTTGAATCTTGGTCCACCGAACTTTCTTTGGAGGGCATATAAATTCCGGCCCTTGGACTCAGTCACATCTCTTCTGCCACAATTCTATCAAACTGGCTCTGATCTTACATCTGGCCTCACCTCTACCCAGTGGAACATTAATATCAATTATATCTCGTTTCAAAGCTCTTTTGGCTAACTGGTCTACAATTTAATTCCCTTCCCCACCCGAATGTGCTGGGACCCAGCAGAAATTCACTACTACACCATCTCTCAATTCTCCAAAATAACATGAATACCTCCAATAGTAAGTCACTCCTATTAGATTTACCAGATGATAAGTGATTTAATACAGACAGAGAATCTGAGCATACTATAATTCTAACAGGTTGTATGTCCTCCACCCACTGGAGGGCAACTACTATCGCCAACAGTTCAACTGAGTATACTGACAGTTCATCTGTTAGTCTTCTGCACATCAAATTCAGGAACGTAAACGCCTGCTCCTGTGCGCCCAATATCTGGGTCCTTGGTGCATTCTGTTTCCATTGATCATCCTTGAGATGTTTCTACAACTTGATTGGAGTCCACCTGTGGTAAATTCAATTGATTGGACATGACTTGGAAAGGCACACACCTGTCTATACAAGGTCCCAAAGTTGACAGTGCAGAGCAAAAACCAGCCCATGAGGTCGAAGGAATTGTCCGTAGAGCTGCGAGACATGATTGTGTCAAGGGACAGATTCACCACCTTTTTACACTTTGTCAACATTTCTGACATGACTTTTCCATGTACAGTGGCAAGGAAAAGTACCCTTTAGAAATACCTGGATTTCTGCATAAAATTGGTCATAAAATTTGATCTGACTTTCATCTAGGTCACAACAATAGACAGTCTGCTTAAACTAATAACACACAAACAATTATACGTTTTCATGTCTTTATTGAACACACCGTGTAAACATTCACAGTGCATGGTGGGAAAAGTATGTGAACCCTTGGATTTAATAACTGGTTGACCCTCCTTTGGCAGCAATAACCTCAACCAAATGTTTTCTGTAGTTGCGGACCTGACCTGCACAACGGTCAGGAGTAATTTTGGACCATTCCTCTTTGCAAAACTGTTTCAGTTCAGAAATATTCTTGGGCTGTCTGGTGTGAACTGCTCTCTTGAGGTCATGCCACAGCATCTCAATCAGGTTGAGGTCAGGACTCTGACTGGGCCACTCCAGTGGCCACTCCTTTTTTCATTGAAGATAGCAAGCTGTCCAAGCCCTGAGGCAGCCCCAAACCATGATGCTCCCGCCGCCATACTTTACAGTTGGGATGCTGTGCCTTTTTTTTTCTCCACACATAGTGTTGCGTGTTCCTTCCAAACAACTCAACTGTAGTTTCATCTGCCCATAGAATATTTTGCCAGTAGCGCTGTGGAACATCCAGGTGCTCTTTTCCGAACTTCAGACGTGTAGCAATGTTTTTTTTTGGACAGCAGTGGCTTCTTCCGTGGTGTCTTCCCATGAACACCATTCTTGTTTAGTGTTTTACGTATCATAGACTCATCAACAGATGTTAGCATGTTCCAGAGATTTCTGTAAGTCTTTAGCTGACACTACAGGATTCTTCTTAACCTCATTGAGCATTTCTCCATTTATAGACAATTTGTCTTACTGTGGACTGATTACCAGGTTATTGCAAGTCAACAATTCTTTATCTTAGGTCTTCTGAGAACTCTTTTGTTTGAGGCATGGTTCACATCAGGCAATGTGTTTTGTGAATAGCATACTCAAACTTTGTGTGTTTTTATAGGGCAAAGCAGCTCTAACCAACATCTCCAATCTCATCTCATTGATTGGACTCCCGGTTAGCTGACTCCTGACTCCTATTAGGTTTTGGATAAGTCATTAGCCTGGGGCTTCACATACTTTTCCCAAACTACACTGTGAATGTATACATGATGCATTCATTATAGACAAGAAAAATGCAAAAATGTGTTATTAGTGTAAGCACACTATGTTTGTCTATTGTTGTGACTTAGATGAAGATCAGATCAAATTTGATGACCAATTTATGTAGAAATCCAGGTATTTCCAAAGGGTTCAGATAGTTTTTCTTGCAACTGTATATTGCTCATTGAACCATAGACCCAAATGTTGGTGCTTAGAAACCCTCCCCGTGGGCTGCCCATACAGAAACAACTGTATGTTATCGGCGACTTCGTTCTTCGAGAAGACTTCGCCACTGACAACTTTAACCCCCCAGTCAATCGACCATCTTTCAACATCCACTATAGCTTGTTGAATAGATTTGATCACGAGTTTCCTTCCACCCTCCAAATAGCGCCACCATCAGCATATAGCGAAACTCCAATACCCCTACCTACATTCGAAAACACATCGTTAATCATAATGTCGAACAAAATAATACTGATAGCACTGGCGATGATGTATAATAAGAAGCACCACTCTATTTAGAGAACAATGCTCCGGCTCCACCCATGAAAAGCACGTTGTACGTAATAAAATATGCCTGCGACCGCTTTCAACAAACGTGCGTGCGTTACGTGCATCAAAGATGGTGTCGTAGGAACTGGGTACTGTTGTTCTAGAAGTCATCTGAGTCTCAAATAGCTACATGCATGTATTTAGTTCCTTGGGGCTGCTTAGAGTAAATAAGTATGATCAAACTGATGTTTGCAGGATACAAAAAAAAAGGTGAAAGGTACATGCAGAGAGGGTCGTTAGCAAGGAACTTAGCTTGAGGCATGTTAGCTAGCTAACTATGTGTAAGGTTGCTGTGTTTTGAACTGACCTGTGTGGTGTGTTGAGATTTGACCGATTGGAGGCTAGCTATCGTCAGCTAACTTAGACCGCTCTATCTAGCTGGATCAGAGCGCGCGTGACCTTCTTTGCTCACATTACATAGTTATCTGGCAAAGGTTACTGTAGTTAGCCAAAACAAAAGTCGCTAGCTGCCTTGCTTGCTTGCTCGTGAAAGTGAAGAGCGCGGACTATAGATAAGGTGATTTGTTTTTAAGCTTCTACAGTAGCGGACTTGCTAAACTTGCTAGGGCGTGCTTTGTCAATTCAGAACTACGCTAGGTGAGAGTGGTCTCGCAGCATCTGGATTCAACGAGTTTAGTGTGTATGAATGAATGGACCCAAGTCAAACAGCTGGGAGGAAGCTCAAGCTTACATTGCCGACATTGGGTTACCACCGAATTGACCAACGACTACATTAAAGGGGACCAACAACGAATAACTTTTGATTGTCTTTTTTTAAATTTTATTTTTACCATTTACAAAAATGACTTACCGAGCCTTTATAAACTTTCTGTGCCTTGGGAATCGAGCTGTCACTATTTTAAATAGGAGCTCAGGTCACATCCAGATGGGGATACGAAATATTGCATCACAGGCTGAAAGTGGTTTCAACCCTGCGAAAGTTGCTGTGGTGACAAAGATGACAAGATATGAATTCGAGCAGCAAAGATATCGCTTTTCAGAGCTCTCAGAAGAGGACTTAAAACAGCTGGTAAGGGAATGTGGGGGAAAAGTATGGTACTTGCCAGTGGTGTAAAAATAGTTGAAAGTACTACTTGAGTTGTTTTGGTGGGTATTTGTACTTTACTATTTATATTTGACAACTTTTACTGAGCTACATTCCTAAAGGAAATTATCTACGTTTTACTCCATACATTTTCCCTGACACCCGTTACATTTTGAATGCTTAGTAGGACTGGATAATGGTCCAATTCACACACTTATCAACAGAACATCCGTACTGCTTCTGAAGTGGTGGATTCACTAAACACACATGCTTCGTTTGTAAATTATGTCTGTGTGCCCCTGGCTATCCATACATTTGTTTTTAAATGGTGACGTCTTGTTTACTTAATATAAAGAATGTGGTATTATTTATTATTTTGACACTTAAGTATATTTTAGTAATACATTTACTTTTGATACTTAACTTCATACTCTATATTTAAATCAAATTACTGTTAGACTCTTACTCAAGTATTATTTTACTGGGTGATGTTTACTGGAGTAATTTTCTATAGTATCTTTTACTTTTGCTCAATTATGACAATTGGGTACTTTTTCCACCACTAGTACTTGCTCTCAAACTCACTTATTTTTAAATGTGTTCATCCTTGACAGTAAAACACCCCCTGAATAACTAGGCATCGGCACACACTAGTTTTCCTTTCAGTTCAGACAGACCCATAGATCTTTGCTGGTGATGGACAGATATTTATATTGCAGGATGTCAGATTACTTTCTCAATGTTGTGAGTTATATAATAATCCTCACCAGAGCCTTGATGTCTTTGCTGTGATTTAAAATTGTGATAATATGAGTTGTTGTGCTTGTTACAGCTTGCATTGAAGGGCTCCAGCTACCTTGGGCTTCTGGAGAGACACAACATCCATACCCGCAATGTGGAACACATTGTGGAGAGTCTACAGTAAGATGATGAGATTCTATTCAAGGATATTGTTGTGATTTACTGTATACAAGCAGTCATGAAGTTGTAACGTGACCACAACCCTAACCTTTGTGTCTTTCTGTTCCCTCTAGGAAAGAGGGGATGGAGGTGCGTGTGGTGAAGAGAGGGCAATATGATGAAGAAACAGTGCGATGGGCAGATGCTATTATCTCTGCAGGGGGTAAGTTTTCTACCTTTTTTAAGAGTTTGAGAAAAGTAGCTGATAATTTACATGGTCACTTTCCCACAGTGGTACAAAACAATCCCAATTGTAAGTCAGTGCTCAGAGAATACGAAGGTTCAGCTCAACCCATGAATAGGCCTATTTCACCCAGAAACCTTGCTGTCATTAGCTCTGACCCCCTCCTGTTCCTTTTGTTAGGGGATGGGACTATGCTACTTGTCGCCAGTAAGGTTTTCAATAAAGACCAACCCGTTCTTGGAGTTAACACTGACCCTGAAAGGTAAGAACTCACAACAAAAGGGGTTAATGAAAATAAAGTGGTGGGTTGGGGAATTCCCTGTGGTGAATTTCAACATTTTGTTAAATGGAATGAGGGGGGGGGGGGGGGGGGGGGGGTTGCTTTATCTAGTTTGAGGGGGAAAAGTGCTCCTATTAAAGCAGTCTTTTTTTGCTTTACATGAAGGTCAGAGGGACACCTGTGCCTGCCTGTGCGTTACACACATGCCTTCCCTGAGGCACTACAAAAACTCCGCCGTGGTCAGTTCAGGTGGGTGTTTCCCTTTCACTTCCCTGGCTAGAATACTGCTGTAAGGAAAGCTATGTTTACTCGTGAAGAATACTCAGATCTTTTTGCCACACTTTCCCAGGTCTTTTCAGAATTCCTGGTCTTACTACACTGCCCTCTGGTGTTACTGTTGCTGAACTGTAAGACATTCGTTTCTGATTCCAGGAACAGTAATGCCTAATAATATCATAGCATTTTTCACCACCACCCTTTTCTTTCTCCATATGTTCCTCTCCCTGCCTACAACACACTACTACTTAACTCCACTGATTCAATTCCCTCTCAACCCCTCCCCCTATACGTTCTGCAGGTGGCAGTGGCGGCAGAGGATCCGTCTACACCTGGAGGGCACAGGGATCAACCCCACCCCAGTGGACCTACATGAACAGCAGCTCAGTCTGGAGCAACACAACCAGGCCCACCGCATCACCCTCATGGAGGCCCAGCGCAGTACGGCCCCTCGGCCTCCTATGTGTACCTTGCTCAGTCTCTTTGTCTGTCTGTCTGGGCCTTTAGAGATAATCAAAGACTAATTGAATGGAGGGGGCACTGTCTTGAATGATTAACATGTCTTCTGGTCTGTTGTTTTTGTTCTGGTATTAATTCACACTTATTTTCATGTGATTTGTCAAAAAGCTCTTTTCTACCAGTTCCTCTATTCATTCAGTTGTTTATTTGATACAGGCGAGGCTTGCAGCTTATCCAAGCCCTACCTACTCCCTGTCAGAGGACTGAATGAGATCTTCATTGGGGAATCTCTCTCCTCCAGGTACCCTTGCCATGGTTTGGTTTGATGACATCTTGACCCCCCCCCCCCCCAAACATGAATGCCTGTTTTGCTGCTTATCGCTGCATGTTTCCCCCTTCATTAACCCTCCTCTGTACTACTTGGTAAGCTGTCATTGTAAATAAGAATTTGTTCTTAACTGACTTGCCTAGGTAAATATAAATACTACCACCCCCACCCATTTCTCCATGCACTCATTGGTGGATCTCTGTCCGTCACTCACAGGGTGAAGTATAAATCCTTCAAACCTCATCTCACCCTCTCGCTCCATAGGGCTTCCTACTATGAGATCTCTGTGGACGATGGACCGTGGGAGAAGCAGAAGAGCTCTGGACTTAGCATCTGCACTGGGACTGGATCTAAAGCCTGGTACACTAAGCTCCAACATATTTATCTTTTTATTTTTTACCTACGTTGGTGTTTGCCAATTAGTGGTCCTGGAAGTCCACTTTGAATGTTACTTCTTGTTCATGGTAGTTCTAAAAAAAAATGTCAAAAAAAATTCTCAATCAGGAAAAATTATGATTTTAACTGACAGCACAGCTTTTAGTAGAATGTTTGTTTCATGAGACTCGTTCTTGTGTGTTTTCACAGGTCTTACAATATCAACAAACTGGTTGAACAGGCTGTGGGAGAAGTCTTAAGAATAGGTATGTGGACTCCAACCTTTCTTTATGAAAACACAAATCCACATGATTATTGGTGTTCTTAAATCTGTGTGTAAATGGAATTACAGCTGGAAATTTGAGACAATCAATGATTTGGAGAGAACCTGTTTACTACACTGACAGTGATTGAGTCCTCTGTATCTTCCCAGGAAAGGCACAAATGGGTCTTGATATTCCACTGAGTCAGGAATTGGTTGAAAAGGGTGAGTTCCAAAAGATGTACAGCTGAATGTGTGGATGGATGAATGCTCAAGGAAAATGTGTATACATGAATTGCACAATATCTTTTGTCAGTGACTGATGAATACAACAAGTCTCTGGTGTTTGGGCCGGAGGAAGGCAGAATGATCTTCAGCATCAGAGAGCCCATAGTCAACAGAGTATTCTCCAGCAGTCGCCAAAGAGGCTTTGCCAACAGGTCCGTTCTATCTACAGTGCCTTAGTATTCACATCCCTTGACTTTTTCCAAATTTTCTTGTGTTACAGCCTGAATTTAAAATGGGATTAAATTGAGATTTTGTGTCACTGGCCTACACACTGTTTTTACTTTTAATAATGAATTAAAAATGAAAAGTAGAAATGTTTTGAGTCGGTAAGTATTCAACACCTTTTGTTATGGAAAGCCTAAATACGTTCAGAAATGCGTTTCTTAACAAGTCGCATAATAAGTTGCATGGACTCTGTGTGCAGTAATAGTGTTTAGAATGACCACCTCATCTCTGTACCCCACACAAAATTATCTTTAAGTTATTAATTACACTTTGGATGCAGTATCAATACACCCAGTCACTACAAAGACACAAATTTTTCCTAACTCAGTTGTCGGGGAGGAAGGAAACCGCTTGGTGATTTCAACATGCGACCAATGGTGACTTTAAAACAGTTAGAGTTTAATGGCTGTGGTAGGACAAAACTGAGGATGTATCAACAATGTTGTTACTCCACAATAATAACCTAAATGACAGAGTGAAAAGAAGGACGCCTGTACAGAATACAAATATTCTAAAACATGCATCCTATTTGCAATAAGGCACTAAAGTAAAACTTTAAAGAAATTAACTTTGTCAGAAATAGACTGGGAGACAAATTCACCTTTTTAGCAGGACAATAACCTAAAACACAAGGCCAAACAGTCATTGCCAAAGTTTTGAGAATGACACAAATATTAATTTAATGACACAAATGATAAGTCTGCTGCCTCAATTTGTATGATGGCAATTTGCATATACTCCAGAAAGTTATGAAGCGTGATCAGGTGAATTGCCGTTAATTGCAAAGTTCCTCTTTGCCATGCAAATGAACTGAATCTGAAAAAAACATTTCCACTGCATTTCAGCCCTGCCACAAAAGGACCAGCTGACATGTCAGTGATTCTCTCGTTAACACAGGTGTGAGTGTTGACAAGGCTGGAGATCACTCTGTCATGCTGATTGAGTTCGAATAACAGACTGGAAGCTTCAAAAGGAGGGTGGTCCTTGGAATCATTGTTCTTCCGCTGTCAACCATGGTTACCTGCAAGGAAACACGTGCCGTCATCATTGCTTTGCACAAAAAATGGCTTCACAGGCAAGGATATTGCTGCAAGTAAGATTGCACCTAAATCAACCATTTATAGGATCATCAAGAACTTCTAGGAGAGCGGTTCAAATGTTGTTAAGGCTTCAGGGTGCCCAAGAAAGTCCAGCAAGCGCCAGGGACCGTCTCCTATAGTTGTTTCAGCTGCGGGATTGGGGCACCACCAGTACAGAGCTTGCTCAGGAATGGCAGCAGGCAGGTGTGAGTGCATCTGCACACACAGTGAGGCGAAGACTTTTGGAGGATGCCCTGGTGTCAAGAAAGGCAGAAAAGAAGCCACTTCTCGCCAGGGAAAAACATCATTGATAGACTGATATTCTGCAAAAGGAACAGGGTTTGAACTGCTGAGGACTGGGGTAAAGTAATTTTCTCTGATGAATCCCCTTTCTGATTGTTTGGGGCATCCGGAAAAAAAGGTTGTCCGGAGAAGAAAAGGTGAGCGCTACCATCAGTCCTGTCATGCCAACAGTAAAGCATCCTGAGACCATTAATGTGAGGGGTTGCTTCTCAGCCAAGGGAGTGGGCTCACTCACAATTTTGCCTAATAACACAGCCATGAATAAAGAATGGTACCAACACATCCTTCGAGAGCAACTTCTCCCAACCATCCAGGAACAGTTTGGTGACGAACAATGCCTTTTCCAGCATGATGGAGCACCTTGCCATAAGGCAAAAGTGATAACTAAGTGGCTTGGGGAACAAAACGTCGATATTTTGGGTCCCAAGTCCAGGAAACTCCCCAGCCCTTAATCCCATTGAGAACTTGTGGTCAATTCTCAAGAGGCAGGTGGACAAACAAAACCCCACAAATTCTGACAAACTCCAAGCATTGATTATGCAAGAATGAGCTGCCATCAGTCAGGATGTGGCCCAGAAGTTAATTGACAGCATGCCAGGGCGGATTGCAGAGGTCTTGAAAAAGAAGGGTCAACACTGCAAATATTGACTCTTTGCATCAACTTAATGTAATTGTCAATAAAAGCCTTTGACACTTATGAAATGCTTATAATTATACTTCAGTATTCCATAGTAACATCTGACAAAAATATCTAAAGACACTGAAACGGCAAACTCTTTGGAAATTAATATTTGTGTCGTTCTCAAAACTTTTGGCCACGACTATAGACTGGAGTTGCTTACCCAGATGACATTGAATGTTCCTGAATGGCGTAGTTCCAGTTTTGACTTTTAAATCGGCTTGAAATTATGGCAAGACTTAAATGGCTGTAGTAATGATCAACAACCAACTTGACAGAGCTTTAAGAATTTAAAAAAATGATGTGCAAATAATGTACAATTCAGGTGTGGAACACTCTGACTTACCCAGAAGGACTCCCAGCTGTAATCGCTGCCAAAGGTGATTCTAACATGTATTGACTCGGGTGTGAATACTCCCAGTATGTAAATTAGATTTCTGTATTTCATTTTCAATAAATACGCAAAAAGAAACATGTTTTCACTTTGTCATTATGGGGTATTGTGTGTAGATGGGTGGGGGAAATAATTGAATCCATTTTGAATTCATGCTGTAACACAAATGTGGAATAAGTCAAGGGGTATGCATACTTTCTGAAGGCACATTGCCCGTTCTTCTTGTCTTGCAGTGGGGTACAAGAAACCTTTTTTTTATTTAGATTTTTTTTTAAATATATAATTTGGGTTTTGGTCTTCAGGGTGTGTGTGCGCTCGCGGTGCTGGGACGCGTGCATGGTGGTGGACGGCGGGACTTCTTTTGAGTTCAACGACGGTGCCATAGCAACAATCACCATGAACGAGGAGGACCAGCTCCGGACTGTTCTCCTTGAAAACTGACCGGCCAACCATCCTTACTGAGCTCACAGTGGACTAAACAGCAGTGATCTATGAAGGAAGCAGGGAGGACAGGCTAGTCTCATGCATTATTAGGACCTGTGAACTTGATGCGACTATCACATCCTCCCCTTGTAGCTTTTTGGAGTTTGGCAGAATGATATTTAGGCTATATTCACAAATGTGTTCTTTACTTTTGCATTGGTGTTGGCTGTATTAGTTACATTTGGGTTTTATTTAGCTTTTTGTCTCAATTTGATTTATCCAATATCTTCACACGCTTACCGGGCCAGCAGAAATTAGTGTAATTATGCAGTATTTGCAACTTTTTTCACAATACAATTACTTACAGCAGCCTGGCGTTATTCAATTATTCGTCTTGCTCCATTATGGATTGTTAGTTTCACAAGTTTTGAGTTTGCTTAAGAGACGGTATAGGCAGCTGTGAGTGACTTTGCCGTGGCCATTTTATCATTGCCAAACACTACCCAAATCAATCCTCTCCACCCATTGCTATATAATTCAAAACTGAGGGACAGAGCGAGCCCACGTAACATACCATTTCTTACAGAATGTCATGTTATAATAACTGGATGTGCTGCCATCATTAGTTTATTTTATATATACATTTATATTTTGGGAGTTTTTCAGACCATGCCAATTACTATTGGGAAAAAATGTAATGTGTTGGTGGACAAATTCTGATTTTAAAAAATTTATAACTTTTTAAATTCCATTTGGCTGATTAAAAAAATATATTTTCTAGGTCTTTTGAGCTGCTTGGCTTCGAACACTGATTGTGTTGGGGAGTGGGAGTAGAATATGAAAAATCAAATGCACCAAGATCAAAACCTGAAAGCATTGTATTGCTCAACAGGTCAGGGCCTCGAGGGTCTTCACCTCAACTTTGACAAACCAAGAAAACAGTGCCTGGGCCTGAAACTGCAAAATACTCATATTTGCTTCCAGTGTTCATCAAGGGGTCATTTGGAAAATGCCCAGGAGTTAAGAGGGATAGTTTTAGTTATGAATCACACATTGTGTAAGCTTAATATGCAGAAGGGAGCGATGTCTAAATCCTTGTGTTGTGAAACCTGCCATGTGAACTGTATGTGGGCTACTTTCTGTGGCTCTAGTTCTGCATCTGAAATGACTGTCTATGCTCCTTATGGTGCCAGGTCATGAAACTACACTGAACAAAAACATTTACGCAACATGTGAAGTGCTGCTCCCATGTTTCATGAGCTGAAATAAAAGATCCAGAAATGTTCTATATGTACAAAAAGCTTATTTTTCTGAAATGTTGTGTACAACTTTGATTACATCCCAGTTAGTGAGCATTTCATCATTTGTCAAGACAATCCAGGCAGTTGACAGATGTGGCATATCAGGAGGCTGATACTAAAATATTAGTATCATTACACAGTTGCACCTTGTGCTGGGGGACAATAAAAGAGCACTCTAAAATGTGCAGTTTTGTCACAACACACAATGCCACAGATGTCTCAAGTTTTGAGGGACTGTGCAATTGGCATGCTGATTGCAGGAATGTCCACCAGAGAATTGAATGTTAATTTCTCTACCATAAGCTACCTCCAATGTAGTTTTAGACAATTTGGCAGTACAGCCAACCGGCCTCACAATCGCAGACCATGTTTAACCACGCCAGCCCAGGACCTCCACATCCAGCTTCTTCACCTGCGGGCTCGTCAGAGGGTGGGCAGGGATGCTGAAGAGTATTTCTGTCAGTTATAAAGCTTATTTGTGGGGAAAAAACAATTCTGATTGGTTGGGCCTGGCTCACAAGTGTGTGGGCCTATGCCAATCCATAGATTAGGGCCTTATGAATTTATTTCAATTTACTGATTTCCTTACATCTTTAACTCAGTAAAATCTTTGAAAAGGTTGCATTTATATTTTTGTTCAGTATACAACACAGGAGGCATTTGTCTGACTATTAAATTGTGTGAAATCAAAACATGATCACAGAACTCTTTAAATAAAACATTTATTTAGACATTGACAGTGCATCTTATTTGTAAATGCATGAATTAAAAAGAAACATCTACATTTTCTTAAACATCTAAACCAAATGTGAGCAGAAACAGGAACCAGACCAGACACGGCTCAGATCCATACATAGCTAGTGCCCCCCCTGTGGCAGAGACTAGCATTTTCTTCTACATTATATGCCTGTAGTGTAGTGCACGTTCTCATATTCAGTACCTAATTTAGGGACAAGATTACATTTGTATTTCCACAAGAATGCCAACTGATCTAGACTTTTGTATACATTATAACCACCTCAGCTTTTATTCTGTCAAACAGGTTAAATGTTTACATACTGCTTTACTCATCTCATACTGTGTTCTATTCTACTGTATTTTAGTCAATGCCACTCGCCATTGAGAAATCTAATATTTATACATTTCTTAATTCAATTATTTTACTTTTAGATTTGCATTTATTGTTAGATACTACTGCACTCTTGGTGCTAGGAACATAAGCATTTTCACTACACCCGCCATAACAGCAGCTAAATATATGTGACCAATAATATTGATTTGGAAGTAGAGGTTGATGTAAACTAACTTGATTGATTTTTCCCTTTAAAATAAACAACAGATCAAGTAAATGGCATCATTATTTAACATTGGCCTTCAAATGCAGATTTGTATTTTATAAACACTTTAAAAAGAGAATTCTAACCATTGCATCATGAGGAAGAGATTTCACCAGCTACAATGGTGGTGCACCTATGCAATAATCCAACTCGGACCAAAATCTTCCTTGTCTTTCTGGCAAACACTGCGTACAGCTGATAGACAGTAACTGGCGCTGATGTTCCATTATCCAGTTGGTAAAACATTACAGAACGAACAAACATTATCAATCTATAACATTTAAGTTTTGCACAGTTTACTGTCTTTGGAATGTTCGGAAGTCAATAAATTGGCCAGATTATGGATACATTATCAGCAGCCTATAAATCAGAATTTATGATTATCTCAAGTTAAAAAAAAAGGTGTTTCCCTGAAAGCTACAAGCTCTGTCTTCAACATTATCAGGGTTCAAATATTTCTTAAACAGGAACGCTTTAAAATCTTATGAATTCAGTTGCATGGTATTCAAGTAGCGTCACTGTGGAGAAATACAATTTACCAGCATTTAAAAACGTTCACTACTGTGTATCCGAAGGACATGTCCTATTACAATAATAACTTAGACCCAATGCCCACCATTATAAAACACAACAGGCATCTTCAACAGAACAATTGGTGTCAGGGTACAACAAATTGCAAAAGGCTCTATGGAATATTCATAGACACAATGTCTGACACGGACACACTAAAAATAGCTAATATTCCTCCTATATCATGACCACATCAGACAGAAATGAGTTATGACATGTTAGTGACAGCGTTAGGAAGGCGTTATGGCTAGGGTCTGAACACCAAGCGACAAGTCATGCCCCACATGGTGCGGTCCCTCCGGGTGGCCTCGGTGGGACGGGCCACGCTTGAGAAGGGCCGGGTGTTGATTTGGAGACGGGGCAAACCTTTACTCAGGATTGGCAGGTAGGTGTCCTGGACCAGCCCGTATACCTCCAACGTCTGCAGCTCTGGGAACTTCTCAAAATCACTGAAATAAACAACAGGCTTAGTTAGTGCAACAACAAAAAAAGAGAGAAATTGGCAGCTAAGGAAAGCAACAAGACTACTAAAGCATTCATATTATGACTTGAGAGCTTGTCTGTGACTTACGCTAAGGCAGCAGGGTGAATCTGGTAGCAGCGGCTCAAAGCTAAGTGTCTAAGAGACTGCAGCTGCTGGAGGATGGGGAAACTGGAGCTCGTCATCAGAACACTGTCACTAAAACAAATACACAGACAAGATATCATAATGAGAATATGGTATGAAGAAACAGTAGTTGTACAGTATCCATGTCAAATAATGTCATGGCCAAAGCAATCATGTGGATCCACATTTCAGCCCAGCTCAGGACATGCAGTATGAACGCACCTTAAATCCAGATTTACGAGGTTAGGACATCTCTCCACCAAGTCTTTCACATCTGAAAAGAGGCCATTGGTAAATTAAACTCATCAGAGATAATCAAAAACGGGCAGAGGGAAAATGGTCAATGCCACAGCTTTTCCCCACCTTCCATAGTAAGGTTCTGTCTGTAGCCACTGAGGTTGAGCTGGGTTATATTGGAGCAGATGTTACTGACAACAGCCTTCACATGATCAGTGCTGAAGTCACACCACGACAAGTTCAGCTCTTCAAGCCTTGGTATAGGAACGGAAAAAGGGAAAGCAACAAAGTTATGTATTAGTTTACCAATGTACAGATCATGGTTTAAACAGACAGTTAAATAGATTATGCTATCATTCAGAAATACTTAGACATTTGAACACATTCAAAATAATCAAATAAAACAATTAGAAATTGAAAGACTAAGCTTACCGTAAGCAGGATTTGAGAATCTGACTAAGCGAGTCGGGGGAGAATCCAGAGCAGCCACACAGATTGAGCCGTACCAGCTCAGTATTCTGAGATAGGGACCTGATGGGTAGAGGAAGACTGTTTTGAGTCATTCTGAATGCTGCCTAAACAATACATCATTATAACAGATCATAATTGTAAACAGAGCATTTGTCTTCTTTACTCACTGAACAACGTTGTCAGAGAGCTCCAGTCCCTCCAAGCTTAGATTCTCTAGCAGCCTGCAACGGGAGATGATGTCATCTAGAACCGGGGTTGTGACAGTGCAGCTGGAGAGATCCATGTGATGGACATGCAGGTGTCTGAAATAACAGACAAAATTACATAAGACAAATAGAATTGTCTGTGCTCACCTACAACAGATACCTCTGTATCCCCATTATATGTATGAGGACTCACTGTGTGTGGGTGAAACATGGTTCTCCAATGCAGGTATGGGGGCAGCGCAGTCCCAGTACTCCAACCGTAAGCATCTGCCCAAGAGCTTGATCTAGCTGGGCTTTCCCTACCAGATCCACACTATGCCACAGAGACTCATCAAACCTGCCAGGCACAAAAACATACAGAGATTTAATGACATACTCCGATACATTTTGCTGATCTATTTGCCTGTGTTAGAAAAACAGTGTGATATCTAAGATGTTCAAGCAGAAATACCACAATGTACTATGTAAGTAGTTTAAAAAGACAGTTGAATGGTCAAAGACTTACGCCAAGCGATGCCAGCGCTTGCAGACCCGGGACATCCTGAGAAGGTCCTGCAGAGGGAGGCAGGACAGGATTCCCAACAGCAACTCATCTGGGAGACTGTCCCAGGACAAGCCTGCCATAAAAACAACATCAAACAATCAATAACTTGCTCAAATAGTGACTTCCCTGAAACAGAATAATTCTTAAGAATTCCAGATAATTAGCTACGTTTTTCTAAGCTTGTTGTATTCCTCCCAACACATGGCTATACACACACCTGAAAACTCCATCCTTGTCCTTGGTCGCCTGGCAAGCACCAACTGGTTATCCTCGTTCTCTTTGCCCTTGCAGACCACCCGCTGCTTGTGAGGTGGTGACCACTGCTGAATGAGCTCGTGAGGGGTGGTCTCCGTGTCCAGACATTCGCCAAAGTACTGTCTCTTTTTCCATTTGCTCTTCTGTGAGAGGGACAGCATTGATCCCTCCAAATTCTCATTCAGGCAGGGAAACTCCTGCAAAGACCTGATACAAAAAGAATGGTATAATAATAAAAACAGAAATCTTTGTGGGGTGAGTATAATGTGGAACGTTCCAACAGGAATCTGTCCAAACACTTTGTAAAGTACAAGGTTGGCAAAAAACAATGCATACAAAGTAGTATGATCAATTCACCTAGCTAACTAGCTGCCGAATAGGCATCAACTCACCACGTAGCTTATTCTTAATGTTTGTCAACAGGCTACCAGAGTGAGGAGAGACATTTTTCAGAATAAACGTGGCGAGTGAAAAACTTCATGAAATAGCCCACTCCCTACCCAGTATCTTTGACTACAGCTCAGAATTTAACACCATAGTACCCTCCAAGCTCATCATTAAGCTGGAGGCCCTGGGTCTCAACGCCGCCCTGTGCAATTGGGTCCTGGACTTTCTGACGGGCCGCCCACAGGTGGTGAATGTAGGAAACAACATCTCCACTTCGCTGATCCTCAACACTGGGGCCTCACAAGGGTGTGTGCTCAGCCCTCTCCTGTATTCCTTGTTCCCCCATGACTGCGTGGCCATGCACACCTCCAACTCAATCATCAAGTTTGCAGACGACAACAGTAATGGGCTTGATTACCAACAATGACAAGACAGCCTACAGGGAGGTGGTGAGGGCACTCGGAGTGTGGTGTCAGGAAAACAAACTCTCACTCAACGTCAACAAAACAAAGGAGATGATCGTGGACTTCAGGAAACAGCAGAGAGAGCACCCACTTATTCATATCGAAGGGACAGTACTGGAGAAGGAGGAAAGTTTTAAGTTCCTCTGCGAACACACCACAGACAAACTGAAAGTGTCCACCCACAAAGAGGGTGTGCTGAAGGCGGCGCAACAGTGGCTTGTCACCTAAAACCCTGACAAACTTTTACAGATGCACAATCGAGAGCATCCTGTCGAGCTGTATCACCGCCTGGTACAGCAACTGCACCGCCCTCAACAGCAAGGCTCTCCAAAGGGTGGTGCGGTCTGCACAACGCATTACCGGGGCAAACTACCTGCCCTCCAAGACACCTACAGCACCCGATGTCACAGGAAGACCAAAAAGATCATCAAGGACAACAACCACCCGAGCCACAGCCTGTTCACCCCGCTACCATCCAGAAGGCGAGGTCAGTACAGGGGCATCAAAGCTGGGACCAAGAGATAGAAGCTGTTTTTCAATCTCAAGGCCACCAGACTGCTAAACAGCAATCACTAACTCAGAGAGGCTGCTGCCTACAAAGAGACTCATATCACTGGCAACTTTAATAAATGGATCACTAGTCACTTTAAACAATGCCACTTTAATAATGTTAACATATCTTACGTTACTCAACTCATATGTATATACTGTACCTTGTACCATCTATTGCACCTTGCCTATGATGCTCGGCCACATATATACATATTCCATCCCTTTAGATGTGTGTGTATTAGGTAGTTGCTGGGGAATTGTTAGATCACTTGTTAGATATTACTGCATTGTCGGAACTAGAAGCACAAGCATTTCGCTACACTGCATTAACATCTGCTAACCGAAGGTGAATTGATTTGCATCTTATTCGGCCGCTACACAACTTTGTACGCGTTGTTTGTTGGCAGCCGTGTTATTTACTAAGTTTTTGTTACAGATTCCTGTTGGAACGTTCCACAAATTGTACCAACCCATCTTTGTGAGTATGTTGTATTACCCGGGATGTGACACAATGTAACTAGTTAGCAAAGTGTAGTTAGATAGTTCACGTTCTCTCGCTACAATGTAAATGAATGCCCGCCGTAATGTTTGCGGGCGTTCCATTTTAGTAGCTATTCTCAACCCCCCCTCCCCCATATCAATCGCCATATCACTCCAAAAAAAGACGTAGCTATGCAATACAGTTTTACATTCGTGTTCCTAGCTATAAAGTTGTTTTAGAACGTAAATGATACAATTCTGATGTACTAGCCTCCTCGTGTTGAGAGCGCGTGCGTTTGATTGGTTGTGTCTGCCAATGCATTTTTGGTATTATCGGCTATATTTTTGCTCGAACTGTACTTGTGCCCTTATTATGAACAATAATGACTATTTTCATTTGAGTCCTGCATTGCACGACGAATCGTTAACAAATGCCAAGCTGGAACGATTCGCACTGCATTCTAGAATGCTCCCACCCATACCAAGAAATCAACATCTCAAAAATGTAGATATGGTTGTGAATTCTATAACATACCTTTCGTGTGACATCTCCCCAAGTAATTGCTGAAATAGGCAACCCAAAAATCGGTGGTATAAATTAATAGAAAAAGTAAACAAGTAACACGCCAACTTCTCTGAACCCAAGCAGGACTGTTTAAACCTCCCGCGTGATAGACAGTCCGTGGTTGCCCGCCAT
This sequence comes from Salvelinus fontinalis, assembly GCF_029448725.1. Lineage (NCBI taxonomy): Eukaryota > Metazoa > Chordata > Actinopteri > Salmoniformes > Salmonidae > Salvelinus > Salvelinus fontinalis. The sequence continues at coordinate 31,950,139 of NC_074685.1, forward strand.
CAGCTCTGCAGCGTTCTGTGGTTGGCTCGAAATCAACATCTCGTCGTTACCACAGCCACAAAGTAAGAATAATGTATTATAATTTCCATAGCGCTTTTCATAGCGCTCAAAGCGATTCAAAGCGGTTTCATAGAATCTCAAAGCGGTTCAACAGCAAAAACAAACATGACAGGTAAAACCATAGAGGCCAAGTCTTTGAAAGCTGCATCCTCTGAAGATGGAGAGGCAAGGGTCAATTCATGGCTTGAGCCACTGAGAAACTACTGAATGCTTGAGCGTAGGGAACTGGTCAGAAGATGTATACTTAGCTACCCAAGCTAAAAATAGCATCTTTTACATGTTTTATTTCACCTATATTTAACCAGGTAGGCCAGTTGAGAACACGTTCTCATTTACAACTGCGATCTGGCCAAGATAAAGCAAAGCATTGCGACAAAAACAACAACAAAGAGTTACACCTAAACAAACGTAGTCAATAACACAATATAAAGATCTATGTACAGTGTGTCCAAATGTAGAAGATTAGGGAGGTGGACAATAAATAGGCCATAGTGGCGAACGAAAGAATTACAATTTAGCATTAACACTGGAGTGATAGATGTGCAGATGATGATTGGTCGCAAATGGGTCTTCCAAATGGACAATGACCCCAAGCATACTTCCAAAGTTGTGGCAAAATGGCTTAAGGACAACAAAGTCAAGGTATTGGAGTGGCCATCACAAAGCCCTGACCTCAATCCTATAGAACATTTGTGGGCAGAACTGAAAAATTGTGTGCGAGCAAGGAGACCTACAAACCTGACTCAGTTACACCAGCTCTGTCAGGAGGAATGGGCCAATAAATGTCAGGAATTGTGAAAACTGAGTTTAAATGTATTTAGCTAAGGTGTATGTAAACTTCCGACTTCAACTGTCGGTCTATAACAGTTTTGGTCTAGAGTGTCTCCCCCTTTGAAGAGGGGGATGACCGCAGCAGCTTTCCAATCTTTGGGGATCTCAGACGATACGAAAGAGAGGTTGAACAGGCTAGTAATAGGGGTTGCAACAATTTCAGCTGATAATTTTAGAAAGAGAGTGTCCAGATTGTCTAGCCTAGCTGATTTGTAAGGATCCAGATTTTGCAGCTCTTTCAGAACATCAGCTGTCTGGATTTGGTTGAGGGGGGGGGGGGGGGGGCAAGTTGCTGCAGAGCTGTTGGCCGGGGTAGGTGTGGCCAGGTGGAAAGCATGGCCCGCCATAGAAAAATGCTTATTGAAATGATTGATTATCGTAGATTTATCAGTGGTGACAGTGTTTCCTAGCCTCAGTGCAGTGGGCAGCTTGGAGGAGGTGCTCTTATTCTCCATAGACTTTACAGTGTCCCAAAACTTTTTGTAATTAGTGCTACAGGATGCAAATTTCTGTTTAGCCTTAGCTTTCCTAACTGAGTGTGTATATTGGTTCCTGACTTCCCTGCAAAGTTGCATATCGCGGGGACTATTCGATGCTAATGCAGAACGCCACAGGATGTTTTTGTGCTGGTCAAGGGCAGTCAAGTCTAGGATGAACCAAGGGCTATATCTGTTCTTAGTTCTAGATTTTTTGAATTGGGCATGCTTAATTAAGATGGTGAGGAAAGCACTTTTAAAGTGCAACCAGCCATCCTCTACTGACAGGATGAGGTCAATATCCTTCCACGATACCCGGGCCAGGTCGATTAGAAAGGCCTGCTCGCTGAAGTGTTTTAGGGAACGTTTGACAGTGATGAGGTGTGGTCGTTTGACCGCGGACCAATTACGGACGCAGGCGATGAGGCAGTGATCGCTGAGATCCTGGTTGAAGACAGCAGAGCTGTATTTAGAGGGCAAGTTGGTCAGGATGATATCTAGAGGGTGCCCATGGTTACGGATTTAGGGTTGTACCTGGTAGGTTCCTTGATCATTTGTGTGAGATTGAGGGCATCTAGCTTAGATTGTAGGACGGCCGGGGTGTTAAGCATATCCCGGTTTAGATCACCTAACAGTATGAACTCTGAAGATAGATGGTGGTCAATCAATTCACATATGGTATCCAGGGCACAGCTGGGGGCTGAGGGGGGTCTATAACAAGTGGCAATGGTGAGAGACTTGTTTCTTGAAAGGTGGATTTTTAAAAGTAGAAGCTCGAATTGTTTGGGCACAGACCTGGATAGTATGACAGAACCATGCAGGCTATATCTGCAGTAGATTGCAACTCCGCCCCCTTTGGCAGTTCTATCTTGTCGGAAAATGTTGTAGTTGGGGATGGAAATTTCAGAATTTTTGGTGGCCTTCCTAAGCCAGGATTCAGACACAGCTAGGATATCAGGGTTGGCGGAGTGTGCTAAAGCAGTGAATAAAACAAACTTAGGGAGGAGGCTTCTGATGTTAACATGCATGAAACCAAGGCTTTTACAGTTACAGAAGTCAACAAATGAGAGCTCCTGGGGAATAGAAGTGGTGCTGGGGACTGCAGGGCCTGGGTTAACCTCTACATCACAAGAGGAACAGAGGAGGAGTAGGATAAGGGTATGGCTAAAGGCTATAAGAACTGGTCGTCTAGTGCGTTCGGAACAGAGAGTAAAAGAAGCAGATATTTGTGCGTAGAAGAATAGATTCAAGGCATAATGTAGGGTATGGTAGAATGTGAGTACAGTGGAGATAAACCTAGGCATTGAGTGACGATGAGAAAGGTTTTGTCTCTAGAGGCACCAGTTAAGCCAGGTGAGGTCACCGCATTTGTGCGAGGTGGGACAAAAGGGCTATCTAAGGCATGTTGGGCAGGGTTGGGGGCTCTACAGTGAAATAAGACAATAATAACTAACCTAAACAGCAATAGAGAAGGCATACTGACATTAGGGAGAGGCATGTGTAGCCGAGTGATCATAGGTCCAATGAGCATCAATAGGTGAGTCAGGGAGCCGTTTGGTAGTCGCTACTATGCTAGGCGAGCTGGAGACACAACGATTCAGACAGCTTAAGGGCCCGGGCTAGCAGGTGGGCCTTCGGCGTCGTCGCAACGGAAAAGCCTGTTGAAACCACCTCGGACAATTCCTGTTGGCAGACCAGTCGTGATGGATCGGTGGGGCTCTGTGTCGGCAAAAAAGGGTCCAGGCCAATTGGCAAAAGAGGTATTATAGCCCAAGAATTAGCTGGTAGACCTCTTCGGCTAGCCAGGAGATGGGCCTAGCTCGAGGCTAGCTCAAGGCTAACTGGTGCTTACTCCGGGACAGAGGCGTTAGCCAGCAGTAGCCACTCGAATGCAGCTAGCTAGCTGCGATGATCCGGTGTAATGGACCAGGACTTGCGGCAGGAATCCGGTGATGAGGTAGAGAAAAAGCAGCCCGATATGCTCTGGGTTGATAACGCGCTGTGCAGACTGGCAGGTATTGACCGAGCTGAAGCTGGCTGGTGTTCGAGTTAACGGGGAAGACCGCTAGCAGTGGCTAACTGACTGACTAGTAGCTAGTTAGCTGGCTAGCTTCTGATGGGGGTGCCGATTCTAAAGTATAAAAATAGCAGATCCGTACCACATTGGGTGAGGTGGGTTGCAGGAAAATATTGTAATGAAACAGGCAGGGAGCAGGTCTCGAACCCTCGACCTTCTAGCCCGAGGTCCGGCGCGCTATCGACTGTGCCGCAAAAGCATGCTCGTGCTCGATTTCCGCGCTTATAAACCCAGGGTCGTTACACTACTCCCTCCTTTCAAAAAGCGCGTCCTCGCGCTAGCTTGCGACTCTCACCGGCCAAGCACACACACTGTCGTGGATGAAAGGTCCGATCACTTCTGACACCAATGTAATGAAACAGCAGGGAGCAGGTCTCGAACCCTCCACCTTCTAGCCCGAAGTCCGGTGCGCTATCGACTGTGCCGCAAAAGCATGCTCAAGCGGCAGAGTCGATTTCCGCGCTTAGTGTTTACTCAAAATAATAATTATTGCAAGCTATGACATGACATAAAGGAATTGGAATATGTGGCATGAGGAAAATATAATTTGCCGTTATTAAAGGTGCCTTATCGCTATTATAAACTGGTTACCAACATAATTAGAACAGTAAAAAGTAATGATTGTCATACCCGTGGTATATGGTCTGATTGGCTGAATTCAGGGCTAGAACCAGGTTTATAATTGTAAATAAATAAATAAATCCCCTAAACTAGGTGGTTCGATCCCTGAATGCTGATTGGCTTACAGCCGTGGTACATCAGACTGTATAACAGGGTATGACAAAATATTTATTTTTACTGCTCTAATTACGTTGGTAACCAGTTTATAATAGCAATAAGGCACATCAGGGGTTTGTGCTATATGGCCAATATACCACGGCTTAGGGCTGTATCCAGGCACCCCGCATTGCGTCTTGCAAAGAAAATTGCTTACCCGTGGTATATTGGCCATATATCAGACCTTATATCAGACCCATCTGGCCTTATTGCTTAAATAAATCAGACAGAAGAGTTTGAGTGATGAAAGTTGAACAGAGGATCTCGAAATCTATTTTCTGGCAATTGTGTTGTTATTATGTGCCAAATGTTAAGTCTAATGTCCTGGGTTTATGATTGTAATTCAATTTTGCTATGGTTTGCTTGGATAAAGGCAGGTAGCCGATAGCCCCTGATATGCCTACATCTAATTTCAGATAGTCCACAGTAGCCTAGACAAGATTTAGGCAAGATGTAAACTGAACGATTTAGCAGCTTGCTTAGTTCAAATTAACAGACTAATTTATTCAACATGAATAGTGAAGAGATTAAGAGGTAAGATGTGCTTGTGTTTTCCAATAGCCTGGTGGAATAGGCTACTGAGGATGGGGTCATAATATCAATCACTGAATTAATGATTAATAATATGTATATGACCTGAATATGCTCGTCAGCAACAGCCAGTTTATTTTTTTGAATTTGTTTTACCTGTAGCCAAATCTTACGGTTAACGTCAATCTAACGCGTTCTAACAACTGATCGAAATGCGAATGCGATAGAACTTTGATAATTTCTAATTTAATTAATTTATGATGTCCATTAATGCATAACAACACAATGCTACAACTACAATAAACGGAATTATAGGAATAGTCTATTTATTAAATTGGTTTGCCAGCTTCAGGTAGGCTACACAAGTGGCACACATTTAGTTGTAATGAGTGATATCGTAATTTCAACATATTTACTGTATCAAATTGTAGCCTACAATTTTTTATTTATTTATTTTACCGTTATTTTACCAGGTAAGTTGACTGAGAACACGTTCTCATTTGCAGCAACGACCTGGGGAATAGTTACAGGGGAGAGGAGGGGGATGAATGAGCCAATTGTAAACTGGGGATTATTAGGTGACCATGATGGTTTGAGGGCCAGATTGGGAATTTAGCCAGGACACCGGGGTTAACACCCCTACTCTTACGATAAGTGCCATGGGATCTTTAACGACCTCAGAGAGTCAGGACACCCGTTTAACGTCCCATCCGAAAGACGGCACCTTACACAGGGCAGTGTCCCCATTCACTGCCCTGGGGCATTGGGATATTATTATTATTATTTTTTAGACCAGAGGAAAGAGTGCCTCCTACTGGCCCTCCAACACCACTTCCAGCAGCATCTGGTCTCCCATCCAGGGACTGACTAGGACCAACCCTGCTTAGCTTCAGAAGCAACCCAGCAGTGGTATGCAGGGTGGTATGGCATATACATAATAGCTCCATGATGGCCAACAGAGGCAAATGTATCATTCTTCACATGTCAGCTTCGTTGAGGACTTTTCCCATAAAAAGACTAGGTGAGGGAGTTCCATAACTTCCATTTCAAATTTCCACTCGGGCATCCCCGAGACCCAAGGACGCCCAAAGTCGTTTTCCAGTGCTTTGCCGCCATCATTTATTTATGTGCATCAGTTCTAGGGTGTTAATATGTTTTATGCAAAAAGTGTGTCTCCATAATAACAATCTAAATAGCCTATATACAACTGGTAAAAAGTTGTGACAACGTGCTGCTCGCTCTCCTCTCGCTCGCGTGACTCAGCCAATAGCTGTTGTACTCTCTCAACACACACACACACACACACACTCAACAACAGCCTGCCTCACTGCCTGACAGTCAGCAGGAGGTCACAGTGAAATATATATATTTTTAAGAGAAATGCCATGGCGGCCGCGGTGCAATTTAGACATAGCCCAAAAACTCGTAATCCACAACATATACATTTTCACCCGCGACATCGTTTTCAAAGTAGCCCAATTGTGTGAAAACTGCGAACACGGCAACACTGCTCTCAAGTCCCAATTTTGGCAGACACGTTTCATACTCTCGCGGAAGCTTGACATCACTGATATTAAGCTGGATCCCTAATAGTGGTGACCCCTCACACTGTGAAAGTAGGGACGTACTCGTGAAATTATCCAAATGTTTACTTGGTTCTTCAGCTTTAGGTAGGAGACGCATTTCCAGAGTTCAAGAGTTCTGAGCGAATTATGGGCCTGACAGAAACTAAAGCAAATATTGCCGAATGTCGGTTGTCATAAATGGCACTGTCCTCAAATCATGAAAATGTTGAATTTACGATGATTTGCAAGTGGCAGCACATAGATGGTGCAGAAATACCTTTTATTTCAGTATACATTAAATACTTCAGCCCCATATACTGTGGTTGGGCTAGATAAGAGGCAATGAGTGTGGAATTTCTCGCGATAATCCTTGTTGATTCCGGTCCGGTCGGTGTTGAATTATTCTGTAAAGATGGCGGTCAACATCCGAGGCCGTCCGAGTCGAAGCATTCGGATGCGAGGTGAGACAATATATATTTCAGTCTGGACCAGAGATTAGCAAACCTCCAAAACACAAAGCGGAACTTTCATTGTACCTGTTAGTTGCTGGCTCCTTGCTAACGGTTAATGCTTGGTGTGTATGGTTTGCTTTGACAGGTCGGAATGACAGTGGGGATGAAAATGTACCACTCGATCTCTCCAGAGGTGGGTGAATCAGATTGGAGCTTGGAGTCACCATCCCAGAATTGAATCGAAGCTAGCTAATTTATTAGTAGGATGCTGCTAACTTGCTGCTAAATGGCCGAACATGGTAACTCCCTATATATAAATTAGTTAGCTACAATGCTAACTGTGTTGACAGCCTGGCTAAGTAGCATAGCTAGCATCAATTCAAAACATGATCATCACGACATTGTTGTTTTGATGCATGTTATTGTTTGGATATTAGCTAGTGTCATTCAATGTTTCTAGCTCACTGCATATGGCTTGTATACAATTCAATGCTAATTCAATGCCATTGATTTTCTACTAGAGAAATGTGTCCCAGTCCCTCACTTGATTTATTTGCAGAATAGGCCCATGCCTTATTGAAGCTAAACGCCAACACATTCCTACTTTATCATCATAATCCAAATGTTAAGGGCCTGTATTGCATTGTTTGTTTTTTCATCATGGGAGAGTTTGTAAACAAATTATGTTGTTATTGTTTGAAGTTATGTAGCTACTGCATAAAAAGTGAGTTGGCAGACTTACCTCAAGGTTAGGATAGTAGCTCCCCTGTTAAACTGATGGATGTAACAGTAAGCCCCTAGAGGCATTTTCAAAAGTTAGTTGAATCATATTTCACCTTCAAAATTCCACAACCTTGATCAACAGTATGATGTTATGGTAATACTGAGTGATTTTTTTTTTTGGTCACTGAACTGCAATGGGTTTTCACAGCAGAGCAGTACCACCACAATTCAGCTAAATATACATGTTGGCATCTTAACTGTCCTCATTACAGGAACACTCTGTCCAAGTGATATCCCCAGATTTCCCCATGGACACTGCAAATCTGAAGTCACTTGACTGAAGCATAGAAAAGCACATTCGGACCATTGCTGAATAGTAATGTTTTACTGATTTATCGCTTAAGATTTTATATTGCTCACTCGGGTGAAGAAATCCCAAATGCCCTGATCCCAAATGTGTTTCTATTTCCAGTTTAGTGTTCCGGTCCCACTCATTAATGAGGCTTAGTCATGCTGGTCTCTCCTGAACACAGTGTGTTCTGTTACTGTAACGTATTGGAACAGAGTTGTAACCCAGTGAGAGAACCTTTCAGTTCATTGTACCTATTGATGTTTCCTTTCAGATCCTTCAGACAACCTTCGGGAAATCCTTCAGAATGTTGCCAAGCAACAAGGAGTCTCCAACATGCGCAAACTTGGTCACCTGAACAACTTTATAAAGGTTTGTGGGGCAACATCTCAGCAGACATTAAGTGTATGTAACGTTTGATTCTTTATGTTGAATGTTGTCGTGGCTGAATCAGAATTTGTTAGGTAACATAGATAAATAAGATGTTTTATTTATTCTTGTCATTAGAATGTCTTCTTTTGGACTATACTGTTATCCCTTCTCAGCTAGGGCTTAGTCACTTGGGGCCCAGAGAGGGGAGAGGTCAGGCTTGTCTTCATATGTCAATGTATCTGTTAAACCATGTGATGACCTAAGTGGCTCACTGTTTTTTATGATCTTGTCCACTAGGGGGTGTATTTGATATGGGAGTATCTAGAATTGACAATTGATATATGCCATTGGATGAGGTAATGTTTTGGTACCAAGCACGAGATTGGAACCTCGTTTTGGGAGACCAAACTGAACGATAATTTATAGCTAATGCTATCTAGCTATGGGATACTCCTTTTTCAAGTAAAAGGTTCTTTGTAATGTTCGTAAGATCTGTTATTCATCATGTAAGTTGAGAGGGGTGTATCTTTTCTATAAAAGAAACTAAGAATTGTTTTGTAAGCACTCTCAGAGAATTCATTTATAGACACTGAATTGATCTGAGAGTCAAAAAGGGCTATGGTGAAGCTCATATATAATTAAAGATGGACTTTTAAATATAACTCTGACTTGTGTGTGGTTTGCTCTCATCATGTAGTAATACAGGAAATTACCACGACAATGTGTTCTTACGCGTATGTTTGTCTCCATCTGTCACAGCTTCTCTGCAATGCAGGCCACTCAGAGGAGAAGCTTGGGTTTACACATGAAGAGATCGTCATTTGGTGATTCTTTTGAGAAATTAATCTTCAGTAGTGCTACATATACAGTACCAGCTGTTTTTTCTTTCTTTTTTAGTTTTGTTACTTTTAACCCTTTTTCTCCCCAATTTCGTGGTATCAAATTGGTAGTTACTGTCTTGTCCCATCGCTGCAACTCCCGTACGGACTCGGAAGCGGCGAAGGTCGAGAGCCGTGCGTCCTCCGAAACACAACCCAGCCAAGCCGCACTGCTTCTTGACACAATGCCCACTTAACCCGGAAGCCAGCCGCACCAATGTGTCGGAGGAAACACTGTGCACCTGGCGACTATGTCAACGTGCACTTCACCCAGCCCACCACAGGAGTCGCTAGTGCGCGAGGGGACAAGGACAACCATGCCGGCCCAACCCTCCCCTATCCCGGACGACGCTGGGCCAATTGTGCTCCGCCCGATGGGCCTCCTGGTTGCGGCCGGCTGCGACAAAGCCTGGACTTTAAACCCAGAATCTCTAGTGGCACAGCTAGCACTGCGATGCAGTGCCTTAGACCACTTAGACCACTGCTGATTTATTTTCTTTACTGATTTGACCTTTATTTAACTAGGCAAGTCAGTTAAGACAAATTCTTATTTTCAATAACGGCCTACGTTGTTTCCAGTTCCACTATACAATGATTTTTCCATTATAATGAAGTCAAGTGCAGACTGGTTTGTTATTCCTTATTCTTCTCCTCCCCCCACACTTCCCATCCTGCCGCTTTTCTAGTCTCCGGTTAGCGCTGTTAAATGAGGCTAAGGAGGTGCGAGCTGCAGGGCTGAGGGCTCTACGCTACCTGATCAGAGACAGCGCTATTCTCCAGAAGGTCCTCCGTCTTCAGGTGGACTACCTGATCGCCAGGTGAGTGCTACATCTGAACAGTGTGTGTGTGTGTGTATGTGTGTGACTTATCCCAATGTTGTGCCCACGTAACCTCTCAACCACTGAGTGACTGAGTATGTCCTTCTCCAGGTGCATAGACATCCAGCAAAGCAATGAGGTGGAAAGAACACAGGCTCTCAGGCTGGTGCGAAAGGTGAGACACCCCAACCTCTCCCTAACTCAATTAATTTTATGCATAGTGTACCATTCAGTAAGATGTCAAAGTATGACAAGTTATTTGAGTGATAATGCCAGAGAAGCTGGTGTTTGGAGGATATATTGGCACAGGTGTGGTTTCGCTCGAGATGAATTCAAGGGCCTGCAAACCATGCCAATATGTTCTCCAAACACTGGCTTCAAGAGCATTATCACTTCTAAAATGGGTTACCAACATATTCAAAAAAACTCTGCGTATTTTCATTATAAACATCATTTTGCAGAATTTATTTATACTATTTCATCCTTCCACAAGATATAGTCTTGACGCAAATCTAGGATTTCTACCCGAGCCAGCTGGTCGTTCGTTGTATTGGTTCGGAGGTTCTAAATGTTCTATTGCCATACTGGCTGGCAACGTTCTTATCGCTTGCTTGCTAGCTAGCCAACTACGGCTAACTTAGTCCCATCAAAACAGTGCAGCCAGAAAAACAACAAAGTATTTGCATTTGTTTAAGCTGTTTTCTAGTGACATTTATTTAGATACATCCATAACAATGAACTAATGATGCGCGATTTCACCTGGCATAGAAAATGTGCTCTCTCGTCAGGACACTGTTGTTCAGAGGAGCTAGCCAACAACACAGCTAACACAATCACTTCAAACTGAAGCTGGAAACACTGTAAACAAGCTGCACTTCGTTTCGTTTGACCTTTTTTCTACTGACATTTCTTTGTATATATATATATATAAATGATGCTGATTCATGATTTCGACTGGCTGAGAAAAGCTGTCTGTCTCATTCTGACTCCCGACCCCGACACGTTCATTACTATGGGACAACTGGAGATCGAATTTCAATTCTGAAACAATGTGGCAAATGTCAGAGACAGCAAGGTTTATACAAATCTCCGCTGTTGAAAACTAAATGTTAGTCTAAAAGAAATGTAAGATAATGTCTAGATGCTGTTTACAGTGCAGATCAAGTGTATAAATTGTCTGGCTGGGCTGATGAGACAGTGAATTGCGCAGTCAGATGGAACAGAGTAAATGGGCATTTCAACGTCATAACTTTAGCCGGTGGTAACTTGTGGAATAGACATCGGCTGTAATGCCAATCAGCGTCCAGGATTAGAGGCACGATCTTTATACCATAGCATTGTTGAACTTGAATATTCATTTCTGATTGCCTTGAAGGGCATTCCAAAGCATGCATTATTTCCCTTTAACACACAGTATATTTGCACGGTACAATTAATTTTTACATGTTTGTTTGAGCTGCTTTTGAAAGTAGATTTGAAAACAGTATTGATATTGTTGAATTCGATTTTCATAATAGCGAGCTAGGACTAATCAAGCAAGTCTGTTTGTTTGGTTACCACGGCAACTACTGTAGCTATCTAGTAAACCTTCTAGCTACTTCAGTGGATGTTGAACACATTCCTAATGGCAAATAAACACATTTATAGGGGCATGTGTGAAATTATAGCCATGGTATGAAAGGGATAATCAACTCAGGGCTCTATACGTTCTCTGGAAAATAATTCCACTCCGCTACCACGTTGTGGAACACACCTTCCACGTCGTTCATTATTTTCCATAGAACGCATAGCCCCTCGTTGATTATCCCTTACTTATTTAGTAAACATCTTTCTATCACGCGAGTACTACTATGTGAGACTCTGAACTGTCCCCTCTCTGCTGCCCCCTACAGATGATCACAGTGAATGCACTGCTCTTCCCCTCGTCTGTCACCAACTCCCTTATTGCCGTGGGCAACGATGGGCTACAGGAGCGAGACCGCATGGTGCGCGTCTGTATCGCCATCATCTGTGAACTTGGTGAGTGAGGCACCACACGCGCGCACACACTTATCTATTCGTGATCTTTTGGTTAAACCCTGTGTGATTCCTTTGTTCTGCAGCTGTGAAGAACCCTGTGGTGGTGGCTCAGAGGAGTGGTCTCAGCACCATTCTGAAGAACGTGATCGACTGTCAGCTGAGTCGCATCAACGAGGCACTCATCACTACCATCCTACACCTCCTCAACCACCCACACACACGCCAGTATGTGCGCTCAGATGTGGAGCTCGAGGTACTGACAATACACGCTCGAGCAGCATTCATTAATAGGAATTTGATTAATTTGATTATTTTCCTCATTGAATGTGATTTTGTTTTTCTCGTTCTGTTTTTCTTCCAGCAAATCCTGGCCCCGTACACAGACTTTCACTACAGACACAATGCAGACACATCAGAGGGGCAACTCAAGTAAGTGTGGATTATACATACAGAACCAGTCAAAAGTTTGGACACCTACTTATTCAAGGGTTTTTCTTTATTTGACTATTTTCTACATTGTATAACAATAATGAAGACATCAAAACTATGAAATAACACAAAAAAGTGTAACCAAAAGAGTGTTTAACAAATCAAAATATATTTGAGATTTGAGATTCTTCAAAGTAGCCACCCTTTGCCTTGATGACAGCTTTGTACACTCTTGGCATTCTCTCAACCAGCTTAATGAGGAATGCTTTTCCAATAGTCTTTAATGAGTTCCCACATATGCTGAGCACTTGTTGGCTGCTTTTCCTTCACTCTGCGGTCCAACTCATCCCAAACCATCTCAATTGGGTTGAGGTAAGGTGATTGTGGAGGCCAGGTCATCTGATACAGCACTCTCCTTCTTGGTCAAATAGCCCTCACACAGCTTGGAGGTATGTTGGGTCATTGCCCTGTTGAAAAACAAATGATAGGCGCACTAAGCACAAAGCAGATGGGATGGCGTATCGCTGCAGAATGCTGTGGTAGCCATGCTGATTAAGTGTGCCTTGAATTCTAAATAAATCACAGACAGTGTCACCAGCAAAGTACTCTGACACCATCCCACATCTTCCGTGCTTCAGGGTGCGAACCACACATGCGGAGATCATCTGTCCACCTACTCTGCGTCTCACAAAGACACGGCGGTTGGAACCAAAAAACTCAAATTTGGACTCACCAGACCAAAGGACAGATTTCCACCAGATTTCTAATGTCCATTGCTTGTGTTTCTTGGCCCAAGCAAGTTTACTTCTTATTGATGTCCTTTAGTAGTGGTTTCTTTTCAGCAATGTGACCATGAAGGCCTGATTCACGCAGTCTCTTCTGAACAGTTGATGTTGAGATGTGTCTGTTACTTGAACTATGTGAAGCATTTATTTGGGCTGCAATTTCTGAGGCTGGTAACTAATGAATTTATCCTCTTTATTTTTTATTTATTTTATTTAACCTTTATTTAACTAGACAAGTCAGTTAAGAACAAATTATTATTTACAATGACGGCCTACCAAAATACAAAACTGCCTACCAAAATGCAAAACTGCCTACCAAAATGACGGCCTACCAAAATGCAAAACATAAACTTGTTCAGTTTATGTCTCAGTTGTTGAATCTTATGTTCATACAAATATTTACACATGTTAAGTTTGCTGAAAATAAATGAAGTTGACAGTGAGAGGAGTTTGTGTCCAAACTTTTGACTGGTGTTGTATTTAATGTATCAATTATTTTGGGGATGTTAATGCATTTTGATGTCCACACCAGGGAAGACCGGGAAGCTCGATTCCTGGCCAGTAAGATGTCCATAGTTGCTTCCTTTCGCTCCTGGTCAGGTGAACATTAATCCTTCATATTCAATCATCTATGAGTTTGAGTGTCTATATACCCTGATCGCTTTGATATATGTTATTAGTGATGTGATATGAACGTGTTCTTACCTGACCCTATGCTGTCTTTGTCTCAATCTCACCCCAGGCATCATTAACCTGTGCAAGTCAGGCAACTCTGGAATCCAGTCTCTTATTGGCCTGCTATGTATACCAAATGTGGAAGTAAGGGTAAGCATAGCATCAAATGGACATTATCAGCATGTGACAACTGCATGTGACAACTGTCAAAAGGAATGCAGTGTCCTCAAGTTTACTTCGAGATTGCTCTATGGTTGGGCTCAAAAACACAGATAACAATGTCACTCAGTTTAATGTAGGAATAATGTAGAGCACACCCCTAAAAATATTATTTCCCCACTCCTCATCAAAATGTTATACATTTTTAATGAGGGGATAATGGAGTCACTATTAGACTGTGTGTGAGTAAACATGGCTCCTCTCAATCTCCCACAGAAAGGCTTGTTAGAGGTGATGTATGATATATTCCGGCTCCCCATGCCTGTTGCGACTGCAGACTTTATTGAAGCACTTATCAGTGTGGGTGGGTACAATGTCACTGTTCAAGTAAATAACCTCTAACCGCCTTATCATGCATCTCATGTACCATATATTATTGAGTCACAAGGTTTACTTGTCTCTATCCTCCCCCTATAGACCCCAGTAGGTTCCAAGACAGTTGGAGGTTATCTGACGGCTTTGTGGCTTCTGAAGCAAAATGTATCCTTCCGCATCGAGCTCGGTCAAGGTAAAAACAATCACTGAATTTCAACTCTCCTTTACTCCTGATTATGTGACACATTCTCTGCATAAACTCAGTGTTCTCTGTCTGCCCCCTCAGGCCTGACCTAATGGATAACTACCTGGCTTTGGTACTGTCTGCCTTCATCAAGAGTGGACTTCTTGAGGTATGGTCATCAATGTCAGAGGATCAATAAGTTTGTGTATGTTCAACCAAATAGTGCTGTTGGATATCTGTTACTACCTAAAGATCCCACACGCAAACCACTGTTGCCTGTCGTGTGAAGCCTGTGTACCTCTCAACAGGGTCTGATTGAGGTTATCACAAGCACCGATGACAACAACTCTGTGCGAGCCACCATTCTACTGGGAGAACTGCTTCACATGGTAACTCAAGTCATTGTCCTCTAAGATGTTAACATTGTGAGGTCAATGAACTGGACCAGAGGATATGCTCTAGGAGTTTTTGACATATTCGTTTTTTAATTCTTTTTTTTTGGTGTCAGTTTGTAATTTGTTATTCATGGTTGTTGTAACTGTTTATTTTTGTTCCCCCAGGCCAACACCATTCTCCCACACTCCCACAGCCACCACCTGCACTGTCTGCCCACACTCATCAACAAGGCTGCCTCTTTCGACATCGCCCAGGAGAAGAGACTGTGAGTGTCAACTACTTACCATAGAGCGCAGAGGAAGTTACTTGGGTTCACTATAGACAGGGACCATTGTGAGGAATTTACTCTGTAGCATATGTTAAGTTCATGTTTTAAGTATCCCTATATTTCTGTTATTACGGGGATATCACTCAGTCAAGAGTGCGCATGCGCAGGAGGTCTTAGGGGGAGATTGTTAAGTTCATATTTTAAGTATCCCTATATTTCTGTTATTACGGGGCTATCACTCAGTCAAGAGTGCGCATGCGCAGGAGGTCTTGGTCGTTGTTGGACCTAGCCTCGAGTGTGATGGCTACTTGTAGTGTGTTCATATAGTATAGTAAACTTTGTTAAACTGGAACTTTGTCGTTGTGTCATTTCGAGTTAACAGCAGACAGGAGCAAAGACTGTATCACTATAGTTACATGAAACTCTCTACCCTAATTAAACAATTAAACAATGCATATGCTACAGGAGAGTCCCATAAAATGCTTTGGATTTCGTTTAGATTTCGTGTTATTGACAATGGCACGACATCTATTGTCATTTTTCAGACGGGCGAGTGCAGCGGTCAACTACCTGAAGTGCTTCCACGAGAAGAAGAAGAAAGGACCCAAACCCAACAGCCTGTACCTGGACCACATCATCCGCAAATCAAAGGCTTCACACTACTGTAGAGACCAGCACTTTAGACCACAGAGAGATATCTTTGTCATTAAGGTACATATCAAACCATGTCCCTGTGTTGCAACAAAAACATCTGGGATTTGCTGTGGTGGTATTTCAAATGCTGTCCTTGTTTGCATTGCAGGACACTGAGGATGCTCTCATGATGAACCTGAGAGACAGCCACATCCTGAACCACAAAGAGAACCTGGACTGGAACTGGGTTCTCATCGCAACAATACTGAAGGTGAGTGGAGCAGGACTGCAATACATCCAAACTTATTACAGTCTCTTTTTCAGTACTGTCTCTTCAATTTAAGTTTATTTTTATTTTTATGTTGCCTTTTCCCATCTGTAGTGGCCAAACGTTAACCTGCGGAGCAATAAAGATGAACAAATACACAAGTAAGTAACATTACAACCACTTCTTTCACCAAACCGAAGGTAACATGAAGGGAATATGCTTGTGGTGTTTGATCCTCTTTTGTTGTCTTTCCTCTCTCTCTGTCTGATCCTGGGCTTCTCTCTCTGTCTGATCCTGGGCTTCTCTCTCTGTCTGATCCTGGGCTTCTCTCTCTGTCTGTCTGACACTGGGCTTCTCTCTCTGTCTGTCTGACACTGGGCTTCTCTCTCTGTCTGACACTGGGCTTCTCTCTCTGTCTGACACTGGGCTTCTCTCTCTGTCTGACACTGGGCTTCTCTGTCTGTCTGACACTGGGCTTCTCTCTCTGTCTGTCTGACACTGGGCTTCTCTCTCTGTCTGTCTGACGCTGGGCTTCTCTGTCTGTCTGACGCTGGGCTTCTCTGTCTGTCTGACACTGGGCTTCTCTCTCTCTGACTGACACTGGGCTTCTCTCTCTTTCTGACTGACACTGGGCTTCTCTCTCTTTCTGACTGACGCTGGGCTTCTCTCTCTTTCTGACTGACGCTGGGCTTCTCTCTCTGTCTGTCTGACGCTGGGCTTCTCTCTCTGTCTGTCTGACGCTGGGCTTCTCTCTCTGTCTGTCTGACGCTGGGCTTCTCTCTCTGTCTGTCTGACGCTGGGCTTCTCTCTCTGTCTGTCTGACGCTGGGCTTCTCTCTCTGTCTGTCTGACGCTGGGCTTCTCTCTCTGTCTGTCTGACGCTGGGCTTCTCTCTCTGTCTGTCTGACGCTGGGCTTCTCTCTCTGTCTGTCTGACGCTGGGCTTCTCTCTCTGTCTGTCTGACGCTGGGCTTCTCTCTCTGTCTGTCTGACGCTGGGCTTCTCTCTCTGTCTGTCTGACGCTGGGCTTCTCTCTCTGTCTGTCTGACGCTGGGCTTCTCTCTCTGTCTGTCTGACGCTGGGCTTCTCTCTCTGTCTGTCTGACGCTGGGCTTCTCTCTCTGTCTGTCTGACGCTGGGCTTCTCTCTCTGTCTGTCTGACGCTGGGCTTCTCTCTCTGTCTGTCTGACGCTGGGCTTCTCTCTCTGTCTGTCTGACGCTGGGCTTCTCTCTCTGTCTGTCTGACGCTGGGCTTCTCTCTCTGTCTGTCTGACGCTGGGCTTCTCTCTCTGTCTGTCTGACGCTGGGCTTCTCTCTCTGTCTGTCTGACGCTGGGCTTCTCTCTCTGTCTGTCTGACGCTGGGCTTCTCTCTCTGTCTGACTGACGCTGGGCTTCTCTCTCTGTCTGACTGACGCTGGGCTTCTCTCTCTGTCTGACTGACGCTGGGCTTCTCTCTCTGTCTGACTGACGCTGGGCTTCTCTCTCTGTCTGACTGACGCTGGGCTTCTCTCTCTGTCTGACTGACGCTGGGCTTCTCTCTCTGTCTGACTGACGCTGGGCTTCTCTCTCTGTCTGACTGACGCTGGGCTTCTCTCTCTGTCTGACTGACGCTGGGCTTCTCTCTCTGTCTGACTGACGCTGGGCTTCTCTCTCTGTCTGACTGACGCTGGGCTTCTCTCTCTGTCTGACTGACGCTGGGCTTCTCTCTCTGTCTGACTGACGCTGGGCTTCTCTCTCTGTCTGACTGACGCTGGGCTTCTCTCTCTGTCTGACTGACGCTGGGCTTCTCTCTCTGTCTGACTGACGCTGGGCTTCTCTCTCTGTCTGACTGACGCTGGGCTTCTCTCTCTGTCTGACTGACGCTGGGCTTCTCTCTCTGTCTGACTGACGCTGGGCTTCTCTCTCTGTCTGACTGACGCTGGGCTTCTCTCTCTGTCTGACTGACGCTGGGCTTCTCTCTCTGTCTGACTGACGCTGGGCTTCTCTCTCTGTCTGACTGACGCTGGGCTTCTCTCTTTCTCTCTGTCTGACTGATGCTGGGCTTCTCTCTTTCTCTCTGTCTGACTGATGCTGGGCTTCTCTCTTTCTCTCTGTCTGACTGATGCTGGGCTTCTCTCTATTTCTCTCTGTCTGACTGACGCTGGGCTTCTATTTCTGCAGGTTTGTGCGCAGGCTGCTGTTCTTCTATAAGCCCAGCAGTAAGCTGTATGCCAGCCTGGAGCTGGACCACAGCAAAGCCAGGCAGCTCACTGTGGTGGGATGCCAGTTCATTGAGTTCCTCCTGGAGTCTGACGAGGTGAGAGGGTTTACTATGAGGTAACACTCTAATAGACTACTGATATTTACAAACAGCAGTAGAGAATTTCACTATGCAGGCCTATTAATGAACAATAAAAAAAAACGTTTTAAACAACTTCTGATTGTAAACTCTTTTGATAATCAAATAATTACATGACCGGTCTCCCGGGTGGCGCAGTGGTCTAGGGCACTGCATCGCAGCGCTAGCTGTGCCACCAGAGTCTCTGGGTTCGCGCCCAGGCTCTGTCGCAGCCGGCCGCGAACGGGAGGTCCGTAGGGCGACGCACAATTGGCCTAGCGTCGTCCGGGTTAGGGAGGGTTTGGCCGGTAGGGATATCCTTGTCTCATCGCGCTCCAGCGACTCCTGTGGCGGGCCGGGGGCAGTGCACGCTAACCAAAGGGGCCAGGTGCACGGTGTTTCCTCCGACACATTGGTGCGGCTGGCATCCGGGTTGGAGGCGCGCTGTGTTAAGAAGCAGTGTGGCTTGGTTGGGTTGTGCTTCGGAGGACGCATGGCCTTCGACCTTCGTCTCTCCCGAGCCCGTACGGGAGTTGTAGCGATGAGACAAGATAGTAATTACTAGCGATTGGAAACCACGAAAATTGGGGAGAAAAGGGTGTAAAATTTAAAATAATAATAATAATTACATGACCTTGCTTTGACCTCTCTCACCATGTCCAACATTACCTGAACATTACGTCTCTGTGTGTCAGGATGGGCAGGTGTACCTGGAGGACCTGGTGAAGGACATAGTCCAATGGCTCTCATCTTCTTCGGGGCTCAAGCTCGACCGCAGTCTCCAGAGCAATGGGCTGCTCACCACCCTCAGCCAGCACTACTTCCTGTTCCTGGGCACTCTTTCCTCACACCCGCACGGCGTCAAGATGCTGGAGAAGTGTAGTGTCTTCCAGTGGTCAGTCTCTCAATGTCCATTAGTGTGTTTTTTTTCTTCTTTTTTTTCAAACTAGTTTCTTCCGTTTTTTATTTTTATTTCTTGGGATATCCACAGTACCTTCAACAGGCCCATTTTTAGAGGTGCCTGGTGCCTTTTTAAGCTACTGCAGAGAATTTCCTTTGTCCTTATTCACTCTCACTTCATCTTCACTCAAGTCATTGTGTTGTTGTGTGTATGGTACTTGAGCAGTGCATTGATTCCCTGTATCCTGTGCTCTCTTACTAGCCTGTTGAACATCTGTACACTGAAGAATCGGGACCACCTGCTGAAGCTCACTGTGTCCACACTGGACTACAGCCGTGACGGGCTGTCCAGGGTCATCCTGTCCAAGATCCTCACCGCTGCCACTGACGTAAGAACAACACCACCTACACTGAGAACGCACAGATGGAATTCACACAGGAATTGATCAATCTTGGTGTCGTAGAGAGGGTGGAGGAGCTTGCACACGTGTTTGGAAAGCAACTACCTGTATTTCATTTGTATATTGTGATGTGCAATTCGGTTTGTTGTGCTTGAAATGGAGCATATGTGTTAGGGTTTCAGAATGACAGTAACTCCATAACAACATTGCAAGACCTTCGGGAACACTCGTGAACCAGACCAAACGGACCAGTTTGGGGTTTGAGAAGTCATTGAGAGTAGTGAAAAATTCTTCCTTAGTTGTTAATTTAACCTCAATTAAAAGGCAGAATGTAGATTCGAGCCAATGTCTTTAGTAGTTCACTAGTAACCTCGTTGAAAGTGACAAACTGACGCGTTAGAATTTCCGTCAAAAACAATTTAACATCAAAGGAGTGCCGTTGATTTGGCGGCCTGCACATGCACAGTTCGGAGTGAGATGACCGTTGGACCTGACAACGTGTTTCTACTCGGGAGCTTAGCTAGCCAACGTAGCCTTGATTTGGGCTACAAGTGTGATGGGGGGGGATTTCTATTGAAGAAGCAGTTTTAGCCAATCTTCATACTGTCTTTGTCTGTAGCGTGTCCTCTTCTGCCCTCTGTTGGTGTACCACAGAACTGCAGGTTGTATGCCACTAAACATCTGCGGGTGCTGCTGCGTGCCAACGTGGAGTTCTTCAGTAATTGGGGCATCGAGCTCCTGGTCACCCAGCTCCACGACCGCAACAAGAGTATCTCCATGGAGGCGCTGGACATACTGGATGAGGCCTGCGAGGACAAGGTGAGGAATGAGGGGCCTGAGTTTCTGTTGCGGTGTCTTGCTATGTCATCCCTGGTCACTGCTGTACCTTACCGTCTGTCATTTATTTTAATCCAGTAGTTTTTGACTCCAGTAGTGTATTAGCTGAGATGTGTTTTTTTCCCCTCCAGGCAAACCTCCATGCTCTGATCCAGATGAAGCCAGCTCTCACACATCTTGGGGACAAGGGGGTCCTGCTGCTGCTACGGTAAGCTGCTGGGAGAAAACGCCTCTGTTATTTGTACTCTGTATTAGGTCCTTTTTGTCTCTAACCTCTGTCATTCTTATCTCCAGGTTCTTGTCCATTCCAAAGGGCTTCTCCTACCTCAATGAGAGGGGCTACGTCACCAAGCAGCTAGAGAAATGGCAGAAGGTACATTGATACTCAAGCAAACAATGTAATAAATGATGAGTTGCATCTTTTGGCTGTCGCATGAGAGCATCAAAAACTGGCCGAGTTTTTATGTCCTCGTATGTTTTGTAGGAGTATAACCTGAAATATGTGGACATGATAGAGGAGCAGCTGAACGAGGCTCTCACCACGTACCGTAAACCTGTCGACGGAGACAACTATGTACGTCGAAGCAACCAAAGGTTACAGAGGCCCAATGTTTATCTTCCTGTGCATCTGTATGGCCAACTTGTCCATGACAAGACAGGCTGCCATCTATTGGAAGTCCAGGTAACTGCAGCTAGTTGAACCACCCACTATTACACTCGTCAAGTAGCAATTAGGCCTACAGGCATAATGCGTTTTATATTATTTTAGTTTCTTACTTTCTCTTTAGAATGTGGTTCCTGACCTAAGCTACACTGTTCGCTCCCCAATGCTGGACAAGTGGGAGGGCATTAAACAACTTAAGGCAGCACTTTGGGCCTTGGTCAGTATAATTAAGAATGACTAACTACCACATCTATTTTAACCTGAGGAGTTCCACAATTATGTGCCAATTATTGACATGATTCACCCATGAAATCGTTTTCCTAATTACATGAGAATGAATGTTTTTAAACTGCTTGTTTCCAGGGTAACATAGGGTCGTCAAACTGGGGGTTGAACCTCCTGCAAGAGGAAGGGGTGATCCCTGACATAGTGGTTCTGGCTCTGCACTGTGAGGTTCTCTCCGTCAGAGGGTAAGACGTATTCATATTTGAAACTGTCATATTGAAGGTGCTTCTAGTGCAGCAACATGCTTGTGCTGTCCCATAAGATTACTCTACCTCTGTCCAGGACCTTTCTGTAATGTCTGACTCTGTGTAGGACGTGTCTGTACGTGTTGGGGCTTATCTCGAAGACGCGTCAGGGCTGTGACATGCTGAAGCAGCACGGCTGGGACGCTGTGAGACACAGCCGCCGGACGTTGTGGCCCGTTGTCCCCGATGACATGGAGCCCCACCCCAACCCCCCCAGTCTGCTGTCCTCTGTCCCCTCCAGCCTCAGCCTCGCCTCTGACTCCACCAGCTCCATGCACAACAGTGAGAGTGACTCCACACAACCCAGTAAGTCTCTAGTCATCATTGTACAACTAGTTATAATTTAATTTTAACTGGTACAGTATCTCCAAATGTTTACCCCAAACTACCAAGTACATTTTATTTAAAATATATATTCTTATTATTTTAATAAATACTTTCTTAACACTTTTTTTTCCTTAACTGCATTGTTGGTTAACGGCTTGTAAGCATTTCACGGTAAGGCGTACACCTGTTATATTCGGTGCATGTGACAAATACAATTTGATTTGATTAACCGTGAATGGTCACTTCCAGGTATGTACATCATGGACGATGAGAGGCTGGAGAATTGTGACCTGTCGGACGATCCTCCTATGTACATGAGACCCAAGTACAAAGACCGCAGCCCCTTCACCCTCCTGGCCTCCAGCCGCTTCCGCAACCGCCTCCTCCACTCCCTGTCGCTATCTGGGAAGAAGCTCCGCAGCAACAGCGACCCCAAGGGCATTCCCAGGGGCCGCGGAGGAAGGGTGGAGGGGGAACAGGGGCGCAAACGCACCGTCACCGAGCCCAGCTACACCTTTGGATCTTCAGACGTCTTCCCAATCTATAATGACGGACACTTGCCCAAAAGCCCCTCTGTCAACCTAGAAACCTCCTTTGTGGGCAGCAAGGTATCTGAGAACCGGGGCAGCACCCCCAGCATTGGGGAGGGGGAGGGGAGGTTGCCAGGCCGGTCAGTGGGGGTAGGAGGGGCAGGGGTGGGTGAGAACCAGAGAGAACAGGCTAGCCGGGAGCGCCTGGCCGAGTATGGCCCGTCCGGAGGGGGCGGGGGGACTCAGTTTAAATCACGCAGTCAGAGCTTCAACACGGACACGACCACCAGCGGCATCAGCTCTATGAGCTCCAGCCCCTCCAGGGAGACCCTGCCCTCCACCATCGACACGGACGGTGTCAGCATCAACAGTGTGATCAGCGCCCAAACCATCCAGACCCTGACCTCCCTCACCCCCCAGCCCCACACCGCCCACCTCTCCTCCCTGTCCAAATCCAGCTCTGCCTCCCTGGTGCCCCCCGGCTCCTCCCACACCCTTCCCCGCCGCGCCCAGTCCCTAAAGTCGCCCTCGTTGACCACTCTGAGCGGCCTGACGGACTGCAGCCTCATGTACTCCAACTCCCGGGACGCGCTGGGCTACGCCACGCTGAAGTACGCAAGTTGTCGTGACACGTACGCTAGTCAGCGTGATGCGCTGGGCTACGCTACGCTGAAGAGGCTGCAGCAGCAGAGGATCCACTCATCCCTGTCCCACAGCGAGGCTCTGGCTTCCCCAGCCAAAGACATGCTCTTCACCGATACCATCAACATGAAGACTGGCAGCCTGGACTCCAGACTCACCCCAAGGAGGTAACAGACACGCACATACACATAAATCAGGGATGCAAACTAGTCACCTTTTGGCGAAATTCGCCGTTTTGAATCCAAAATAAGTGACCTAAGTGATTCGTGTAGATCTGATGAGAAAAGTTTGGACGGGGGAGGTTTGGATCACTACTGGCTGTAAGAGAACGAGTGATGCGCGCTTGGAGCAATACTGGCTGCTGTATCCAAGGCTCAGCCAATCGTTTACATAACAACAGAATGCAGCGCAGCACATGACTGAAGAAAGAAGAGACAACCAATTTACTAGTTACAGCATCGGCGCACTCTCTGGAAAGGCAGCTTGCCAGTTACAGCAGCGATAACGAAGAGGTAACGTTAGGTGAGGAGCCTGACCACGGAGACGGGGGTGAGAAGGTGCTGAAGCATACTTCATGAGCTGTAGGCGAAAAACTACTGGCATTTCGAAAGTTTGAGGTGAGGGAGAAAGTGTGATGGAACAAGTATTAACATTGTTTTAAGTAAGTATCTTGTTAGCTGGATCGAATTCTCAGTAGCTAGCCAGATAAATGTTGAGCAACATTAGCCAATTTATCTGATCAAGTAATTGAGTTTATGGTGTGAAAATTAGCTTGCTAATTAAGTCAGACAGCTAACATTAGCCAGCTAACGTTACAAGATCAGATGAGCTAACATTAGTAACCTAACCAATTCGCTATAGTATTAACTGGTATACGACTCCTTGCCGTTCCTTAAGTTATAACACGTTAGTTGCTTACTGGACCCTGGCAATCTGTGTGAAATGCTAACGAACTAACCACCATCTGTTAACAAATGTTTCCCCTCTACAGTATGTGGTTAATTTTCCGAATGAGAGAATTAGGTGAAAATAAGCAACACCTCATTTAACAAGTAGATTCAGGGATTAAGTGTAGCTGGAGCTGGGCCTGGCTTAAACTGGATGCCACTATAGAGGTGAAAGGAACACCACACACTTTCCCTCTTTTTCACTTTTGCTGGCACATTGTAGAACAGATGTCCCCACAGGCAGAAAGTGTACAATGTAATAATGTGCTGTGTAGCTCAAATATATTGTTTTTATTGTGTTGAATTTGGCAGTTACACGTGTGTGTGTGTGAGGGAGAAATTATACTTTTTTTTTACTCAGTGAACGTTATTTTTGCACACATGTAGCCTTGTGCCCTTGATTGATGTCTATAGTGGGCACGATAACAGAGCAAAAATAGAATTCCTGTTTAATTCTATTTTTACTTTAAGATGTTTTTTTTCTGATATAAGTGCAAAATTTACTGTTGAAGTCGGAAGTTTACATTCACCTTAGCCAAATACATTTAAACTCAGTTTTTCACAATTTCTGACATTTAATCCTAGTAAAAATTCCTTGTCTTAGGTCAGTTAGGATCACCACCTTATTTTAAGAATGTGAAATGTCAGAATAATAGCCGAGAGAATGATTTATTTCAGCTTTTATTTCTTTCATCACATTCCCAGTGGGTCAGAAGTTTACATACACTCAATTAGTATTTGGTAGCATTGCCTTTAAATTGTTTAACTTGGGTCAAACGTTTTGGGTAGCCTTCCACAAGCTTCCCACAACAAGTTGGGCGATTTTTGGACCATTCCTCCTGACAGAGCTGGTGTAACTGAGTCAGGTTTGTAGGCCTCCTTGCTCACACACGCTTTTTCAGTTCTGCCCACAAATTTTCTGTAGGACTAAGGTCAGGGCTTTGTGATGGCCATTCCAATACCTTGACTTTGTTGTCCTTAAGCCATTTTGCCACAACTTTGGAATTATGCTTGGGGTCATTGTCCATTTGGAAGACCCATTTGCGACCAAGCTTTAACTTCCTGACTGATGTCTTGATGTTGCTTCAATGTATCCACATAATTTTCCTTTCTCAAGATGCCATCTATTTTGTGAAGTGCATCAGTCCCTCCTGCAGCAAAGCACCCCCACAACATGATGCTGCCACCCCCGTGCTTTACGGTTGGGATGGTGTTCTTCAGCTTGCAAGCCTCCCCCTTTTTCCTCCAAACATAACGATGGTCATTATGGTCAAACAGTTACATTTTTGTTTCATCAGAACAGAGGACATTTCTCCAAAAAGTATGATCTTCGTACCCATGTGCAGTTGCAAACCGTAGTCTGGCTTTTTTATGGCGGTTTTGGAGCAGTGGCTTCTTCCTTGCTGAGCGGCCTTTCAGGTTATGTCGATGTAGGACTCGTTTTACTGTGGATATAGATACTTTTGTACCTGTTTCCTCCAGCATCTTCACAAGGTCCTTGGCTGTTGTTCTGGGATTGATTTGCACTTTTCGCACCAAAGTATGTTCATCTCTAGGAGACAGAACGCATCTCCTTCCTGAGCGGTATGACGGCTGTGTGGTCCCATGGTGTTTGTACTTCATACTATTGTTTGTACAGATGAACGTGGTACCTTCAGATGTTTGGAAATTGCTTCCAAGGATGAACCACACTTGTGGAGGTCTACAAAAAAAAATCTGAGGTCTTGGCTGATTTCTTTTGATTTTCCCATGATGTCAAGCAAAGAGGCACTGAGTTTGAAGGTAGGCCTTGAAATACATCCACAGTTACACCCCCAATTGACTCAAATGATGTCAACTAGCCTATCAGAAGCTTCTAAGGCTGTTATATAATTTTCTGGAATTTCCCAAGCTGTTTAAAGGCACAGTCAACTAAGTGTATGTAAACTTCTGACTCCAGCTGTATGTGTTTGGTCTCAAGCGTTCTAATATAAATGATTAACTGCGATATTAGTGTATTGTTTTTTTTCTCAAGAATTGAGTGTCATTTGCAGTAAAGTCTGGGCAACAAATAACATTGGATTGCTTTCTTTACATTTTTTAGCTGTGAGTTAGGTTCACATTAACCACTTTATTTTACACACAGAGACTGATCATGTAGATCATATTCTTTGTTTAATTAGTTAACCTGCATTTCCCCCTAGCAGGGATTTGTTTTGCATGTTTCAGTGAAAAAAAGTGTCACCTTTTTGGGCCCTCAGCAGTTTGACCTCTGCTCTGGCTTGAATGAATGTTCCAATTACTTCTGGAATTTGCTGAAATGTACCAGGAACGTTGTTGAAACCAAACTAATGAGTAATTCCATTTGTAACTATTACAACATTTTTTTGTCGTCCACTCCCTCAGTAGACTTATCATCCCATCACCGGGATCATGTTATTAAACAACAGTATCTGAATCATGTTAAACAACTGTATCTGATGACAGATCTTCGGTAAAGTTGTGTCTCTTCAGCCCTCAGCAGCCCTCCCCCAATGGGAGTAACATGCTGTGTGTGTGCTGTTTCTGATGGTCCCTTTTTCAATAGGTGCTCAGTAAAAAGGTTTGGCTGTTTGGGTCACGGTGGGCCAGCTGTGTCCAGTCGCAGGCCTGTCAGAGCCCTCCTTCCACGGTGCGTGGACAGACATCTTAGCAGGCGCTAGCTCACCCCTCCCTCCCTCTCCTTTATTGGATGTTCCTTATTTGACACCATAGAGGAGGCGCAAAGCTGCAACACCCCGTCCCCCACGTCCACCCTTGGCATCAACTTTATTGTGCCCCTTCTATGGTAGCAAAATTCCAGTAACTTCCCCAAAATTCACAGGTTTTCCAGAAATCCTGTGAATTTTGGGAAAGTTACAGAAATGTTGTAACCCTAGGCCCTTCTGAGCCCTGCTGTGGTCATTTGAGTAGACATGACTCCACTGTTCCTACATCCTAAATGTTAATCTATATTATGGTGTGGGAAGTCTAGCCCTCCTTTTCTCCTGACCCATGTCCCTGACTGAGGCAACCAACTGCTGATTGTATGTAGAAAGTCAAGTCAAACCTACCTCATGTTTGCCTTGTTCTATAAGTACAGTCTTGTCTCCTTTACTCAGTATTGATCTCTCTTTCTCCCCACCCCATCACACTACCTGCCCTGCCTCCTAACTCACTATCTCTCTCCATCTCTAGGTTCCTGAAGGCTCTGAGTTTTGCCTCTCTGGATAAGGAGGATCTGCTGAGCCCCATCAGCCAGACCACTCTGCAGCGGTCCTCCTCAGTGAGATCCATGGTGTCCAGTGCCACCTATGGCAGCTCTGATGACTTCATTGGCCTGGCGCTGCCCGTGGACATCAACAACATGTTCCAGGTAGTGACCATCGTTTGACCCCTCTCTCTGAACCCAGACGCACTGAGCCCCCTGGCCCACTCCACTCCCCATCTCATCCCACTCTGCACCCTCATCTATCAATTTAACTTGTACTCTACTCTAAATATTTTACCAAAGAAATTGAGGTTGTTTATATATTTAAGGATAAAGCTGTGAGTGTTCCTAACTGTAGCATCATTTGTTTTTTAGATAAAAGAAACACCATATTTCCTGAAGAGGACCAGCCCGCCCTCTGAGGACAGATCTGCCAAATTCTTCTCTGGTGACTCAGATGGTAAGAAAGCCCAGGGTCAACACAATCTCTTTCCTTCAGTAAGGAGTTGTATAGCACTGAGCTTAGCACAGGGGGGGGGGGAGATCATGGCTCTGCTTGAGATAAGAGGCCTGCTCAGGACCAACAGGCTTGAATAAAAAGGAGTAAATGTATGATCGTGTGTGTGTGTGCTCCTTCCCCCAGGTCCCAGCCCTCACTCCCGGCATGCTGTGCTCCGCTCCCAGCTGAGCATCACAGAGCTGATGGGGGTGAGCCGTGCAGAGCAGCAGCAGCTACTGGGCTCAGAGGAGACTGGTCTACAGGAACACAACGATGACAACTGCCTCTACTGCACTGGGTTGACTGTGCTTGGCTTCAGCGCATCCAACAGCCACCCAGGTCAGCTGCAGATACATTATATTTGTACTGTACAAAAATATCAGCACAACATGTAAAGTGTTGGTCCCATGTTTCATGAGCTGAAATAAAAAGATCCCAGAAATGTTCCATATGCACAAAAAGCTTATTTCTCTCAAATCTTGTGCACAAATTTGTTTACATCCCTGTTAGTAAACATTTCTCCTTTGCCAAGATAATTGATCCGCCTGACAGGTGTGGCATATCAAGAAGCTGATTAAACAGCATGATCATTACACAGGTGCCTTTTGTGCTGGGGACAATAAAAGGCCACTCTAAAATGTGCAGATTTGTCACACAACACAATGCCGCAGATGCGTTTGGCATGCACAGTGAACACAATTAGCATTTTATCGATGGCAATTTGAATGTACAGAAAGACTGATGAGTTCCTGAGGCCCATTTGTTTTTTTTGGGGGGGGGGGGTGTATCTGTGACCAACAGATGCATATCTGTATTCCCAGTCTTGTGAAATCCATAGATTAGAGCTTATTGAAAAAAATGAATTTGACTTATTTCCTCATATGAACTGTAACTCAGAAAAATCATTGAAATTGTTGTATGTTGCGTTTATATTTTTGTTCAGTGTGTATATAGAACATTGTGCTGTTTATCAATTTGTGTTTTTGCTTCCTTGTATTCTTTTTACTTTTTACTATATTAGCAGTCTGTGACCAATAAACAACTTAATTGAATTCTCCTTTCTCCCTCAGACTTGACGGAGGACCACCCTTTCTCAGAGTGGTGCAGTCCACCTGTGCAGAATCACCTGGAGGTCATGGCCCAAACCAAACTGTCAGGGGTGTCTGGGTGCAGTGATGCTATGTCCCAGGGCTCCCCAGGAAGCACCCGCAGCACTGAACTGGTTTTGGGTAAGTGTTTTAAAATATATATTTTCTCTCATACAATGCTTTTCTCACAAGCGAAGGGTTATTTTGTTTGTTGAAGAGGAATGGACTAACCCTCCTGGCTTTCTGTGGTCTCTCTCCCCCCTCAGGAGTGAAGTCCATCCCAGAGGATGCTCCGGCTGGCAGGGTTCTCCTCAGGAAGGAGGTCCTGCGTCTGGTGGTCAACCTCAGCTCCTCTGTGGGGACCAAAGGCCACGAGACTAACCTGCTAACGTAAGACACACACACATTCCTTTCACTACACACACTCAAACCGAGGTTGATATCCCTGTGTCTGTTGTGTTGACAGGATCAAGGAGAAGTTCCCCTATGCATTCGATGACATTTGTCTCTACTCTGAGGTGTCCTACCTGCTGGCCCACTGCATGTTCCGTCTGTCGGCACGCCGCTTCATCCAGGAGCTCTTCCAGGACGTGCCATTTATCCCGGTAAATGCACACATTCATAACAATACATGTTGACTGGCTTCTATTGACCTCTGTCTCTTCCTCAGATGTACGAAGAGGCAGAGAGCATCCTCTCCATGTCGCCAAAGAACGGACCGACCGACCGACCCTCCTGCTGAGCCTTGAGTCATCCTCTGTCTTCCCTTCCCTCTCGCAGCCAGTCAAACCCTGAGTTACCACTACTGATCTACCAGTCACACCCTCCCCTCAGTCAAACATAGTCACCACTACTGATCTACTAGTCACCCCCCCCCCCCTGTCACCACTACTGATCTACTTTGTCACCCCCCCCTCCCAGTCGAACCCTGAGTCACCACTACTGATCTACCAGTCACACCCCCCCCTCAGTCAAACATAGTCACCACTACTGCTCTTCCTGTCAAACACCACCCACTCCCTGAACTTTTTATCCCTTAACTTTCAGTCAAACCCCACCCCTGACTTGAGTCAACGCTAACCACTGAACCACCCCCACATCCTCACTTAATTCTCCATACCAGAGTGCACTGTATGTCCTCCTAGGATTTGGACACAAATGGAGAGAAGAGAAAATAGAGGGAAGAAATATGTTCTTCCTATTGACTTTAAGATCTGATGGATAACACAGGATGAGCAAACATGTTTTATCTGACCAAATGATAACAGCCAGCTGTGAGCAATTTATTTGATTTTTTTCATATTTGGAAATTCATCACCAACTGATCTTGGACCACAATCAAATCCAAAATGGCATAATACAAAAATGTAAAACGGTCCATCATTTCTGAGGGCTTCCTCAGTTTTTTCTAAGTATATGACTGCAGCCCAACCACTTATATGAAATAACTTAGCATGTTGTTTGTAGCTCAGCTTCTCCCAAAGTGGATCCAGTGACTTTGACTAAAACACTGAAGAGGACGTGTTCCTCTGCATAACACTAAAACCTCTCCGCATCTGGAGAGAGGACCATGACATTGCGAATATCCATATGTCTATTCATTGTACCTGAACAAAGAACAGTGAAGGAGAATAGTGCTGAAAAGGCTGTTGGTATTGGTCTATTCAGTGACTGCAGAGACAGGTAGGCTAGATGATCAGTCACTGATGTAGTTTGGTGGTGGTGTGTTTTGTTGACATGTGCTAAAGAGGAAATGTTCCTCCTTGCTAGATGTCGTTTTTGTTTGTGTTTTTAAGCATTCATGCCAAGAACTGAACAGCTACACGTAGGAGTGAAATCTACCAAATGATTGCCATTGAACATCGGTCTGTGTGTTTCAGCACAGAGGAGTTATATGGTCAGTTATTGAACTGATGTTTGAAACCAAGGCTGCATGCATTATTGTTTATTACCTAGATATTTAAACCCTGAAGTAAAAGCACAGGGTTAGGACATTAGATCTGGTGCTCGTCAAGGTGAAAGAATACACACGTATGCTACTGTGCGGTAGTGTTTATGTAGTCATCTTAGTATATGCTTAACGGCTTCCTTTTCTGCCGTGAAATTCCCCAGAACATGGTCCAGGAAAACAGTCACTACTTGATGGCCAAGGAGAATTGCTGCTTCAGTATTCAAGTCATTTGCCATTCCAGTCAGTTGTCATTCCTTGGGAGATGCTGTCTGCTTGTCCTCATTCCGGTAAAACTGGAGAATAACGAAACTGGAGCAAATGTCTTAGTGGAGAGCAGGGCCTGCCTGAACATGTGCAATAAGAACACTCATTTAATTTAAACACTTCCAATGACAGCCACATCCGTTATCCAGAAATGTATCTACGTGTTTGTGAAATGATGGTGGTTTAAAACATTTCGATATGGGATTGTACTGGTGTTTTTTGCTATGCAAGATGAGTAATGGGGTTTAATGTTGTACTTTTTCAGCTTTTGTTAAAAATTTGTTTCGGCAGCTGAAATGACATTGCCTTATTTTTCGGAATGCTCTGACATATGAGACATTACTTTTTTACTTCTAATATAAATGAAAAGTAAATAATTCTGGCCCTAATTATAGCGAAATGAATTGATAAATAGGTTGTGAAAATGATAAGCAACCAATGTTAAGGCCACAATCTACCTATGCCTGTTGTAGAGAGAAGAGCCTGTCAAAAGCACCTGCTTGGTTTTAGAGTGCTGAGGTGGAGCTTGGGTGGTTTGGGAATTAGCTGTTGTGTTGTTTAGTAACTGTTTTAAAGAAATGGTGGTTATCATTGTGCTCATTTCCAACCTGCCTTGAGCATTCACTTTGACGATGCTACTTCTATTGCTGCACTGTTTGTGCTGAATCATTCAACAGCAACATGCACTTATGATTGACTCAATGGAAATGTTTAGTCCTACTGTTTATATTGGCCTTGGTTAGTTATGTGATGAAGTGGTTAGAGAAATGGACTGGTGAAAAGAGGATTGGGGTGCAGTTCAATTGCACTGAGCAATCCACATTCCTCTGTGTAAATGCATTGTGTTGAAAACACAAGTCCTCTGCAAGTGGAGAATTCTATAGTTGCAGTACAATGTGCATGTTTGATCACATCTCTAAATTAAAAAGAAATGGGGACATTTTGATTTAGCAGATTCCTCTATTCCTTCGTAGATCTTCCTTTTGCATTCATTCTAAGCTCACCTTTTCAACTCACTGCAAATTCTAAATAGATAAAATGTTACATTTCATAGCAGGTTTTAACATTTATACTGATGTTTCAGATAGACGTTGAATAAGGTCAATTATTTGGGAACATAGTTGTACAAGTTCTGTTATGGACCAAAAAGCCAAACTGACTTAACTAGTTGGAATTGTTCTTTAGCAATTGGAACAGGAAGTAATAACTTAAATATTTAACTGCTGTGTGCATTGAGACATTTGAAAAAATGTGCCCCTTATTCTTAATGTGTTGTAAATTGGCTTATTCTGAGCTTTTCTAAAGCACTGTATGGAGATCTGAAAACAAATCCTTTTATATACCTGTACCATTTAGGAACAAAGAGACAAAGATATATGTTTTCTCTTGAGGAAATATATTACACTTAAGAAGCTGTATGACTTTTTTTGCCCCATTTGTGGTTTCTATGTTTTTGGCATTATATGGGCCATTAGAATAAATCTTAATGAAGGGATGCATATTGATAATAAAAACAGACATCAACTACTCACTTATGTCACTATTTTTGTGTATATGTGTCTTTATGATGGATTGTCCAAAAACAGTCCAAAAACTCGTCAGTCTATTCTTGTTCTGAGAAATGAAGGCTATTCCATGCGAGAAATTTCCAAGAAACTGAAGATCTCGTACAACGCTGTGTACTACTCCCTTCACAGAACAGCGCAAACTGGCTCTAACCTGAATAGAAAGAGGAGTGGGAGGCCCCGGTGCACAACTGTGCAAAGGGGACAAGTACATTTGAGTATCTAGTTTAAGAAACAGACGCCTCACAAGTCCTCAACTGGCAGCTTCATTAAATAGTACCCGCAAAACACCAGTCTCAACGTCAACAGTGAAGATGCGACTCCGGGATGCTGGCCTTCTAGGCAGAGTTCCTCTGTTTAGTGTCTATTCTTTTGCCCATCTATTCTTTTTAATGGCCAGAATAAGATATGGCCACTACTACAATAGTGATTGCTTGTCCATATAGTTGTACCATATATCTCCACTATTCCACCCACTAAAGCCCCTCCCAATCCCAAGTTGGGTTGTCATCGCAGTGATCGGCAGGCCACCCCCGTCCCTCCGGATCCCTAGGCCCCCCGAGAGGCCAGGACCCATCCAGTGCCACCCACAGAATAGAAGCAAATCAACCTCTAAAAGCATTTCCAATGCTCTCACCTCAATTTGCTTTATGTATAGCTTTTTTTTTTTTTTTTACTCTTAATTTCCATCATTAACAATTAATGTGTAATAATGTCAATAGTTCATGCAAAAGATTGTTACCTAAATCCAATGGCAATCCGTCAGGCAATTATTATTTGAGCAAACAATTGTGATTAATCCTGTTGTCCCTAACATCCTTACCCCTTAGCAATAGATGTTGGATACACACTCAACCCCTTTCTACCACATATGTTATTTAACTAGGTGAGTCTGTTAAGAACAAATTCTTATTTACAATGACAGTCTATGAACAGTGGGTTAACTGCCTTGTTTAGGGGCAGAACTACAGATTTTTACCTTATCAGCTCGGGGATTCGATCTAGCAACCATTTCAGTTACTAGTCCAACGCTCTAACCACTAGGCTAACTGCCGCCCCACGTTCAACCCTAAACTCAGATGCGCAATGGTTGTTACATCACAGAGCCCAACTCAAGAAAGGACTTGATTTAAGAATGCATATCGTCTGGGCAAAAATGGCAAAAAAATGTATGCACGATCTTTATGAGCCTTAAACCTGTAAATTCCCACTGTCTAAGAAGAAGCTGGTATTTTTCCACTCTTCCTGTCTTATGCCGTGTGACCAAGTTGAACAAAGGGCCTCAGAGTGACCACATTGTTTCAGTCCATCCTGTTCTTCTCATATCTTTCAAGGGCACAGCTGTGTGGAGATGTGTGAACAGAGAGGAGTAACGGGAACTAACATTATCACTTCTTTGTGCGCTATGACCTCACACACCTGATACATCTGACCTCACACACCTGATACATCGGACCACAAGAAGAAAACAAGATAGATTAGGATGTCCTGATCTGCCGGGAAGGGGTGGAACCAACCATGACTAAGCAGTTATGGTTTCTACATAAAACGCCTTGCGTTTCTGTACTAGTCGAGCACTCAATCGATTCACCCTGTATGTGTGTGTTGTATTGACCTGCTCCCTCGTTAAGACTTTAAAGTGTTTGATTGCTTGAAGAATTATCCAAGTCATTCCTGATTCTTTAGAATTTCCAAGACATTCTACAGTTACAGCTGTTTGAGAAAGCATGCAAAATTGGCAAAAATTGAGAGATTTGATTAACCACTGTTAAGTCCTAGGTGATGGAGATCGGATGCACCCCCTTCCCCTGAAACACACTCTGGTCCCCTGTTGTGACCATTTTCCCAACCATCTCTGTGCAGTCAGACCTTTGATTATTTTGTGCCACCAGGGTCACAATAGTATGTCCCCTATGATTGTCTGAGTGTGACCCCCTTCCCATGGGCTACTGCAGCCAGTGTTGCCAGCACTGCTACCCCCTGCGTGGGGGTACCCCACCGGAATCCTCACCGGCTAGGTACAAGGTCATCAAGGTTCTCATTAGCAGCTTTGAGAATTTACTTGTATATTATGCTCTACCATCAGGGGGCTCTGGCTTTGTAGGACCAACCCTGCCAGGCAGGCTCAGAATCTTGAGGGCTGTGCTGCTCTAGTAGGTTCCTGTCCACATTCCTCTTTCTGTTTTGGCTGTATATAGGCAACTTACAGTAAAAAAAACAAAAAACAGCGCTGATATGCAGGAACACCCCGAATTGCAGGCCACAATCACATAGTGTTGGAGAAATAGGTGATGAGAGAGGTTTTGTATCCCTATAATGTAACACTTTGAAAAGGCGGTAACCACTTGTCAGAAGTAATCTGCTCAAACGCACCCATTGTCTGTTGACATTTAGGGTGAAGTTAGATGAAGTGGGACATCATATAAACTGGGATGGCTTAATCCTGATATTTATTTCTTGTTACTAAACCCATGCAGAGAAACCACATCACTTCATTGGTGTAACAGGGGGGGGGGGGGGGCCAGGGCAACTTCAAACAGGAAGCTCACCCCACAAGGCATACAGTAATATCAGTGACATAGCTATTTGTGTTTTGATGTTAAGCTTATAAAATGTCAAAATGCTGTAATTGTGTCACGCTTTACCAACCGTAGCTAGCTAAAAAGGACAGCGGTGAAAATAGGACAAAGTGGGAAAGTCTTCTAGGCTTTTCCAATGAAGGAAGGATATCCAGTTTACATAAGGGACCACCTGTATGTATGTTAGGCAGGGCTCAGGTTCTTGTAGTACTATTATCCTGTTCATTTTTGGACACAAATGGCACCAAGCAGAACTATAGTAAGGTGAGTTCAGGAAAAAAAGAGGGACACTGTATTTCCGTCTTCTGTAACCTCTTTCAACAACTATCCAACATAGTACAACACATGATATATTTCTGAAATCCTCAAGAGCTTTCATAATCACACAAAATGTAATTGGGCTACAATTAGAACTACAATACCTTGAGAAACGATTCACACCCCTCGACTGACCATTTTGTTGTGTTACAGCTTGAATTTAACATTTAGATTTGTTGTCATTGGCCAACACACAATAATACGCCATAAGGAATTAGAATTATCAGAGGAATTATGTTTCTCGAATTTGTAAAAATTAATAATGTAAAGCTTAAATGTATTGAGTCAATAAGTATTCAACCCATTTATGGCATGCCGAAATAAGTTCAGGAGTTAAATGTGCTTAACAAGTCACAAGTTGCATGGACTGTGTGCAATAGTGTCTCATAATTCTTTAATGACTGCCTCATCTCTGTACCCCACACATACAATTGTTTGTGAGGTCCCTCAGGGAGGTTTTACAATGCCTCGCACATAAGGGCACCTATTGGTAGAAAACAAAAACAGACTTTCAATATCTCTTTGAGCATGGGTTAGTTATTAATTAGTGGTCAAAGTGGTCAATGTATTTGTTTTCAATAAACATTGAAGAAATATAGCTTACATGTTGTCAAAATCCTAAGCAGTGGTGTGTATTTATGGATGCCAAGGGAAGCCACGCTTCCCCAATTATTTGACCAATAAAAAAAGATCAAATTAATCTTTCATCTGTGTTCATAATTTTCCATCAATTCGCAAGTGGCTGAACCTCACCGGAGAAATCATTGAGCGAGGAAACAGTGCCCCTCTGTCTCAGTATGTGTAGCCCATGTATCTGATGCTGCTTGAACCAAAAGAGTATAACATTTTACCGCCATAGCGTATGATTGATGTCAGCAAGAATTTGGCCTCCCTTCATAATTTGTTTTTGCCAATCAGCGATGTGCTGAGCTCAACTTTGGGTTGTCCTTGGTGCAGCAAAATGTCATTTTCTGAAATAAATGTCTGTTTCTGGTCAGCTTACGTTGATGTCCTGCAGTAGCTAGCTTGCTAAATCAACCCCTTTCCTAAGCCATGGATGGAGATTTGGACTTAATTCTCTGTACAGGCCTGTGATGACGTCGATTCTCATCTAACCATAAATAAATATGTTGTGCCACTGACCTGAGACGATTAAAGTTCAATATGTAGCCTAGTAGGCTCACGTTAACTAGTTCATTGTAGCCCATGCGAGGAACTTAGGCTACCTCGCTAAAATGCTTGCAACTAGCTTATTACGACAAAAACTAAAAGTGTACTGTATGACAGAGCCATAGACTGTTTTGCAAACATGAGAGAAGGATAGCATTGGCTTTCAACTAGTCTACAAGTAGGGAGAGTCAGTTTTACACAGAAATCAGTACCATGGACAGTCACATGATATTTAGCAACATTGATGGAACTAAATTGTTATTGGTATCTAAGTTTGTTTTTAGTGTATTGTTGATTTGATGCTGTTTACATTTTTAAGTTGAAATGGTGCTGGAATAGTGGAGGCAGTACTCCTGTTGTCTTTGTGCTGACTTGTGGTAACTCTGGTTCTAAATCAGTAGATGTTAAGTAAGCTGTCAAAAACATTAACTTGCTTGACCTGCTGCAGGTGACCTGTGTATTCTCTCCTGATTGGCTCTGTGGTACTTAGTCAATGGGAACTCCGTTGCCGGCCCCATCATAAAGTTTTTACACAGTCTGGCAGTCTGACTAAAGTACCAGAGGTATGAGGAGAGACATCCTCCTTTATGGGAACAAATATTACCTGACACTTTGGATCCTATTCTTCGACAGTTAGAAGACACACTGCATCAATGCAACAAAAAAAATATTACTAATTACTATCCATGAGTAACCTCAACCTTGTGAGTCTGTGGGTGTTTGGGCCAATAAAGTGCCAACTCAATTCTAACACTGACTAGTCTCTCATGCCCCTATGAACGGAGACACAGGTCAATAGTTTTTAATCTAAACCAGCCCTTTTTTACTGGACTACACTAACCCCTGATTGGGGCTCTTTTCTTGACACACAGTAGCAGTTTACCAGATAAGAAGTCAAGAAGATCAAAAAGTAGATTGTTGTAAGGGTGTATTACGTCCTGTGCTGGTCCATTATCATATCCATTCTGGATTCTGAGTGGTAAAATCATAGCTGACAAATGCCTCTATGTATGTGTCTACTGTATGTGGGAATGTCTTATGTCCGTCCTACATGTAGAGTTGGTACATGGAATATTCCTCAACTGCATATATCATAAATTGCTATTACAAATATAAGTATTATGTTCAAGAACTGACATTTTCAGATATTATTTTGACAAACACACTTTAACACATTTTGGAGCTTACAATTAATTCTTTATTGTCATAGATTTGGTGGGCACTGTCATCTGTGATCTATGTTATATGACTTTCTTTCAGCACGTACTGATGAAACTGTCAATTCATATTTTTTTCTTAAAGTCTACAAACGCTCTACATTTATTCACTCTGTGATAGGGTTGGATCTTATATGCTCCT
The DNA here is from genome assembly GCF_029448725.1 of Salvelinus fontinalis. NCBI lineage: Eukaryota > Metazoa > Chordata > Actinopteri > Salmoniformes > Salmonidae > Salvelinus > Salvelinus fontinalis. The sequence goes on from NC_074685.1 coordinate 31,988,333, forward strand.
TTTATTATTGTCCTGTAAATGGTTCAGTGCCTATAATTTAGGTTGTGTGTAGAATGGGGCATAAAGGAAATTACCTCTACTAGATCATAGTGATAAGGAAAACTGCATATAATTTTGGCCTGTGTATTAATTTGCCTATAACTAATCAGAATTCCATTATGTTTACATAAAAAACATAATACTTCAAAATGAGAAGATCCTGCCATGGAAAAGACGACTGGGTGGACATCAAGTGGAATGGAGGGGAAATAACTCACACCATGCAGCAGGACACCTTCAGCTGCGGGGTCTTTGTAATGCAGGTTTGATAGTTATATTTTCTATAATGAATGGTTAGCTGTTATGTGACAATTAGGTCAAAAACTCTATTTTATTTTTTGGTGTAGATGGCCATGGAAGTTGCACAGAACTTCCCCAACATCCCCCACCCAAATTAACATAGAACCTTCACAAAAACACATGGAGCAACTGTGAAAAGAAATGGCTGAGGATATACAAAAAATGTCTGGTATGTAATGACATTTAATTCAAAGTAAATGTAAATTCTTTATTTTTATGTAGTTGTGTGGGACAGCCATATGTTCAGTTCATGCCTATGATTTCAAGAGTTCAACAAACCAACAACTGCTTCATGTGTGCTGATAAAGAACCTGGATGTGGCCCAAAGACTGACTGGGTTAGTAACATGAAGACAATTTATGATATAACACAATGGATGGCTAAATTGTCATACTGCAATGATATTTGATATTATTTATAACGTGTTACACTTGGTTTTGTTTTAGATTGAATGTTTTGCATGCCAACGGTGGTTCCTAGAGGTTATGCATTATGGGTGTGTATCCACTGCACGCTTCTTAGGTGTGTAATTGACATGACCAAGGAGCTATTGCAATTTAAAACTATGAAAAATGTACATTACACTGCGTGATTTTACAGTACACAAACAAGAGTGTGCAATATAGAAGGGTAGTCAGTGTACATTCTGAACCTTGTTTGAAGACAGTAGGTCACATGACCAAGGAACTATTAGAAAAAGAAAAATGCATGTAAAATCTTGTGCGATGAAATTGGACAAACTAAAGGGTGTGCAATGTGAGAGGCCCATTGAGTGGACATTCCAAACCTTGTTTGAAGTCAGTAGGTCACATGACCAAGGAGCTATTGAAATTCGAATGTAAAAAAGCTTTGTTCTTTGTTTACGCTCCCTACCGAATTAAAATAGGAATACAAAATGCTGCTTACATTTCCACATGTTTATTAGCTTTGGAAAGCGAATTCATGTCCAAATCGGGAAAATAAGACCTGTGCAATGTTGTGCGCAATTTTTCCAACATCATGACAGTTATTTGGAGTCTGTGGTTCAAGTGGTTTGAAAGCGCGAATATCCAACTTGAAACTTGTCTTTACCTCGGTTAAGTAATTTACGTATCGGCTAATCACATATGTTATAGCAATCTGTCAGCCGATGAGAGAGGGGTGTCGCTTTCTCTTACTTCTCTTTATGTCTAAAAAGTAGTCTGGTCCTATGACTTTCATGACCGATAGGATTTCCTGTATTGTATCATGTTTCTACTAAACGATTTAGTAAGAAAAACGTCAGCCTGGAGAAAAATGTCAATGTGCCAAACTTTTTATATTTTTCCCACATTGCTTTTACAAGAAAAACCTCCCCTAACAACTCTTCCAGTTCCCAACGCTTTGCCAAGTTGTGTCTTTGTAGTACAGCACGTTGGCCAGCCTAAAGGAACCACACTTGAATATTTTTTTCTGTGGATACAAACTCATGGGATAGTGGGTTAGCTGACAACGTTACGAAAACGAAGCGTGCGCTTCAATGGGGCAGAACAGTCTGTGAATTGTGATTCTGGATGGCCAGATAGCTACCAACAACCATGTGGGGAATTGTAAGTGACTCTTTTTTTTAGCTAGTTTCAGCTTGTTCTTGATACCATGTCTTGTTTTGAGGTGTTTTGACTGATTGAATGTCAATTCCATTATTGCTAGATAGCTAACCAACAACTAAGGGTGTATTTGAGAGACAAGTGGTCAGTGTAAAAATAATAATAATACATAAATCATTAACAAATAAGTGCTCATTGTGCAAATGTAATTATGTTTTCAATAAACATTGGAGACGAAAAGTTTACTTGTTGTCAACAATCTAAGCCAACCCCGTCTGTTTTTCCCCATAGTTGCACACGCGTTGGTTTTGTTGCTAAACAACCAACCAGTCTATCCAACAACTATCCCGACCAGAAACTACTGAGGCTGACTTTAAACCAACACCTCACCACGGCATATTTTATGGGAGTAACATCATGTTGGTTTTCCTGCTATGGGCTTCACTGTTCCTCTCAAGCCTCCAAGAACAAAATGGTCAAGATGGTAAGTCCCAAACGTTATAATTTTATCAATATTTTTGACTGATACAGAACTGTACAGTATGTGATGTTGAATTGCATTTTCATCATGCATACTGTAACAGGCTATACCTATGTAGCTCCAGGTGTCCAGCTTTCTGGACCTCAGAATGTGAGTGTGGATTATGACCTAAAAGACCAGAGGATATCTGTAACATGGGAAGATGACCCATCTTCCTCCAGAGTACCGGACAAACTGATTTATGATGTGGAGGTTCTCTTAACAGTCAATATGACTGAAGTACACAGTGTGAGTGTTTTCCAAATCAATTATGCACATTACTACTATTCGACCTTATTACCACCGGACACAATTCCAAGGTTACTATATAGAAGTATGAGTGGCTGGTTTTGGGTGTTGATGTCCTCAGGAAGCTGTGGATGTGAGACCAACCCTCGCCAGCAGGAAATACCACTGGAGTTGGACCTCGGCTTTACCCCTAGAGTGCACCTCCCACTCAGTCAGGCTCCGCTCCAGATACCAGAACTACACCAGTCAATGGAGCCCCCTACAGACCATCACTGGTTGGTGTTTTTAGTACAATTAACGCAAAATCACACGCAGGCATGTATACACGTATACACACACACACAGTACACACAAACAATGCTGTTCATTCACATCCGTAACCTTTCTGCAGGGAGGTCCTCATCACATCCACAGGTTTTCCCAAGAAGCAGTGTGGTTCAAGTCGATAGCAACTTTACTTTCTGCTGTATTCTTGGGCCAGGGCAGAGACTTGAATACATGAAATACAACAACATTCTAATGAACACCACCCACATCATTGACCAGAGTTATGCCATGGTTGTGCATATGCAGTCTCCCTCTCCGCCCAGTTGCATCAATGTCTATTGTAATTCACCGCTGTATGGCACCTGTGTTTACGTGGGATGTAAGTATAAACTTCTTGTAAGCCTCCCTCTTACCAATCTAAGCAGCTAAACAGCTCTGTAGTTCCTTGCCATACTGTACAGTTTACAGCATCATTTGAATGTAATCATAATGGATATGGGATGTGTTCAAACATATAGATCCTATAATTCACTCCCCCAGACCCCCCTGGGGACAGGAACCTTGTGTGTGAGACCCGGGACCTGGAGTCAGTGGAGTGTCACTGGGACACAGGGAGGGCCACCAACCTGACTAAACAGAGGATGACTCGTTATCACCTGAATGGAAGGTACAGTACAGTACTATAACAAAAAGGAAAAGCCACACACTCTAGTAGCTCCAATGCAATAATTTATTCACCAACAGTTCAACAGCAAGCTGTCTTTATCAGGCTAGAGTACTACCCAGGCCATGGTATTGTTAGTATTATTGTGTAATAATCACTGGAGGTGACATTCTCTGTCCATGTATTCTTCAGAGCTTGTCCAAACAGAACAGTCTCAAACTGCTACCAAACAGTACGAGTGGATCAGGGGGAGAGGAATTGGACATTGACTGCCAGAAACCCGCTCGGCACACTGGAGCTCAGAGACACAGCAGATCTGAAGAAAAGAGGTACAGTAGTGTGATAGCAGCTCCTCTCACACTGCATATGAATCTATTCCTTACTCTTAGTATATTGATTTACAAGGCCATTGAATGTTGAGGTTCTACCTTCCAGTGCGTTTACTAGCTCCCATGGAAGTGGTGGCTTCAGGTGTGAATGCCAGTGTTCAGTGGCAGTGGGAAAGACCGCAGTACCATATACTATTAATGGTTTGCCAAGTACAGCTGAACCATAGTGGGCACATAGACATGGTAAGTTACAGTAGGACACCTACAATACAATGAACAATATAGTTATTAACTAGGCAATACTAATGCTAAGCCCATTTACATTCTATTCACAGAGGAACTATTCTGGCATAGGTCTTAGGTCAGTAGTTTTACATGGCCTAGCACCTGCCCAGACATACACCGTGCAGGTGTGTTGTGGATTGAAACAGCACTTCTGGAAATGGGGCGACTGGAGCGAAGGTAGCACCTTCAAAACCGAAGAGGACAGTGAGTATCCAATCCATATGCAGCTACATGGACACACCTTTTTAAATACGGGTAACAAGGAAGACAGTTCAAACACACACCGTATGTGTAGATTGTATTTGATTACATACAGTTCACCATTTTTATGTCATTGTGTGTTTTTTTGTCCCCAGTTCCTGAAGCGTTAGATGTATGGATGCAGATTGAAGGGAACCAAACCATTATACTATGGAAAGTAAGTTTTGAAGATTGTGTACACTATATAGTATACATTATGTGATATTGGTTATACTACATTATAAACTGGGTGGTTCATGGCCTGAATGCTGACTGGCTGACAGCCACGGGTATAACAAAACATTTATTTTTACGTTGGTAATCAGTTTATAATAGCAATAAGGCACCTTGGAGTTTGTGGTATATGGCCAATATACCACGGCTAAAGGCTGTATCCAGACACTCCGCTTTGCATTGTGCCTAAGAACAGCCCTTAGTCGTGGTATATTGGCCATATACCACACCCCCTCGGGCCTTATTGCTTAAGTATAGCACATTAGGGGACTGGGCTGATAATCAAGACTTTAATTAGATACAGTGGGCTCCAAAATTACTGGCACCCCTGACTGGCAATGCACAAACAATGCTTAAACAAATATAAACAATATAATTATAGAGATAAACTCAAAATACCAACATGTGAGAAATACTGTACTTTATTAATGTTTCAATGGAACCAACCAAAATAATTTATTGATTTAATTAAAATTCAATGTCCTCCAAATCAAGGTTTCACAATTAATGGCACCCTTACAGATTACTGTAAATAACATCTACCAAAATTAAATCACTAATTAAATTCCACTTATTTAAATTTATCTAAGTTTTAAGGAACTATATTGAGCCATTACATCACTTCCTGTTTCACTAGGGTATAAAAATGATGTAACACACCTGCAATATCCCGCTGTCATCCAACACCATGAAGAAAACAAAAGAACTAGCAGTTCAAAAGAGACAGATGGGCATAGACCTTCATAAATCTGGTAATGGCTACAAGAAGATCCACAAACGATTGAATATACCACTGAGCACTGTCAGGGCAATTATTAGAAAATTCAAAAGATATGGAACAGTTGAAAACCTCAAGGGTAGAGGACGCAAATGCATTTTGCCCCCCAGGATAGGGAGGAGGATGGTGAGAGAAGCAACAAAATCCCCAAGAATCACTGTGAAAGAATTGCAGGCCTTGGTGGCGTCTTGGGGTCACCAGGTTTCAAAAAGCACCATCAGACGCCACCTCCACATCCACAGGCTCTTTGGAAGGGTTGCCAGAAGAAAGCCCTTTCTGACCCCAAGACACAGACGCAAGCGCTTGGAGTTTGCCAAACGTCATTTAAATTATGACTGGAAGAAGGTGCTCTGGTCAGATGAGACCAAAATTGAACGTTTTGGTCAGACACAGCATCGGCATGTTTGGCGTCGAAACAGAGATGCATACAAGGAGAGGTACCTCATACCCACGGTGAAATATGGTGGGTCAGTGATGTTTTGGGGCTGTTTTAATTCCAGAGGTCCAGGAGCACTGGTTAAGATTGATGGCATAATGAATTCTACTAAGCATCAGGCAATTTTGGCTGACAATCTGGTTGCCTCTGCCAGAAGGCTGGGACTTGGCCGTAAGTAGACTTTCCAACAAGACAATGACCCGAAACATTCCTCAAGATCCACACAGAAATGGTTCTGTGACAACAAAATTCATGTTCTGCCATGGCCATCTCAGTCGCCGGACCTCAATCCAATCGGAAACCTGTGGGCTGAGTGGAAGAGGGCAGTTGATAAGCGCAAACCAAAGAATGTGAAGGATCTTGAAAGGATCTGCTTAGAGGAATGGTCCAAAATCCCTCCAAATGTGTTCCTTAACCTTGTCAAACATTACAGGAAAAGACTCCATGCTGTTATCCTTGCCAGAGGTGGTTGCACTAAGTACTAAATGAGGAGTGCCAATAATTATGAAACCTTGATTTTGGTTAAATTTATTTTGTATTACATAATTGAATGATTTTGGTTGGTTCCATTGAAACATTAATAAAGTACAGTATTTCTCACATGTTTGTATTTTGAGTTTATCTCTATAATTATATTGTTTATATTTTTTAAAGTATTGTTTGTGCATTGCCAGTCAGGGGTGCCAGTAATTTTGGAGACCACTGTATGAATTATATCAAATAGATTATAATATTCATCCCTTTCTCTTTAGCCTCTTACAGTGAATCAGAGTCATGGGCAGATCAAGGGCTATGAGGTGACCTGGGGAAGGCAGGAGACAATTGTCCATCCACCTCAGAATGACCTTCTCATCAGTGATCGATCCACCGATGAGGGGCATAGGGTCACAGTTACAGCCAAAAACTCTGCTGGCAGCTCCCTTCCCTCGATCATCATTATTCCCAGGCTTCCTCACAGAAGTAAAAGCTCCATGGAAATTGTTGGCAGTGATGGTGGGTTTAACCTATCCTGGTCCGCTAGCCCCAATGCTAGCTGTGGCTACGTGGTGGACTGGTGTCCCACACATACTAAATGCAGAGTGGAGTGGGTTAAGGTACCAGCTGGTATAACCAGGGCCAGAATCCAATCAGGTAAGATGCCATCTCAGTAAGGGGATAGTGTGTTGAAATGAGATCTGGGTTCAAACACATGTATTAGATTTTTTGTTATTTAAATACTTATTTCCTGTGTAGTTGAGTACTTTCAAATAATGTCTCTCGAATCCGCTACTTCTACTGGCAGTATTTGAAAGTATTTTGAAATTATGTCCATTAAATAGCCTACTATTTGAAAGTGTTTTCAAGTACTTATTTTAAATACTATTTTCTAATACCTGGGTTAAATGCATGGGAGTTTTTTTTTTTGTCAGTATATTTGTGTATTTCCAGATACATTCCAATATTCAACTACTTGTCTTTTATAATAAAAAATATCTGAATACTTACTTCAAAATGTATGTGAAAGTAATTGAGATATTTGAAATAGTATTTGAACCCAGGTCAGGCTGAAATTGCTCAAACACCATGTCACAAGGTAAATGCTTTTTAATAGTTATTGTAATACCTTTTGGAGTTTGGTTCGTGAAGAATATGTATACCTTCATGCCCTTGTTGCGGTTTCTCACACCCAGCTAGCTTTGAAGAGGGGGTGAGGTACACACTCTCCATCTTTGCCTGTACTCCAGGGGCTCCAGAGCTATGGGAGAGAAGGGAGGGCTATGTAAAAGAGTGCCGTAAGTATCCACTCTTCTGACTTATAAATCCAGAATTCTTCATTCTCTTTCCTCCTGCTATAGTATTTGACCATCCATCTCTATCTTTGCTACATAGTTCCAAAAGGACAGATTCAGAGGTTGGCTGCAGAACAGCATGGTTCGGACACAGTTCTGATCTCCTGGACTGGTATTCCCCCGGAGAATCAGACGTCATTCATTCATGGTTACATCATATACTACTTTGATACTTCCCATCCTTCCAGCATGAGAATTTTCAATGTCACTACAGGTATAAAACACATGTCCAGAGAAGATTTACAGTATTCGGAGACAAATTGATTAAATGTAATCATATCTTGCTGCTTTCTTTTTTTTCTCCTTACTTTCTTCTTTTTGAATCATTGCCGGCTATGATGGACAGATGAGCCTGGGGCCAAGAATCTGACAGGCATACCTGTCAGCTCCTACAGATTCATAGTGAAGGCCCTCACATCAGTAGGGGAGGGCGGAGACTCTTCACCAGTCTTCCTCCAGATGAACCCGCAGAGTATGTCCTGACCTATTCAGTTGTGCATTTGTATTGCTGCTGCTTTGTAAAAAGCTGTAACTTTCTGACTTCATTCCACAGCTGATCAGTTGATCCCAGTGATTATCATTTCCCTGGGTTCAGCTGCCTGTCTCCTCACTCTGGTCACCATCTTATGCTACAGAAACTGGAAATGGTAGGAACATGTTTACTGTCATGTCAATCAATCAATCAAATGTATTTTATAAAGTGGGTTGTTCCATGTCATTTCAGAAAGCCAAGACACCCACCATCTCAGATTGTTCTGAAATTGTTTCTGTAGTTAGAAACAGATAAGATTAGCATTTGTGCAACATTATTTTGTTCAAATATAATTACATATCTGAGAATTGAAGCTAATTGATTGCACCTAAATTGGTCATTTTAATTTATAGGATTCATATAATATTTAATAAATATAGAACCTAACATCTGATTTGGACCAAGCTTTTTTTCTAACAATGAATGGTCAAAAGCCACCTATGGACCCTGCACACCCCACACCAATCCCAACCCATCCCAACAATGAGTATACAGTATCAGTTCACTATGTCTGACTAGTAGTATGGAGCTGCAGCTCTGAGTATTGGTTATTCATCCTAGAATATAGGATGGGACAGAAACCTAACAACTTCAATGACTAATTTCTCTGAACAGGGGGAAAAACAACATGACCAAATTCACTGAGAATACATTACATAGGATGAAGAAACAACACTCAGAGCTGCAGCTCCATACAACTAGTCAGACATAGTGAACTGATAATATATACCTGTTGTTGGGTTGGGATTGGCGTGGGGTGTTTGTAGGTGACTTTTGACCGTTCCTTTGGATTTGTCATGACGATCTCATTGTTAGAAAGACGTTTGGTCTAAATATGATGTTAGGTACTATATTGAATAATATATGAATCCTATCAATTAAAATAGGCAATTTGTATGCAATCAATTAGCTCAATTTCTTGGAGATCAAATTATATTTTAACAAAATAATGTTGCAGGAATACTAATTGTATCTGTCTCTAACAACAGAAACCATTTCAGAACAATCTGAGATGTGCTTTTTAAGGTGGAACGACCCAAAGCCCTTTTTACATCAGCAGTTGTCACAACGTTTGTATAAAAATACTCAGATTAAAACCCCAAAGAGGAAGCAATGCAGATATAGAAGCACGGTGGCTAGGAAAAACTCCCTAGAAAGGAAGGACCCTAGAAAGAAACCTAGAGAGGAACCAGGCTCAGAGGTCCTTTTCTGGCTGTGCCGGGTGGAGATTCTAAGAGTACATGGCCGTTTAGGCAAGATTGTTCTTCAAGATGTTCAAACGTTCATAGATGACCAGAAGTGTAGCCGGAGAGTAGAGCATTTCAGTACAGCCTGGTCTCACAGCAGTCTAATCTTGAAGTGACGAAAGCATGGATTAGCTTTTCTGCATAATTTTTGGACAAACAGTTTCAGATTTTTGTAATGTTACAAACTGCTCTTGAAAATATTTATGATATGTTTGTCATAAAATGCTGTTACAAAGACAGTGCCCACCCCACTCCATTGGCTGTTATTTTTTCCAGGACCTGTCCATATTACTGTTTTATCAACCATTTATTTTCTTCATGTCAACAGTGTGAAAGAGAACCTGTATCCTGAAATTCCAAAGCCAGTATGGAAGGAGGAATGGTTGACACCACTGGTAGGTCCTCGGTCCCACTCCATCTTGTTTTTGCATATAAGCACTCTAGACTAGAAAGCAGTACTTGCTGCAGGTAGAGTATATCCTGATATTAATGTTTTTCTTGTTTTCCAGCAGGGCACTGGCCGCCAAATCCTCTATGTGGATCCATGTCAACCCAGTGAGATTGATATAGTGTGTAACCGAGAGCAGTCTGGAGAAGCTGTACTAGATAACAATGCTGGAAAGGGTGCCTTAACCAACACAAACTCTGATGTCCCAGCTCTGCATGGATATTACAACCAGCTCCTCAGCAAGACCACTTCAGGACACTTCACCTTCTCTCCTCACACAATGGGATCGCCATCCTCTCAACTCCCAGGCACAGTAATCCAGAACCCCTCATACAACCTAGAAGTACAGGCTAGTTTAGATATGGAACAGTCTGTGGGATATGAGCCGGATATGAACTCTTTCTCCTGTCCTAACCCTGAACCACACAACGCCATGTCGTATGTGCCCGTTGAGACGGATTCCTGGGGTTACAAGTTCCAGTATCACATAGAAGACAGCTCTCCTCTCCAGGAGTAGAGCTTCTGGGCAGCCCTATTTCCATCAGCTCCACTCAATTCATATTTTTGTTCCAGCCCAGCACTAACACAGCTGAGAAGACCAATTGATATTTTGATTGGGCCATGATTGCACTGCTCCTGGAAATAAAAGTGTCTTATCAAACAGAAAGAATGAACTGATGTTCTTGTATTTATTTAAATGCACTTCTCTCTCCTGACTTGATATGTTGCTTTATGTGAAATATTTAGATGACAGTGGAAATGTTTTAATAGATACAGCATGAGTAAGTATTGCTTCCGTCCCTCTCTTCGCCCCAACCAGGGACCTTCTGCACACATCGACAACAGTCACCCTCCAAGCACCGTTACCCATCGCTCCACAAAAGCCGCAAGGGAAACAACTACTTCAAGTTTCAGAGCGAGTGACGTCACCGATTGAAACGCTAGCGGTCACCCAACTAACTAGCTATTTCACAAATTCACACCGGTTTTTTTCTGGCAGCATATGGAAGCACGTTCGATTGTGCGTCAAGATTTCAGCATAGCAAATTTGTATGAAGGTCTGGTTATTAAATGGGTAAATAGTTCAATAGTAATATGGTCTAAAACGCTCTGGTGACAAACTTTGCTACCCTGTTTCCAATTATCTACATGGCTTGGAGAACCTATTCAAGTAAGTTAAGTAAATACATTTCGAAAATGTTTTGAATTTTTAAAATTGTTACAGTGTAGGCTAACTCAAATGAGCTAGCTAGACGACTTTACATACTGTATAGATAACGTTAGCTGGCTAAGCGAATTAAATATCACCAGCTACCTAACTTCATATTAGTTCGCTATCTTGATGTATTTATCACTGTAAAAAACAAACTCCAAATGCCATGGAGGAGGGTGAAAGGATAATTTTTAGCAGCCCCAACTTTCAAAGTGAGAGAGTAGGTTATTCTGGATAGGGCAGGCACTTTTGTGTAGTTCCGTCCCTAGAAGTGAGGACGGAGGTAAAAGTAACATAATATTCAGTGCAGTGTAGTTTGGGTATAAGGAAGTCTGTTTCTTGTGAGTTTTTCTGTCCTCAGATAAAGAGAGCTCTGAAAGCTTGTCTACGGATGAAGAGTTCCCAATGAAGAGCAGTGGTTCTCAGTCCTGATCCTGGGGACTCAAAGGAGTGCACATTTTTGTTTTTGCCTTCAAATGATCAACTCATCATCAAGCTTCGAGTGGTATTCATGTATTCATTTGTGATGCTATCCTTGTTATGATCCTGTTAGTGTCACATGCTACATATGCACATGTGTGCTCATGCATCTATCAATCCAATGTTATCATGCTTTGTTATAAGGGATATTATACTTTAGTAGTCCACAATGACCTGGTGATGTAAAAGTCTAATAATTACATTATCTTCCATATTCCTAGATACCTTGTAAATGGAGTTTCCTTCAAAACGATTACCTACAGTTACCGTGTAGGGCACTGCAAGGTTGAGTGACCAGGGCCATCTGGGACTGCCTCCTGGAGGAATTCAAGTGTGTGAAGGCTACCTGTGTCCTGCATAACTTCATGAGGATGGACACGAGGACCAGGAGGGGAACTGCAGCTCGCCGGCGTGTGCCAGAGGAGAAGTCTGGTGCCCTGCAGGATGTTTCAAGGATGGGGTAGAACAACGCAGCAAGAGGTAATCCGTGTGCGGGAGATCTTCACCTCCTACTTCTTTGAAGAGGGTGCTGTTCCATGGCAACACCATAGACTACACTACGCACAACCAAAGGCTCTTTTAAGAGCCATCCACATTGCAGTAAGAGTATTCTTCCTTTTACTTAGCTATGTCAACTGCAGTTATTCAATTCCCAGTTTCTCTCCCTTTAATTTCTAATTCTTAGGTGATGGTGCTGTTTAGGTAAGGGTGTGATGTCTGTACAAAAACAAAACAGGCTATTTTAAGTCACCCATATTGAAAAAAGTTTAAACAATTAGACACCCTGTAACCCACACATACACACATGTATCAATCTGATTGATGGATTGCGTTGTGCAGTAAGCAGGCTCAGGTGTATAACTGTGGCTCCTTCCACCTTCAAAGAATAGGCAAGAGGGCCAACCATGGAGAATAGTAAGACAATTCATTATTTCTATAACTCCGCTATATTTTTTGTCCTCGTGTGTCTGTCCATGTTTTTCAGCATAAAGTACTCTGCAGCAACTTAGTGTGGACACCAGGTAAGGCCACACACAGATTCCTGTTGAACACTCTCTTTAACTACCTTATTTTCTCAATAACAGTCTCTCTCCTTCACTTCATCCCTCTCTCCCCTTCTCCCTAAATCCTCTAGGTTATATCAGCTGTGTCAGTGAACCCCTCTCGCATCTGAACTGGCTAATTAGAGGGCACAGCATGATCAGAGGTGAGAGGTCACGTCAACAGGAAGTATTATTGAAGAGATTCTTTACATTGAAATAGAGATTCAGTAGTCCCATAGTTAATGATCCAAGGTCAGTTTTGCATTTCACCTGATGATTATGATGACAGTGTTAGCATGTTTAAGCCTTGTGTTTTTAAAATGTTTATTCTATCTCTCCATCTTTCTCTCTGCAGGTATGTTTTGATGTGAGAGAGGATGCCAACCCCCAGTCCCGTCATACAGGGGCAAAAATCTGATATCAACCTTGGAGGGGACAATTACATTACATTTTCTCAAGAGCAATTCCTGAGGGGGACACCAAAAGTAGTGCTGTAACACATAGCCTACGTTGTTAAATGTATATTGAGGAACCATAATTCCTACAACTGGATAATTGATAGGTACAGTAGTTAACTGAAGGGTTTTCTAAACTTGTTCAAATGTTTAAATCATTATAATACTACTATTAATAATAGTTATAGCAGTGCTCCTTACCAGTCCAGTATGTATGCAGGTATTCGTACTTACAACCAGCAATATCAAGAAAGGCCAGTAGGTGGCAATGGTACTGTACACTGTGTGGGTGTAGTTTTCATAAATACAATGAACATGGTGTGATCACATCTTAAAATAATCTCCATTGAGAACCATCACAAAGTTGGTCTCTGTATTGAAATTACCTTTTAAGTTGACTTTTTCTGATACATTTATATAGTCATTAAATATGTGCCACTGGCCTGAATCTACTACAATATCTTTACAAGAACAAAAAGCTTAAAATAAGTACAGTTCTAAAAGTGAAAGAACTACTTCAATGAATAACCCAAATAAATCAACCAAAATATCCTTCAGTCAGTGTCTCAACTCGGTCAGTGTCTCAACTCGGTCAGTGTCTCAACTCGGCCAGTGTCTCAACTCGGCCAGTGTCTCAACTCGGTCAGTGTCTCAACTCGGCCAGTGTCTCAACTCGGCCAGTGTCTCAACTCGGCCAGTGTCTCAACTCGGCCAGTGTCTCAACTCGGCCAGTGTCTCAACTCGGCCAGTGTCTCAACTCGGCCAGTGTCTCAACTCGGCCAGTGTCTCAACTCGGCCAGTGTCTCAACTCGGCCAGTGTCTCAACTCGGCCAGTGTCTCAACTCGACCAGTGTCTCAACTCTTCAAACAGCAGCTATGGACAAGTATGTCACACAAAGTATGCAATTTTAAATAAAATAACATGAAATAAATCATTTGTAAGTGTACTAAAAACTGAAAACTACTAAACAAAAGAACAAATATCAATTACACCAGGGGTTCTCAAACAGGGGTCCGTGAAATAAAAAAGTGTAATGAATGTAGTCAGTACCACAAGGTTTCCAGTAAGTTTACATATAATATAGAGTGGAGGTCCCTGAGGACCCCTCAAAACCGTGCCTCAAAATATGCAGGGTTTCCAGTACCCAAAAAAGGTTGAGAACCACTGCTATACACACTACTGAACAAAAGAACCAAACATATGTTTGTGGGTTTCAATGCATCCAACAAATTGCTGGCAGATATTTTCCCTCTTGAGACTGTCCAGCCTGTCTTTATGTACATTACAGACAATTACGCCGTTCAGTCTCTCTTGGCCCATGCTAGCCCGTAGCCAAGTCTTTAACCTGCGGAGTGCACTGAAACTCCTCTCAGCCTCACATGAAGACACTGGCACCACAAACAAAATTCTGATCAGCACCTCAACTTGGTCAAACAACCTGGAAGCCTCCTGAGGACTGCTGCCTCTCCACTGCTGCTACAGGGGTATTTGTTGTGAAAGAGAGGGATCTGCACTAAAAGAGAATCTATGTTCAGTTCTGGGTACTGATCTAGAGACTCATCCAACTCCCCCGTGAGAAGCGCTCTTTCCAACTTTTGCAGGACGTTTAGACTGTCCTTGTCAAAACGGTCGCCAAACTAAACATCCACACCATCCAACACTTAAAAAATTTCTGCCCTATAGTGATCCACTGCTTTGCCAGCAAATCGTCTTGAGTGCGTCTCAATGGATTCAATAGAGTCAATCAATGTTGTTGCTTTCTCATACAGTGCAAGGTAGCTTTCGTCATTTCTCGTGCTTTTAAGAGATGACCGCACACACTTGACTGCAGCCTGCATACCAGAGACAGTCTGAGTTGTCTTCTGCAGTGAAATGTTTAGACATTCAAGCTCTCCAAGAACAGCAGAGGCAAGTGTGAGGCCCAACAGTCTTGCCTTTGCTGAAGTGCTCGAATAAGCCACTGGCAGTTGAAGCTGTCTTGGATGCAGATTTTGCCATCTCCTCTAGGCTGCTTAGTACCCGCTCATACTGCCCTAGCACAGCTCTAATAGCAGTATTCTGCACAGTCCACCTTGTTGGACATAGGGGTTTCAGGGTGGTCAGATTTGTATCTTTGGACGTGGCAATTGATTCAAACATGCTCTTAAACTTTCCTGACTGGCCATAGAGGACACCTAACTGATGGACCCAGGAAAGGGAATTCCGGATCAGTGGGAAGGCTGAGCAGCCAGCCTGTGTAATCAGATTTACACAGTGTGCTCCACAATGGACATAGAGGGCTAATGGCTGCTGCCTCCTCACAATTGCCTGTGCACCTGTGTATTTTCCTGCCATGTTTGAGGCACCATCGTAACTCTGCCCACGTAAGCCAGACATGGGCAAATTGAGCCTCAACAACACATCAGTTGCCACCTTCGCAATGCCCTCACCTGTTGTCTCCGACACCCTGTATAGCCCAATAAACTCCTCGTGAGGGACAAGGTCATGGTCAACATAACGCAGACAGACACTCTCCTGTTCAGCACCAGAGACATCTTGAGTACCATCAACAATTAATGAAAATTGTACAATCGGAAGAGACCTAATCTCAGCTGAAATGCCTTGAATGACAGTTACAATTACAAAGTGGCGGTGGGTTTGGCAGTTTTGATGTGCTGTGAATTTTTCAATGGCTTTTCTCCAGTTCCTAAATCCTGCACTAATGAAGGCAGCATCTGCTCTTTGGCCAAACGATGGCTAGCTTGAAAACCCTTGGCTACAGTGAAAACACAACACTCCTTTTATTGATGGATTATAATGTAGCCAGGGGAAATTGCGAAACCATCTCTCTTGAAACGTCAACAACCGCAAGAGTTTGCAGTTCTATAAATTGTGGGTGTGGCTGATATGGTTTTGTGCCATCACTGAGGTAACTGGACAATGCTGTGCCACTGTCCCCTATACTGGTGTGGCTGGCAACAAGGGTGACACCTGGTCCTGCCGTGGCTGTGACACTGTCCTCTGAAGTCTCTCTCTTTGGCTCTTTCCCTTTCACCACCCTCACTGACTCACAGACAAGAAATAAGGTGTTTGCCGTACTCCTAACTACCGGTACCCAAAACTACACAATTAATCACAACAGTAATACCATTGCCTTAAACAAATCTTAGTTTAGTCACCAGTTTAAGTTGAGAGTGGGGGTATCCATGGCATTTTCCAATTATGTCCCTATTTTACAAGTCAAAAAATTGAGAACCTTTCATAATGTTGCCAAACAAAGACTCAACAAACTTACCTGAGACTCCTTGTCTCTGCCAGTCTGTCCCTGCATATCTGTCCCCAGCTCTGCTGTCTGTGTGCCATATTTTGCCTGCTCTGCCTAATGACATAATTGTGAAACATTTACATTAGCATTTCACTTCTTTCTGATTAACATTTTATCAACTAGTCTTTGAGATATTAGGCTACTAGAGTTCTTACTTTGCGTTTTGGTGTACTGAAAAATACTCTGATGTCCGTCTTTTTACTTTTTTTCTGCCATTTTTCTACCTGGCTGGCTGGCTGGCTGGCCTAGCTGCACACACACACATTTACACAACACATGCTACAACCTTTTGTAATTTTAATATAGTTTGTTTCATATTGGCTGGCTTCCAACAATAGCTGAATTTGTAAAGCTAGCGAGCACCAATTCCGTTTCTGTGGTGTTTGTTATAATCTTTTCTACCTGGTTAAATAAAGGTTAAATAAAATAAAAACAGTTCACTAGCGACAATTTAGCTTTTGCAACGAGACCATTAAATACACTGCACAAAAAATAAAGGGAACACTTAAACAACACATTGTAACTCCAAGTCAATCACACTTCATTTGTGGCCTGCTGGAGGTCATTTTGCTGGGCGCTGGCAGTGCACCTCCTTGCACAAAGGCGGAGGTAGCGGTCCTGCTGCTGGGTTGTTGCCCTCCTACAGCCTCCTCCACGTCTCCTGATGTACTGTCCTGTGTCCTGGTAGCGCCTCCATGCTCTGGACACTACGCTGACAGACACAGCAAACCTTTTTGCCACAGCTCGCATTGATGTGCCATCCTGGATGAACTGCACTACCTGAGCCACTTGTGTGGGTTGTAGACTCCGTCTCATGCTACCACTAGAGTGAGAGTACCGCCAGCATTCAAAAGTGACCAAAACATCAGCCAGGAAGCATAGGAACTGAGAAGTCGTCTGTGGTCACCACCTGCAGAATTACTCATTTGGGGGTGTCTTGCTAATTGCCTATAATTTCCACCTTTTGTCTATTCCATTTGCACAACAGCATGTGAAATTTATTGTCAATCAGTGTTGCTTCCTAAGTGGACAGTTTGATTTGACAGAAGTGTGATTGACTTAGAGTTACATTGTGTTGTTTAAGTGTTCCCTTTATTTTTTTGAGCAGTGTATATTTAAGACAATGGTATAAGAGAGTGTAGTTCTGTTCAGTTTGGACTTCAGTTTATCGCTAACCTTATCACAGGGACTTTGAAGCACTACAGCTGCATGCTGATCTTGGAATAAACTGACGATAGCAAAGATTCCATCTTTGACGACGCCACATAAATGGAATAGGTACTAGCTAGCTTGATAGTTAATGTTTGCTTTAGTTTGCGCGCTAGCTCTGCAAATTCAGCTAGTGTGTGAACCCTGCCAACATAAAAATAAAAAAACATTGCTATGGCGCGATTGACTGGATTAACCTCACGTCAGTTACGTACATTGAGTGCCTTTCGGACAGTAGACACGAACCCTCTATTACCTTGCCAGCTAAAGAACTGGCAGTGGATCAAACCATCGTGAGGCAAAGGGCAGGGGAGGTCGCAATCTTTTGAAACTTAAAAACGCGCTATTAAGTGTCTATAATCAGCACAAGTGGGGGGGGGGGGGTCGTGTCCCCCCTGGGATTTCCGCCTATAACGTCATCGCCACCTCACTCTCTCTAAAGATAACCTTTGGGCCGACTGAGAGCCCAAGGCTGGTTAGGAAACACTATTATGTAATTGTGATTAACTAAAATTATGGTAGCACTGTGATTCATTAATCATATGCTGCCTTCCCAGCTCCTATGTTCTTACCTCTTTCTTCCTCTGTTTTTATAATGCACAACATATGTACATTGAACTACAGATTGAACATGTATTTATAATATTACAATTATAATATTTATAATGCATGTATTTATAACACTTGGACAATTAACTTCTTTAAATAAAGGGTTTTACATTCTCTACTGGTTAAAATTAAGTCTTTCATTTGATGAAATACTACACCCTATCCTGTGTTTATCAGATCAATGCAGATTATGGAAATTAGATATTGAGATGGACCAGTTTGAGTATGTACATGATGCATAGGAAGTGTAGTGTACTGTTTTTTTAAATTATATTTCTGTGTATATGAATTACAAATCAGCCTTTAACTAGTTAAATCATGTTTCTAGTCTATTGCATAGTTACAATGTGTAACCAATGATGTCCCAGGACCAAGACTCGTAAACACTGTTGAAGTGTATCATTGTAATACATACATGCAGACACAGCATCATTCAAAGACGGGAATTTTATGCTCCTGGTATTGGATATGACTGAAAAACTATCTCAAAGACATTCATACCTGAACTGTACCTTCATTTGCCACAGAGTACATGATCAGTGAATATATTAAATGTACAGGCTACAATGTGGGGATCTCATGCATGGTAATAACTACATGTATATATTACTTCCTTGGCACAAAGTTATAATATATTATACCCAGCAGCATACCACCCTGCATACCACTGCTGGCTTGCTTCTGAAGCTAAGCAGGGTTGGTCCTGGTCAGTCCCTGGATGGGAGACCAGATGCTGCTGGAAGTGGTGTTGGAGGGCCAGTAGGAGGCACTCTTTCCTCTGGTCTAAAAAAAAATATCCCAATGCCCAGGGCAGTGCCCTGTGCCCTGTGTAGGGTGCTGTCTTTCGGATGGGACGTTAAACGGGTGTCCTGACTCTCTGAGGTCATTAAAGATCCCATGGCACTTATCGTAAGAGTAGGGGTGTTAACCCCGGTGTCCTGGCTAAATTCCCAATCTGGCCCTCAAACCATCATGGTCACCTAATAATCCCCAGTTTACAATTGGCTCATTCATCCCCCTCCTCTCCCCTGTAACTATTCCCCAGGTCGTTGCTGCAAATGAGAACGTGTTCTCAGTCAACTTACCTGGTAAAATAATGGTAAAAAATAAAATAAAAAAATAATATATTATACTCAATCCATAGCCTTCATTAATGTCATTGAGTGTTTTGAAGTTGATACAACTGGCTATGATAGCTGAGGTTCATAGCTAGGTTCTGAACTAATATGTATACCAAATGTTTTAGGGTCTATACACATAGCTAGCTACACATCCATAGGCATACAGGTATTTTTTTATCCTCCACTGCACAATAAGCAAGAAAATAGCTAGCTAGCTACGTTATTTCATCTATCTGCATTGCATGGCAAATATCAGCAAGGCAAGATCACAAAATTGCACATTAAACAACCAGAATTAAATGTTCACGCTCATGTCACAACAACCATAAAGCTGGCCAGCTAGCTGGCTAATGTTAGCTAGTCAGCTAGTTCGCTAAATCGCGATTTCCGTAAATTAACCACCCGATATGATTGGTCATCGCCGCTGGTGATTTGCATAAAGTTGGGAAAGCATGTCTTTTTCACCGCCTCCCAGGCCACATTCGCACCGCTCAAATGTCCCCCCGCTTTCCTTCCATTGAAATTAATGGAAAGCGGTGTTTCACCGCGTGCTAGTGAACGCGGGGCATCTAGTAGGGGTCTCTCGAGATCAGGGAACGTTCTCCTGCCCACTCCCAAGCTGTGTTCGAATACTCATACTACCCACACTAACCGTACTATTTGTGACGTTACTTGAGTATATAGTATGCTTATTGGTCATAGTATGGATATATTTATTATATCCATACTAGTTAGCTAGCTAGCTACCTAACAATTTACAAGTTCCCCAGATGTCGAGCTAAATTCGCCAAAATATGACGTTTACACGCAGAGGACACTATTCCCGTGCTTTAGGCCCACAATGCAATTCTTCAGGAAATGGGCTTGGTTCCACATCGTTTTCAGATTTCAAGAAAATGGCGAAAAATATGCAGCCAAAGTCCAACAGCGGATACAAATTCATTGCTTTTAACTAATTACGACAAATGTTAACAAAATGTTGAGAAATGTAATAAAATAATGACTTTTCCAATAATTTACCTTACACGTTGTTGGCTGACAATTTTCTACCTACGCTGTCCTTACGAACCACAGCATATCATTACAGCAGTATGAACAGGTGTGCCGAAAATCGTTCTTCATTGCTGCGACTTGCTTGCTAGAACTTGAGATTTCTGCTCTTCACTCCGGTGTCAGTTTAGCCTACATTTCACTGATCTTAGTAGCATAAATAATGTTTGTCTGTAGTTTTCGGCTTGGCTATTTGTTTCAAGTGTATGTGGCGGTTCTAGCTTGTATGGCGCCCTGGGCGGCTGCCATTGTCGCCCATACCTAAATCCTCAAATGATTTTGTAGTGTATAAATGCATATCTTAGCCAAACTTCGTCATCTCTCCCATGTCTTATTCGACTAGTATTTTTGAAAGTGTAAGGATAATAATTCAGCCATAGTAATGACATGTTTATTGCTTGCTAACATGTTACTCCGTCCTATGTTTAATATAACACACATACATTCATTCTTACTTTCGGATGCCTATCCTGACGTGAAGTTTGTTCTATAGAAGGTATTTGACTCTGATGTGTGCCACAAAGTATTTGACTCCAGCCACAAAATAAAGGAAATTAGAAGGGGGGTCTTACACTCATAACAGGGGGGTTCTGGCAGGGCGAGATTTTCGGCACAACACCTGTATGTTACGTTAGTTGTCTACTTATACATCAAACTTGCCAGTATATTAACTATAGGCTATCTAACTACCCAACGTTTATTGACTTAATTATTCCATTCTTAGCTAAATTTTATTATCGTTGTGCGTTCTCAATGAACGTTGGGTGCTTTCGTAAATTCGTTCTGGCTATCTACTCCGATTGTGTACCAGTCCAGAGCAAGAATAATGCATTTACGAGCGCTCAACAGCGGTTGAATATGGTCGACAAAAAAGCGTCATTAAATTGTTGCCACCAACGCTCTGGACAACATAAAAACTGCCTAACCAGCTCTGCTATGGCGAGTAAAATGGTCAGAGTGGTGTCACTCATTTGTGTCTGGAAGTAGCTAGCCAACGTTAGCATGGTGCTTGACTGCCGTTGTAAGGTCAGAACGCTCAAATCCTACTCCTCGGGCCGAGCGTCCAGTGTGCGCTCCGACTTTTCAAACGGACAATGACAACGCTCTGAATTTACGAGTGGACTCTGACACTCCAGGTTGAATTTAAGAACACACCCGAAGTCGTAAAATGTCTAACTAGTAATTTGTTACGCTAACTAGCTAGCATGAGGTTGCATAGCAACAACTTCCGGTAGACCGGCGAAGAGCTAGTACGCTCAACTGAAAGGATACTGTTTCGTTTACAGTATATTAAAATTAACTAATAGTATGTAGTATATACTCATTAAATATGTAGAATACAGTATGCTAGTATGGGTATTCGAACACAGCTCCAGTGATCAACCCCTGCAGCATGTTTTGTAGTTGTCATGGTAACAATGTATTAGTTCCGTCAACAAAATCGCCGGAGAGACTCCTCGTCAAGGTCCATGTGAAACAGTTGGGAAACTTGATGGGATGCAGGACAAATAGAAGTATCTGGCTGGGAAGAAGCTTGTTTTGTATCCAAGTATGTTGGCCAGTCAGACTAGAAATAAACCACAATGTCGCGAGTTTACGGGACCAACACCTCATTCAGTGGCGGTGGTAAGTTCAATACAAACTCCGTGACTAGTTAACGTTAATAAGCTTAGCTACATGTTGTACATAGCTAAACAAACGTATTGTTTTGTAAAATTAGAGAGTAAGCATATCTAACAATTATTTTTTAAATTGTTTTTACCGACCCCAGTTGACCTGGGTAGGAAAATTGGCCCTTGGCCAGATAGATTCCCGTGTGACAGTTCTGTACAATGTTTTAGTTAAAGCAAATAACTACAGTAGGGCCTTGAGTTTTCCTTGGCCAGGTCACTTGGTCAGGAGAAACTGCTGCCTCCCATAAACATAATTACTAAACCCTTACCAACATTTTCTAGAGGGCGAGGTTCCCATCATCCAGGCCTCCAGACTACCTCATCCTGGAGAGAAGGAAACAGGAGGAGGCCCGAGACAAGGTGTTGGAGTTCACCAAGTACCAGAACACCTGTGACCTTAAGACGCGCTGGGAGAAGAACTCTGACCGGCGCATTGTGTTGGGAACCATTGAGAGACGGGTCAAAGATGCCATTGGGCAGTATCAGATGACCATCAATGAGAGAAGGGAGAGGTCTGTGACAAATATTTTGGTTGAGTTCCCATAACAGCTGATCATATTTCCTTAAGAGGTATTTCAATTGCTCCATGTCTGTCTATCACCCCTGTCTCCCTTAGACTGCATGATATGTTGGAGGCAGAGGAGAAGGAACTGCTGAGAGAAATGGAGACCAAGAAGGAAACAGTGCTGGAGAGACAAGCCAAGATGCGAGAGAGAGCCAAGTTACTGCGAGAGAGGAGGGAGAGTGAAAGGCTAAGTGTGGTTGAAGACAAGCTTGAACAGCAATTCAGGTAGAGAGAACAACTAAAGGGAGTTTCTACAAGACAATGTTGCAGCTTTCTTTTATATGTGTGTGTTAAAACCTCTATACAAATAGATTTTTAAATGGACCAATTTCAGAGAGCGGAGTGAGGAGCTCCGGGCTGAACAGACTCGACGCAGGCAGGACGAAATTTGCACAGAGCGGGCTGCGCAGCTATGTACGCGGCAGGTGACGCAGCGACAGAATGAGGAGGAGGAGCAGCTCTTTGCTCAGCTGTGGGAGAGCGACCGGCGAGCCAAGGAGGAGCGGGAGGGCCAGGATGCACAGAGGCAACGCCAGAGTAACTTGCAGCAGCTGGCCTACCTGCGTGTTCAGATGGAGGCTGCCGAGCAGCAGAGAGAACAGGCCAAGCAGCTCAAAGAGGAAGAGGCCCTGCTACTGGTAGGCAAATTCAGCCTGTAATTGAGATGTTTCTCTCTGTGTCTGTGTCGGTTTCTGCTTTGTGATCACTAATTGAGCCCTCTCTGTTTTTCTCTGTGTGTGTCCCAGAGGGAGCAGAGAGAGATGCTGCATCTGGAGGAGCAGAGAGAGCGCCGTCAGAAGCTCCAGGGTCAGGAGAGCCGGCGCAGGCTACTCGACCACTCTCTGAGGCTGAAAATGAAGCGCCAGGCCAGGGAGCAGCAGGACGAGCTGGCGCTGGACATGAGCATGCTCGAGCATCTGCTGACGGAGGAGAGAGATGAGAAACAGGGCAAGGTCACGAGGAAGGTGGGAAAGTGGAGTCGTATTAGTATGTTAAATTACCACATTGTCACTCTATTTGGCACACAAAGAAATCTTATTAAACTAAAAGAGGCAGAGGATAACTGACTGAGTGTGTGTGTGTTTCACAGCTTGAGCTGCGAGAGGAGCAGAGTAGGTACCAGCAGTACCTGGCCGATCAGCTTGAGGAACAGAAGAGACAGGAGGTGGAGACAGAGCAGCTGATCGAGGCAGAGCTAAAGCAGACCTGGGCCCGGAGGGCAGAGCAGTGTCACAAAGAGAAACACGCCAGGGATAGGCTGATGAAGGATGTGATGGACACACGCCGCCTGCAGATCCAGGAGAAATGTAAGAAAGCGGAAGAGAGGAAAGCAGATCTTTCACTTGTGCAGGTCCTTTGTGACAGTGCAGTTGATTTACAGTATACAATGACTTGTTTATATCACAAGTCATCTTTTAAATAGGATGTGGTCTCATGGTGTGTGTGCTTGTGTATTTGTGCTTCTTTTTTAGTGGATTTGAACAAGCAGAAACAGGCTCAGCTGGCCGAGGAGAGAGACGAGCTAAACAAAACCATACAGGAGAACAAACTGCTGGATGAGAGAGAGAAAACTCGGTATGCATAATGTGATCAAAGATTCTGACATGCGTCCTCTCACAGAAATACACAATCATTTTACCCTTTTTCACACACAGCAGAAGACTTCATAATTAATACATATCTCTGCTTTCCTCTCCCAGTCTGAGACAGGGCTGTCAGGAGTTCCAGGCAGACCTGCTGGCCCAGATGATGTACCAGCAGCAGTTGCATGATGAGGGGAGATCTCAGACAGAGCAGGAGCACCAGCAAGGCCTGGTCTACCAGGAGCAGTACAACAGAAAGATGCAGGAGATCCTCTCCAGGCCTACCTCACACACCAGGGCTGTCCACCCTTTCAGGAGAACCTCTTCCACTAACCCACAGGGACAGTTTAGCTTGGAGTAACCTAGCATGTGAAGTAAAGCAAATGCATTTATGGCCTGGCTCGGCAGGGAACACATACTTTCGTAATTCAGACAACGTACAGAAACACTAATCTCTAAAAATTATACACCCACACGAACACACGCCTAACCCTGTCTTACCTCACAAACATACATCTCCGGCAAGTGCTTTATGTGTAATCCTCTTAAGACAAATCGGAAATTAGCTGTCCCAAGTGTCTCAGAAAATGGCTAATGGATATTAAATAAAAATAAAATAAATGTAATCATATTTTTGAGTTCAGAAAATGTTTCCATTTTGCTCCTTGGCAGAGTGCTGTATTGCATACATTGATGGAGGATTTCACCAGGAACAAAGCTGTTCATATTTTGTTCAGTAGGTAGCGCTGAAAATGTATTTTTTCAGTTCAATTTCAGGAACTCTTTTTGAGCAAATTGTTGGTATATTAAATGTACCTATTTTAAGGATAAGTCGATTTTCAATTGAATAATATTACTGTGGAGGCGGAG
The DNA here is from genome assembly GCF_029448725.1 of Salvelinus fontinalis. NCBI lineage: Eukaryota > Metazoa > Chordata > Actinopteri > Salmoniformes > Salmonidae > Salvelinus > Salvelinus fontinalis. Next base: position 32,013,471 of record NC_074685.1, read on the forward strand.
GCCTGCCTGCATACACATGAAGAGAGTAGTGTCTTTGGATTTCATTGCACTGTAATGTGATGGCAAACATAACATTGTTGGGTAATACAGGGATAAAGTCTGAAATACATTATGTGTCATGAGCATAAGTTGCTTTCTCTGGATATAGTTACAGCAAGTGAAGGCAGAGAAAGATACAAGAAAATCTATCTTGTCGAGTGTGAAAGTGTGTGTGTGTGACATTTAAATTCATGCATCATGTGCTATATAAATCTACCAAGCAAAAATGAGATGTGCCTGTATTTAGCATGTTAAATAAGGCATGATTTAGTGGTGTCAAAAATAAGAATTGGGCTAAAAGCTTATTGTATCACCCAACTCGACTAACTGGATTTTAGTGCCATACTGCCATTAAGTCTATTATGCTTAGACTCATCACATGGCACATACCTGTAGGTAGTTGAGCAGGTGATAGGAATTCAGTGGTTAGTCTGACTTGAGTTACCAGAACAGGTTGTTAGTGGCATGTCAAAGCATTGAGTCCTATTATCTCAGTGTCATTCCCAAAGCAACCCATGGTGTTAGCACCAACGTTGAGACCACCTGCTGTGGAATGAGGCATACACAACTCTCCAAACGGATTGCTGTAGAAAATATTTCACAAGCACTAACTGAGTAATGTCTATCCTCTTTGTAACCGACTGTTTTAGGCCCATTTCATAATAACACAAACCCTTTTCCTTACAAACCCTTTTACTTATCAGTGCTAGTTATCAATACTACTGTAGTTCAATGTGACCTTCAGTAGAATGTATACATTACAAATTGTAGAATGTTGAAAAATAATTGTGTATTCTTGTACAAGGCATGGAGCAAATAACACATTACTAGTCATTTTCCTTGTGACCTGTTCCATCTGTGATCTCTGTTCTCTTTATTTTTTTAATTTCATTTTTATTTAACCAGGTAGGCTAGTTGAGAACAAGTTCTCATTTGCAACTGCGACCTGGCCAAGATAAAGCATAACAAATCGACACATACAACAACACAGAGTTACACATGGAATAAACAAAACATACAATCAATAATGAGGTAAAAAAAAAAAAGTCTATATACAGTGAGTGCAAATGAGGTAAGATAAGGGAGTTAAGGCAATAAATAGGCCATGGTGGCGAAGTAATTACAATATAGCAATTAAACACTGGAATGGTAGATGTGCAGAAGATGAATGTGCAAGTAGAGATACTGGGGTGCAAAGGAACAAGATAAATAAATAAATACAGTATGGGGATGAGGTAGATAGATGGGTTGTTTACAGATGGGCTATGTACAGGTGCAGTGATCTGTGATCTGCTCTGACAGCTGGTGCTTAAAGCTAGTGAGGGAGATATGAGTCTCCAGCTTCAGTGATTTTTGCAGTTCGTTCCAGTCATTGGCAGCAGAGAACTGGAAGGAAAGGCGACCAAAGGAGGAATTGGCTTTTGGGGGTGACCCGTGAGATATACTTGCTGGAGCGCGTCCTACGAGTGGGTGCTACTATGGTGACCAGTGAGCTGAAATAAGGCAGGGCTTTAATTTTTGTAAAAAAAAAATAATGATTGTAATGGGTGGAATGTATTTTGACTGTGCCTGCATACTTTTCAGATTCCATATAGCAGCCTGGTAGGTGAAGTCAATCAACACCCCATACCTGCAGAAGGAGTGGTTTGGGAGTGTAGTCATGGCATGATATTGGAATGGATTTTTTCTTCTTTCTAAATAGCCTGCTGACAATAATGACTTGAGGACAGTATGATCTGGATCGTGGAATAATCACAGCTACCTCTGAATACTCTAGCAGAATCGTCTACTACATACAATATCTAAGGACTATAACGCCATAATGAAAAGGCAAGTGAAGGAACATAACGTCATAATGAAAAGGCAAGTGAAGGAACATAACACCATAATGAAGAGACAAGAGGGGAAGATTGACTATGAACTCTACTGCAAGGTAACATACTACTGCCGTAGACCTACAGTGCAAGTTGTATTTTGTGATATTGTTGATCATAGTGCGACGAAATGCGGAACAGGATGTATAAATGATGCTGTGTTTTATAAAGTCTAATTTCCCCAAATATTGTAACCTTGCAGCTGTCATGGACATAAAACTTCTAATTTTAAGCATGACATCTTTATATGCTTCAGGTACCAGGCTAGTTCCAGTCACAGATTGTACTACTACAATCAAAGATAACACTGACGTGTTAATGCTTGCCTAGAACTAAGATACTAGGTCCACTGAGTTCAGGAAATCATAGTAATTGATTATCCATACCTTTGCTATTCAGAATGATTTTGTGGGATGGAGCAAAAAGTTGCGTTAATTTCATTAAGACTCCCGAAATGTGTCAAGATAAATCATATAATAGCCATACATATAGGCCTATATTAGAAGTTTTCAGTGTAACATTATGACCTAAACCCATAATTTGATCTGCCCCTCCACAGTCCACCATAACATCCCCACTGTTAATGTTCGTTCTAATCTAGAGCGTGGAATAAATTGTAGTGCGCTGATGAGCCAGATGGGGTCTCGTGCGGTACTCCGGTACAGCCTGAGCCATTGCCAGTCAACATGACTTGAGTCCATGGATACGACGGGGAGGATCTAAAGGGAAGCTATTGATAAACTATTTATAGTTTATGTATTTGCACTTATAACCTACTGGGGCTGGCTACCCATATCCAGTCGTCATTCGTTGGCGTTTTTCATTATTGAGTAATTTAAGGGGGATCAAGCAAAACTGAGTTGTTACGCAACTCATCCACGTGAAGACACCTGCGGTTCGTGACCAGGAAAGGGGTCGGAAGTGGCTAACATATTTAACTCAACTCTGGACGACGACACTCGGGAATATGACGACGAAATAAACTTCTAATTAGATGAAAAAACTTTATGGGATTATCAACAATCATGAGATATTGTCATTTATAAAACGCAGCAGTTACTTTTCAGTTTTCGTTGATAGTGTTGGACCATGTCCGTAAACGAGTTATATTCAAAGGTGAGTGCTTTGTACAGTAATTGATTCTTTATATACACTTCTTTCTCCTGTCCAGGTCCATTTCGTGTTGCATAACTGCATAATTATTGTGGCAACCTCTTTGGGCCACCACATCTATAGAGGGTGTAATTGTAGAATTCGCCATTGTAGCCAGTTTCCTGCTTGTATGTCATGTATTTTAATGCAGGCATAATGACAAGTGTTCAGGAAGAAATCGAGCGCCAGCCATCCCAGTTCTGCTTGCTCGGATGTCATTGCAGCTTGTTTGACAGGTGCACGAGCAAGTTTAGTTTCGGTCTGGTATCGGTGTTCGGTTGTAGTTTACTGTTGTCTTCTAGCCTTGTGGGCTACTGCTGGACCTAGTTGTGTCCATAATAGTAAAATCATACATTTTCAATACTGACTAGTCTTAAGATAAAATAACTGACATTATCTTATTAAAGGAAAGTGAGTCAAAGCGTTCATAATCTGATTGTACAGTATCTCCCAGGCGGCAGTGAGTTTTGAACACGGGATAGATAATTGCAAACAATTTATACTGAAGCTGCTTTGTGAAGAGGGTCAAAAGAGGCGTTTTAATCATGGATTGATTGAATATTCTATTTCTGATGGGAACATGCTTTATGCAGTAACACAAGCTTGTGCCCAATCCTCAAAAAGGGCTAATATACCCCTACCCGAGGTATAACAAAGCACAACCATTCCCCCCCCCCTTATCTCGAAGGTCTCTCATATACGAAATGGATGGTTGTACAAACATATTTTACTGGAGAACTGTTTAAATTGATAGATATTGTGACACACCACCTTAACTCAAACAGTGCAGAATAATGCTTGGCTGATGGATTTGGGGCTGGGCCACAAACTCAACCCAAATTGTGGAATAAAAGTAGTAAATTGAATGCCCTACATAACCAAACAAACAGCATTAGGATATCTTAAGTAAAGCTTTTTGGAAGTATAGACCTGTAAACACAGAGATAAAATAGGTGTAAATATCAATAGAAACATTGCCAAGTCAAATTTGCTCTCATTCAGTGGTGTCTGGTCCTGCCTGGGAAAAAAACATACATCTACACATGTTTTTTGATGTTGTGGCTATTGTAATTTGCTCTAAGGAAAACACCCCCTAAACTCAAAAAGTGCAGAATAATGCCTGACAGGAGGGACATGGGCCACAAACTCATGTAACCCAAAATGGAAAGCTCTGGTATTGCTGAAATGTTGTAATACAAGTGGTCAGTTGTCTACCCTACATACACAAACAAATAACATTAGCATATCTTACTTCCCTTTGGAAATTTAGACCTAGCTTGAAAATATAACATTCATCATAATAATTAATAGTTTAACTTCACTTGGTCCTGCTTGACAAAAATGCATACAGTTAAATGTTTTATTTTAATGTTGTGCCTACTGTAATCAGCTCTAAGGCAAGTGGGCTCAGACACTAAAGACTGTCATGTTTTTTTCCAGCCAAATGCTCCTGTTTAGCCCCTACTCTTGCAATTACATTAGGCCCCTCCCCCCTAGATTTGACTCCAAATCCAATATGGTTGCCACATTGCAATTAAATGGTGGTTTAATTACCTGTATTTGTACACGTTTTAAATGAGAAATGTCAGATTTGTGTACTGTACTTATGACCTGTACTCAAGATCATTTTGTGTACTTCAACTAGGCTAGGAATTCATGAATACACTCAAACACCTTTGTCTGGATATATAAAAAGGCAGCAGACTGCTTGGCATGGCAACACCAAGTAGTTATTCCAAGTCACAAGCCTCTGAGGATCAATGAGGCGACTGGGAGGCTCCAACAACAGGACAGATAATCTAACCCTGGACTCTGACACCGTCTCCCTAGCTCTACAACTTGCCCCCACTGTGGTATAACTTGCACCTCCAGGATTGGGCTCTTAAATCACCTCCTTATCATTTAGAAGTGAGCTTTGATTCATTGCTAGTCTAATATGTCTGCCTGAATCTAACATGACCTTTTGCTGGCTCACTGCATTTCTGATGTTTATTGGGATGTTCTGGTGCACTCTTATCCTGTTTGGGTTGAGCTGGCACATTGCTTCTTCCAGACTTTCATGTCCACCATGCTGGCTATCTGCCTTGGACTTGCTGTATATCTTGACTTGGTGACAGTTATGGTGTATGGGGAGGATGCAACCACACATAAACAAGCTCATAAGGCAGGTGTTCACTACAATGAACCAACACAACCTGACACTCATTGACAAGAAATGCCATCAACTTATTGGGCCTTCACATGCCATCCTGGATCTCCCAGAACTGTCCTTGATAGGCCCAATCCATTATCAGTCCTTCCCTCATGTAGTTACTAGAGACAGACACACCATGGAACTGGACTGCCACATGTCAGGAGGCCATTCAACAGCAAAAATGCCATCTGGACATTGCTGGCGTGCATTGTCCTCATATGTACGTACTGTATTTGGCTACCAACCATGGCTGGCCAAGCCATGTGATACCTGAACTGGACTCACTTGTGAAGAATGGCCTTTTCTGCTGATGTGACTCATGCTTTGGTCTGGGAAAATCCCAACATCCCTATGATGACAGTAGTCATTTATGGCAAATGAGGAACCTTAGGATGGTAAAACTTGCTGTATGTCATCGTTTATGGTGGCTGGGTATTGACTGAGAGCGGTCTTTGTGCGTCATGCTTAGTCTGTTCCATCTCCTCTGCAACCCTTTTACTGTCCATCAAATCCCAGGTATCGTCTTCAAATGTATATGTGTGTGGAGCTGTGCTATGTCCCTCACAACCAACACTTCTTAGTCATAGTCTATGTGGTGCAGCGGTCTAAGCCACGGCATCTCAGTGCAAGAGGCGTCACTGCAGTACCTGGTTCGAATCCATGCTGTATCACATCCGGCCGTGATTGGGAGTGCCATAGGGCGGCGCACAATTGGCCCATTATCGTCCAGGTCTGCCTGGGGTAGGCCGTCATTGTAAATAAGAATTTGTTCTTAACTGACTTGCCTAGTTAAATAAAGGTTAAATAAAAAAAATAGCTACACTCTAACTAACCTCTAAATTGAAGTCACCCTCACAGGTTCTGTCATTCTACATCTCCTGCTTGTTGTGCCCCAGTCGCTAATCAATGCCAACCACCCACAGATAATATTGGCGAAATTATCATCCTACCTGACTTCCAAAGGAATATAAAGAAATATATAGGACGTGACCTGCAGGACATTTTGCCACATTCAACATATATAAAAAAAAAAAAAACACCCACAGGCCAATTATGCATTGGAAAGATCTAAATGCAAGTCTGTTTTGACAGCCCTTTCACAGACTGTCCTTCACATCCAGACAACCAACCATTCCACTACTGGTGTATCCCCAGCAACATTCATGCTGGGATAAAATTCCAGTTACCGTAGTCAATGCAACTCCGGGATGCTGGCCTTCTAGGCAGAGTTGCAAAGAAAAAGCCATATCTCAGACTGGCCAATAAAAAGATTGATGGGTAAAAGAACAGACACTGGACAGAGGAACTCTGCCTAGAAGACCAGTATCCCGGAGTCCCCTCTTCACTGTTGACGTTGAGACGGTTGTTTTGCGGGTACTATTTAATGAAGCTGTCAGTTGAGGGTTTGTGAGGCGTCTGTTTCTCAAAGTAGACACTCTAATGTACTTGTCCTCTTGCTCAGTTGTGCACCGGGGCCTCCCACTCCTCTTTCTATTCTGGTTAGACAGTTTGCGCTGTTCTGAGAAGAGGGTAGTACACATCATTGTACGAGATCTTCAGTTTCTTGGCCATTTCTTGCATGGAATAGCCATAATTTCTCAGAACAAGAATAGCCTGACGAGTTTCAGAAGAAAGTCGTTTGTTTCTAGACATTTTGAGCCTGTAATCGAACCAACAAATGCTGATGCTCCAGATACTCAACTTGTCTAAAGGCCAGTTTTATTGCTTCTTTAATCAGGACAACAGTTTTCAGCTGTGCATTTTCTAATGATCAATTAGCCTTTTAAAATGATAAACTTGGATTAGCAAACACAACGTGCCATTGGAACACAGGAGTGATGGTTGCTGATAATGGGCCTCTGTACGCCTATGTAGATATTCCCCCAAAAATCAGCCGTTTCCAATTACAATAGTCAATTACAATAGTCATTTACAACATTAACAATGTCTACACTGTATTTCTGATCAATTTGATGTTATTTTAATGGACAAAAAATGAGGACAACAAGGACATTTCTAAGTGACCCCAAACTTTTGAATGGTAGTGTATACACTACTAGAGTAGCTGACTGTTTTATTACGATTGCTTTCCTGTTACTTGGTTACGATACTGTGTGTTGTGAAGGCTTGTTATTATATTTGAAGGTATTGCCCCTTGTTGATATGAATGAGATTAAAACATGAACACACATTGTGGCTATTCAAACACAACAGAGGCATGACAATGCCACCCATTGTCCTTGATATACCAAGAGCCCTAGGAAACCATTTCAAAGACAGAATAACAAAATTAACAAGGGCTATTTATATGCAGGCTAAGGTGTTTGAGGGTAATCATGTTGGCCATATTGGAATCCGAATATAGTTGATTCACAATTAGGCATGAGGGTTGTACACAATTGTGAATAAATGCCTCTCATTTACAAAATTCATATTTGCAGGTGACTTAACCGTGATCAAATGTTAGTATGGCAGCCATAATTAGATTTAGGATTTGAGGCAAAATATAAAGATAATCTGTGATTGCCCCTTTGACCTAATTGCAATCCTTTAAGAAACCTTGGACCCCAAAAGTTGTTTTATATTGGTGTTTGTTGTTTTCCTTAGAGCCAATTACAATAGCCACAACATCAAAGAATGTGTAACTGTATGTATTTCTTTCAGGCAGGACCAGACGGCATTGAATGAGAACAAATTTGACTTGGAAAGTTTTCTAATGAACAGCTACCAAAACATGAAGTTCATCATAAATATTCGTAGTTGATATTGCCGTCTATTGTATCTGTGTGTTTACAGGTCTACATTTACAAGATGCTTTAACATATGCTAATGTTGTTTGTTTCGGTATGTAGGGCAGATAATTGTCTCCTTCTATTCCAAATTCGAGCAATATCAGAGTTTGTAGTATTGGGTTACATGAGCTTATGTGGCCCACTCCCCCTCCAGCCAGGGATTATTCTGTACTGATTGAGTTAAGGGGATGTCACAACATCTATCAATTTAACCACTTTGATATAAAATATTTGTATACAACCATCCTTTTCATATATAGGAGACCTTTAGAGATATGGAAAAATGTGGTTGTTTTGTTATACCTTTGGTAGGGGTATGTAAAACATTTTGGGGGCCTTGCCACTAGCCTATTTTCCAATACTGGGGGCCCACAGTTGAATGAACATGCAACAATAACTTGAGCTGACACCATTACACACATTACAGACAATTGATGGGTTACTGGCCTACTCTCTGACATAGATTGTTGTGTAAAATTAGTACTTTGAATTTATACTTTGTATTTTGTTCCAATTGTTATGAAATATTATAGTTTCTTGTGGTGTAGGCCTATGTGTTGATTAACCTCGAAGATTTGTGTACACCACTGGAATGACTCATTTCAGGAAGAAAACTAGCCCAATGAAAGACACTAACTGCCTTCAGCGCCTAGTGACGATAGTGTCTTCTGGCCGGGGGAGTTTTTTAAAAGCCCTGATGCTTGCTCTAAACAGTAACACTCATCGCTTGCGGCACAGTTTTGGAAACATAAGGAACGTGTCTTTCATATCAGCGAGAAATCATTTTCAAAAACAAAATGTTTAATTATTTCATACCTTTTTAATAGGGTTAGGGTTCCCACATGGCCATATTTCCATGTTACAGTGGTTGTTTACATATAACAGACGTAAGACTACCTGTGCTAATTAGCTATCTGCGTCTCTGAACACCTGTGTGCAAACGGAAGACAGACGCCACAAACGTGGTGTCACTGAGAAATACTGTCGGCTGCAACTGTGTTAAAACCGGTTAAAACATTGTACAGTTAGTGTTTTGCATTTGTGAAATAATTTTGATGTGATATGAAAGTAGAGGGATATATGTTTCAAGAACCGTACTGATATCGATTCACGTTTAAATGGAGTATTTGGCTGTTTTGGCAGCCAGAGCCAATTCACCTTTAAACAGAACATGTAAGGTCCTTGGACTATAAGGAGTAACGTTGGGCTACTTTAGTCCATAATTGGGCTAGAAGAAACCTAGCCAAACTATTGAGAAAGCGATGTCTTTGAAGTGCAGAGTCATACATTGCAGGTGTAATTGGATAGAGAACAGAATCAGGTTACACACATTATTTGTCACTAATCCTCCATGACTCCAAATCTAGTTTCGCATTCCTCTGCAGAAATGACAAAAATAGCTGCATTGTTGTTTACTTTAGAACTCTTGGATTTAGTTTAGGTGTTCCCTTTACTCAACTTTTGACTTGTTGAGTGAATGGCTGTTACAGTTCTCTGTCCAAACATATTGTTCTATTTATTTACTAGTTACTTCCCTCTGTCTCTCTTTTGTTTACTCAGGGACAGACCAGTCAAACTTTGTCCCGTGAATAATTAACTTAGTCTGACGGATGTCAAACCTTTTTCTTAATGTTTTCCTTTGTGTATAGTTAGTAAAAAATAGGACTGTGACATCATTGTAAAACACTAAAGACACACCTGTAGGCATTGTCATCTGTCATATTTCCTCTCTAGTCATTCCTGCTCGGTGCTTTCATCCATGACCTTTTACCTTGCATTGTGTGACATCTCTATGAAATATTCTACCCAGTCTGTGAATTATATTGTATCAGAAGATTCTTCATGCCATAATTCTGTCTCGCTGGGCCAGTTCAAAGTCTTCTGATTAGGAATCCATTTAGCTTTTAGATTTAGTTTTGATACTGGATTGCAGTACAGTAACAGTCCTCAAATTGCACTCGTCAGTTAATAAGCTGTTATCCTCCTGGTCCATCCCACTCACACTCTCTGTATCCCCCCCCCCCCCCCACCCCACCATGAAGCCCAGTAATCCAGAATAAAGACAAATCCTACGATTCCATCTGTTTTGTGATCAACGGCTGTACCAGTTGGCACACAGATTCTTTTTTAGCTTACTATGTTGAAGTCAAAACACAGATTCAGCATGTGTCGTCTATCTGCCTTGCATTATGTACATAACCTGTAGATGTTGTGATGTCATTGCAGACCTATAGTAATTAGGCCTACCCTCTGTGTGTTTGGTTTGCTGGTGGAATGTTGTTTCTTTGTGTTTAGTAAAGCTGTGGGCCTTTTAGAGTGCGATTATTTGGAGTCGACACTAGCCCCCTACAGTTTGGGCTAGGGGGTGCCTTGGAGTGAATTAGCCTAAACCTGCCCTCTTCAGAGGTTTCAGTGGATTCCCAAATCCACGACAAATGCCTACAGTTGAAGTCGGAAGTTTACATACACCTTAGCCAAATACATTTGAACTCAGTTTTTAAAAATTCGCTGTCTTAGGTCAGTTAGGTTCACCACTTTATTTTAAAAGTGTGAAATGTCAGAATAATAGTAGAGAGAATTATTTATTTCAGCTTTTATTTCTTTCATCACATTCCCAGTGGGTCAGAAGTTTAGATACTCTCAATTAGTATTTGGTAGCATTGCCTTTAAATTGTTTAACTTGGGTCAAACGTTTTGGGTAGCCTTCCACAAGCTTCCCACAATAAGTTGGGTGAATTTTGGCCCAGTCCTCCTGACAGAGCTGGTGTAACTGAGTCAGGTTTGTAGGCCTCCTTCCTCGCACACGCTTTTTTAATTCTGCCAACAAATTTTCTATAGGATTGAGGTCAGGGCTTTGTGATGGCCACTCCAATACCTTGACTTTGTTGTCCTTAAGCCATTTTGCCACAACTTTGCTTGGGGTCATTGTCCATTTGGAAGACCCATTTGCGACCAACTTTTAACTTCCTGACTGATGTCTTGAGATGTTGCTTCAATGTATCCACATCATTTTCCTGCCTTATGATGCCATCTATTTTGTGAAGTTGCTCTCAAGGATGAACCAGACTTGTGGAGGTCTACAATTATTTTTTTGAGGTCTTGGCTGATTTCTTTTGATTTCCCCATGATGTCAAGCAAAGAGGCACTGAGTTTGAAGGTAGGCCTTGAAATACATCCACAGGTACACCTCCAATTTACTCAAACAATGTCAATTAGCCTAACAGAAGCTTCTAAAGCCATTACATAATTTTCTGGAATTTTCCAAGCTGTTTAAAGGCACAGTCTGTATGTAAACTTCTGAACCACTGGAATTGTGATACAGTGAAATAATCTGTCTGTAAACAATTGTTGGAAAAATGACTTGTGTCATGCTCAAAGTAGATGTCCTAACCGACTTGCCAAAACTATAGTTTGTTAACAATAATTTTTTGGAGTGGTTGAATAATGAGTTTTAATGACTCCAACCTAAGTGTATGTAAACTTCCGACTTCAACTGTATGTGTTAATGTGGGCCTCAGAGGAATGTTACGCTGTCTTGACCTTTTCTTTAACTTGAGGCAATGATAGCGAGAGGACAATTCACTTATTTCTAATATGCTTGTGTCCCAGCCTATTGGTAGGCCTATGTTTTTCCCATTTATCATTGCAATATTTGAATTGTTTGAACTCTCACCTCCCACTTAATGTAGCAGTATTGACAAGTGCTTGTTGCTAAATGGCATCATTCAGCTAATGTTAAACATCTCCATTGCAAGATGTCAAAAGGTATTAGACGATGCTGTAATTCTACTCTATACATTGTTTCTTAGACATGCCAGTGCAGTACTTTCCTTTCATTAACAGGTAATAGGGTGCTGTCAGTGAGCCACTTTCAGTGCCAACATAAGTTATCTTGCAGGCTATTCTAAAAGTTCTTTCCATACAGTTCTTTCCTAAACAGACATTTCTTTACTCCAGACCCCAGTGTCCTAAACTCCGGAAGTATATGCTTGGCTACTGTATGTAAGAGGGTCTGTGTTTCGGTCCTACTGTATCGTAGCTGAAGGGAAGTTACCTGTAAAAATGTAAGGCACACAACAGAGGAAGAAAATTGTACCATGAAGCAGGAAGTTGCTGTGATTCTCAGGAGTACAGCACATAGAGAAGCTGGTAAACAACAACCTTGGTTCTTCAGGGAATTGAGCTTAAAGCCACGTGTGTGTCAGTGTGTTCCTCTCCCTAGGGATATATTGTCCCTCATAGGGCTTGTAACTGTAACATTACTCAGAAGCTTCACAGTAGAGTCGCTTGTCAGCCCACAAATGTCTGTCAGGGAGATACTAGTTGCATATAGCCTCAATGTCCTATGTAGGCTATTCTAAAACGTCCCGATTCTGACTTGCGATACTGTAAGTAGACTTAACATTGTTTGACATAAGTCCATGTTAAGTCAACTCAAGTCTGAATAGGGCCCAAAGTGATTAGCATTTCGTTTTGTGGTCGAATTCTACTGAAAAGGGTGACATGTTTTTAACACCACATCTTTTGCATCATCAAGCTTATCTCTAGATAATTATCTGGAGCTAGTCTGTTGCTTAGGAAAATGTGTCATGTCCTTTGTACAACAAAGCACTCCAGGAAAACCTTTTATTCCACCTGCCTGCCTCATGATCATGCTAGCTGACATTCTCAGCATTTTCCCCTAACGCCTAAACGTTTCTCCTTGCTTCTGTCTTTAGAGCAGGTGTAATTAGCGCTCTCTTTTTACGATAAACAGACAGGTCAAAGTTCCTGGAGGAAGGGATTATGGACGTGACTTCCTATTGGCAACACCCAGGCAGCAGGTTTCACCTGACGAGGTAATAATAGTCCTTGTGCTGACACGCACATCCTAGCAGGGCGGGGCAATAGCAGCACTGGAGCGGAAGGATGGAACACCTGTACAGTAGCTGGCTCCATTCTCAGGGTTTGCATCTTACCTGTGTGTATTTACTTCAGCAGTTTATAAAGGGGCTTTTACTGAAACCCGAGAGTAGTCTCTTCAGGTTAACCTCGTTTTCTCTCCTCACGACTCCTCACCAATTTATTCTATAGATAAGAAGAGGATAACTTTTCACCAACTGTTGTAAAACCCATTAATAGTTCACAAAAAGGACAATGGAGATTGAAGAAAAAATATATTATTAAATATATTATTTGATTACATTTTTTAATCATTGCGATTATGTTTAACAATATGGTTGTAGTTTTAAGTGATCCAGTACGTAATATAGTACACTTATCATTATTTGGTTGTGATCCAGAGAGGTTAGAACAAGTATCTAGATCTTCTATGAGGCTGTGGTGGGATCCAAATTGTGGATTTAAAAGAACATGAATCATCAGCGTACAATAACACCTTTTGTTGTTAAGCCCTGGATTTTAGCACCTTGATGTTTTTGTTGGATCTGATTTCAATAGCTAACAGTTCGATGACCATAATAAATAGATATGCTGATAGTGGATAACCTTATTTTACTCCTCTCGACAGTTTAATACTTTCTCAGAAGTAGACATTATTTACTATTTTACACCTAGGGTGACTATAAATAACTTTAACCCATTGTATAAGAGATTCCCCTGAAATTAATTCCAGTCGTACTTTATCAAAAGCCTTTTCAAAGTCAGCTATGAATACCCAGCCTGGTTTCCCAGATTTTTCATAGTGTTTCATTGTTTTCAGTACTTGTAGCAAAGGAGCACACAAACTCAGCAAAAAAAAGAAATGTCCCTTTTTCAGGACCCTGTCTTTCAAAGATAATTAGTACAAATCCAAATAACTTCATAGATCTTCATTGTAAAGGGTTTAAACACTGTTTCCCATGCTTGTTCAATGAATCATAAACAATTAATGAACATGCACCTGTGGAACGGTCGTTAAGAAACTAACAGCTTACAAACGGTAGGAAATTAAGGTCACAGTTGTGAAAACTTAGGACACTGAAGAGGACTTTCTACTGACTCTGAAAAACACCAAAAGAAAGATGCCCAAGTTCCCTGCTCATCTGCATGAATGTGCCTTAGGCATGCCGCAAGGAGGCATGAGGACTGCAGATGTGGCCAGGGCAATAAATTGCAATGTCCGTACTGTGAGATCCCTAAGACAGAGCTACAGGGAGACAGGATGGACAGCTGATCATCCTCGCAGTGGCAGACCACGTGTAACAACACCTGCACAGGATTGGTACGTCACACCTGTGGGACAGGTACAGGATGGCAACAACAACTGCCCGAGTTACACCAGGAACGCACAATCCCTCCATCAGTGCTCAGACTGTCCGCAATAGGCTGAGAGAGGCTGGACTGAGGGCTTGTAGGCCTGTCCTCACCAGACATCACCGGCAACAACGTCGCCTATGGGCACAAACCCACCGTCGCTGGACAGGACTGGCAAAAAGTGCTCTTCACTGGCGAGTCGCGGTTTTGTCTTACCAGGGGTGATGGTCGGATTCGCGTTTATCGTCGACAGAATGAGCGTTACACCGAGGCCTGTACTCTGGAGTGGGATCGATTTTGGAAGTGGAGGGTCTGTCATGGTCTGGGGCGGTGTGTCACAGCATCAACTGACTGAGCATGTTGTCATTGCAGGCAATCTCAACGCTGTGCGTTACAAGCAAGGTGCAGCAGCATCACACAGAAATAAAATCTATGGCAGCACATGCAGTCAGAAGCAGAGGAGAAGGAAAACATGTCCGTCGAAATTACCGTCATCCAAGATTCCATGACCGTCAGCCCTAGTTTACCCATGACATTTTTTACCACCACCTCACTGGTTATGCTAGTGTTATATCCTCATGAGTTTAATCAGTGTTGTTGTAGGTTAGTTAACTGACGTGGATACGGGTAGTATCAGAAAGTTAAGGGGATTCTAAAACATTTTCCGACATTACGCAACAGCATTACTTCATCAGGGTCAAAGGGGAAACTGGTAATGTAACTTTTTCCTCTGACGTTATTTTCTTCTCCTCCCCCTTATTTCCTTACTCATCCCTCCCGCCACCCTTACAGGTGTACTTCCACTAACTCAGCACCACCAGCCCTGTCTGGGTGCTTGTTTTATGTCTTTTTCTTTACATTAGTAGTATTTGGTTGGAGTACTACTGTATCTAATGTATTGTTGCCTTTTCTCACTGTTATAACTCAGATCAGAGTTCAGGCATCTATCTATTAGTTTTCCTTCTCTTATGTTCTTCATATTTGACACAGAGCATAGGGTACTACCCCTATCACAATTCTGTCAGTCCATGGCCATGAGAGAGAGAGAACACACAAACACACACACTAGAGTAAAGACTGATTCTCAATGTTTCCTTGTCAAGATCATAAACTTCCCTGTATAACTCCTTTGTGTCTTGTCAGCCCATCTGCAAAGCAAGCAGGACCAACACTAAGCCTGATTGAATTGACCCAGTGCAGTGGCCGATGGTAATAAAATATAATAAAGCAATTTCATTAGGTTTGCTTGAAGTGTGATCAGAAGGGGAGGGGGGAAAAGAGTCAGGGAGTGAGCGAGAGTAGGGCTCAGTTAGTTAGTAGTCAAAGCCAGTACTAAGTGAATGTAGGCTTATTATACCCTGTCATTACTGCTCCTGCCTTTTGTACTCAACAATGAGGAATGGCATCACTTTTTTTGATAACCATGGGCGACATTGTTAGTCTTCTAAATAGCACTGATTGAACAAAAATGACTGTATTACAGCACATGTCACCCATTGTCTCTTTTAATGTGCTTATATCCAATACCTGTAGGTAATGCTTTGACTACCCTGTCTGTGTCTGATCGATAGTAGAAGGGACATGGAGATGAGGTCCTGGCTATTGTATCTTTCCCAGTATAAATCATGGTGGCACTTTGTCCTTGTAATGTTAATGTCTCCTATTATTTTGTCTGATGTCTGACTGCAGAATCCCAACGTTTTTTTGCTGAGCAAACTGCTTCTTTGTGTTTGAATTCTGATGAACTGTACCTGTCATCATAGAACTGTGGCATATGATGCAGCACATACTGCAAATCATGTCAGTTCCATTATCAAAGACATAAGGTCCTATTTGATCAAAATCGGGAACCATATTTCTAGGAGAATGAGGAAATAACTTATTTCTGCCCAGCGAGGAAGCATTTTTTTTTGTTTATTTTCGTTTCACAGTGGGATGGTAAGGATTGGATGAGAGGAGTGTAGAGGTAAACACTCAGCTGAGTGTCATTGAACTTGGCTTCCGAAACATGCTGGGGGCTCATTACGAGTTCATTACGATCAGAGTCTTCACGAAAGTTTCACCACCGCAGCGTTTGACATAGCAGAACAGACTAAATTCAAACGGCTGCCTCAAAAATATATATTTTTAAATATGGTCACATTTCATCAACAGTATACAATTTAGAGTATCTATAGGCAGATATCTGTAATGTAGTCTACTCTATCTGAACACCACCACACTATCCTATCAAATCATAATTTGTCACATGCTTTTTGTAAACAACAGGTGTAGACTAAAAGTAAAATGCTTACTTACTGGCTCTTCCCAACAATGCAGAGAGAAAAATAATAAAGATAATAGCACAAGGAATAAATACACAATGAGTAGGAAACAGGATTGATAATTAGCTGCAGTGTGTGTGATGAGTCAAATAGTTGGTTCAAAGGGGGGGGTCAATGGAAATAGTTGCAATTTGGTTAACTATTTAGTAGTATTATAGCTTGGGGGTAGAAGCTGTTCAGAGTCCTGTTGGTTCCAGACTTGGTGCATCGGTGCCGCTTGCCGTTCGGTAGCAGAGAAAACAGTCAATGACTTGGGTGGCTGGAGTCTTTGACCATATTTAGGGCCTTCCTCTGACACCGCCTTGTATAGAGGTTCTAGATGGCAGGGAGCTCAGCCCCAGTGATGTACTGGGCCATACGCACTACCCTCTGTAGCGCCTTGTGGTCGGATCCCAAGCAGTTGCCATACAAAGCGGTTATGCAGCCAGTCAAGATGCTCTCAATGGTGCCGCTGTAGAACCTTTTGAGGATCTGAGGGCCCATGAAAAATATTTTCATCTGTTGGGTCGGTATGTGAATTGTACACTGCTCAACAAAATAAAGGGAACACTTAAACAACACAATGTAACTCCAAGTCAAACTTGGAGGTCTCCTCCACGTCTCCTGATGTACTGGCCTGTCTCCTGGTAGCGCCTCCATGCTCTGGACACTACGCTGACAGACACAGCAAACCTTTTTGCCACAGCTCGCATTGATGTGCCATCCTGGATGAACTGCACTACCTGAGCCACTTGTGTGGGTTGTAGACTCCGTCTCATGCTACCACTAGAGTGAAAGCACCGCCAGCATTCAAAAGTGACCAAAACATCAGCCAGGAAGCATAGGAACTGAGAAGTGGTGTGTGGTCACCACCTGCAGAATCACTCCTTTTTTGGGGGTGTCTTGCTAATTGCCTATAATTTCCACCTTTTGTCTATTCCATTTGCACAACAGCATGTGAAATTTATTGTCAATCAGTGTTGCTTCCTAAGTGGACAGTTTGATTTCACAGAAGTGTGATTGACTTGGAGTTACATTGTGTTGTTTAAGTGTTCCCTTTATTTTTTTGAGCAGTGTAGTTGGTCCAGGGTGTCTGGGACGATGGTGTTTGATGTGAGCAATGACCAGCCTTTCAAAGTATTTCATGGCTACGTATGTGAGTGCTACAGGGCAAAAGTTATTTAGACCGGTTATCTTGGCGTTCTTGGGCACAGGGACAATGGTGGTCTGCTTGAAACATGTAGGTATTACAGACCGGGTCAGCGAGAGGTTGAAAATGGAAATTGTCTTCACTGACATTTTCGCTGGCATGCTCTGAGTACACATCCTGGTAATCCATCTGGCCCCGCAGCCTTGTGAATGTTAACTGTTTTAAAGGTCTTACTCACATCAGCTACGGAGAGCGAGATCACACAGTCGTCCGGAACAGCTGGTGCTCTCATTAACTTATTAGTGTCACGTTCTTTGAAAGTGGCAGCTTTAGCCTTTTAGCTCAGTTCGTATGTTGCCTGTAATCCATGGCTTCTAGTTGGGATATGTACGTACGGTCACTGTGGGGACAATGTTGTCGATGCACTTATTAATGAAGCTGGAGACTGACGGGGTAAACTCCTCAATGTTATCAGATAAACCCAGGAACATGTTCCAGTCTGTTCTAGCGAAACAGTCCTGTAGCTTAGCATCCGCTTAATCGGACTACTTCTGTATTGAGCACGTCACTGCTACTTCCTGTTTGAGTTTTTGCTTGTAAGCAGGAAACAAGGTTAGTTGGTCATCAAGTATTGTGATTCTGATGACTTCTGTGTGAACCACGTCTAAGGACAGGATAGATTGGTTCGGTTTAGGAGGGTGATGTATATGTTTTGACGGAGGAAAGGAGTGGTGTCATGGATCTAGGGGAGGACACTTCAGGATAAATGAGGCTGCTTCATATGCGTTCAGGATTGATGTTTGTTTACGAAGTGAAGAATGGGTTGGAAAAGTGTGTGTGTAGGCTATTGTATGTGTTTTAGGGGGTTGGTAGGACCGTGTGTGGCATCGCATCAGAACAGAAGTCTTTAGCAAAAAGACTCCTTCACAAAGCTCTCTGTCCATCTAGGTTGCACGTTCATTTGGCACTGTCTTATTGTCCTTTCTTCAAACAGTGATGGGCTGAGGTGACCCGCTGCACTACTCATAAAGTTCTTTATTTTGGATTTCAACTCAGTTGTTGAAGAGTTTGAAATTTGGAGAATGTTTAGTCACCTCTCTGTTTCACCAGAGGCACATATAGGGTACTAAGTAATGCCAGTTGAATCAATGTGGAGAAGGATCTAGCTGTCTTTTGCTCACATTTGCAGAGGAGCTTGGCTTTCCTCCTACTGTGTTCTGTCTATGTTGGTACATAATTAAAGATGGTTTGATCAGGACCTAGCAAGAACACTGCCCTCAAACGCCTTAGCACACCGTGGGAGAGAGACATGAAAGATTAGGAGAGAAAAATCAACTGCAGAGAGAAGAACACCTCGCCAAGTGATTTCCCCTGATGCTTTTATGGAAGTCTGGCAAGAATTGATTACTTGCATAAATGTGTTCTGAAATAATCCTTAATGATCATGATCTCCTGAATGCCTTAGCTTATGAAACAAACTCCTAATTTTACATTTGAGTGTCAGCACAAAACCAAAAATGTGTCTTACATCCAGGCTAAGCACCAGGTTTCTTAATAAAGGCATACACTACTCCGGCCTACTGTATGTTAGGCATAGCCTACATACCATAAGTCCGTATGTTTGGCCTGCTTTGTTTGTATTGTTTTCTCTGGGTCAATCCATGGGCCGTGGGACATGCAAGGTCCTTTGTGACGGTCATTGAATGAGACGGGCGCAGTCAGTGCCAGTCCCCCCCCCCCACCCTCAATCTCTAAATGGATTTATAAGGAGGAGAATCAGCCCCCTGGGTGGTTGCATTTGCATCAGAGGAAGAGGTTGTTGTTATTGTTGTCATGCTGAACCATTTACTCATGAACTCCATGTTTAGTAGGGACAACAGAGAGGGGTCTTCACCTTTAACCGTGCCGCCATGTCCATTTCTTACAAAGGGAGTTTCCATGCCAGCATAACCTGGAAATATTTATTCTGGAAATTCTCACGTAGAAACTTATTGGGAGGAAGGATGTTTAACATGCTTTTTACATTTGTCACAAACCAATTTTTAGAAAATCATGATGAAAGTAGACCTATACATGCCTCCTGTAAGACCCTATGAACCGTACATGATACAGACACCATCAGGCTGTCATTATACTCCTTAGAGTGTGCTCTCAAATATGGAGTATGTCTATATTATGAAATAAACTTTTTCACATTCATAAAATATGAATATTTCAAAAGTCCCCTTTTTTTATTTAGCTTATTTTTAGACATATTGTTTGGAACAATATGCTCTTCAAACATGTCAAATTTCCAGAGTGGCTCTGTGGTACTTTTAATGATATGACCTATTTTATACATCGACATTTACATTATAACCAATCACAGGCCTCCTTTAGGATTGCACATTCAAGCAAATCACCAGCAGCAGATCCATTTGAAAACCATGTTCTCATTCACTGTGTTGGCGATGCTCATAAAATTTACTTGAATTGAATTCATAACTTCAGAATTACGAGAGAGCCCACTCTAGCAATGTAATGTACTTAGAGTATATTGTTCCAAACTTTTTAACTACTTCACAGATATGAAACAAACAGACAATCATAAAATCAGTCAAATATCAAATTCCCAGTTTATGCTCAAAACCAACTTTTATAAGAGGTTTTTCAAATAAGTTTTATGTTTTACTCAATTCCATGACGTACAGTAAAGAATTGTTGACAGAATCGATGGATGCAGTACAATGCATAATTTATATAATTAATTAATACATTTCTTGGTAGTCCTAAAAATATTGCTTTCAGGTTGTAAATCACAGCTGGCCTGGTAAATTGTTTGTTGCCTCCACCCATTTGGGATGCACTGTTTCAGTTTCAAATCACTATATTGACAGAAATGGATGATTGCAACTGAGGTTGGGAATGCCAATACAATCAAACTAGCAAGGGCAATGATCACAAGTCAGTCTTAACGTGGCTAATAGGCTAGCGTATCTATTTATGTAGCTACTTATTTAGCAAGCTAAAAACACACAGCCTAACATTAGCTAGCTAGCTAGCTAGCTGCTGGGAGGATGTCATGTCATTGGAGGAGTGGGTGTCATTTGGTTAGCTAGAAAGAAGTGTGAATCGCTTTGCTAGCTATGCTGAATTTGAACGACTGTTATCCAGTTAGCATATCTCTTGCGTTCGTAAATTAACTCTGGCTATTTACTCTGATTTCAGAGCACTCTCGTCTGTGTGCCAACCTTCATTTAACTAGGCAAGTCCGTTAAGAACAAATTCTTATTTACAATGACGGCCTACCAAAAGGCAAAAGGCCTCCTGCGGGGACGGGGGCTGGGATTAAAAATGTATTAAATATAGGACAAAACGCACATCACGACAAGAGAGACAACACAACATAGAGAGACCTAAGGCAGCAACACATGGTAGCGGCACAAAACATGGTACAAACATTATTGGGCACAGACAACAGCACAAAGGGCAAGAAGGTAGAGACAACAATACATCACGCAAAGCAGCCACAACTGTCAGTAAGGGTCTCCACGATTGAGTCTTTGAATTAAGAGATTGAGATAAAACTGTCCAGGTTGAGTGTTTGTTGCAGCTCGTTACAGTCGCTAGCTGCAGCGAACTGAAAAGACGAGCGACCCCAGGGATGTGTGTGCTTTAGGGACCTTTAACAGAATGTGACTGGCAGAATGGGTGTTGTATGTGGAGAATGAGGGCTGCAGTAGATATCTCAGATAGGGGAGAGTGAGGCCTAAGAGGGTTTTATAAGCATAAACCAGTGGGTCTTGCAACTGGTATACGGAGTTGACCGGTTTACAGAGGAGTATAGAGTGCAGTGATGTGTCCTATAAGGGGCATTGGTGGCAAATCTGATGGCCGAATGGTAAAGATCATCTAGCCGCTCGCGAGCGCCCTTACCTGCCGATCTATAAATGTATGTCTCCTTAATCTAGCATGGGTAGGATGGTCATCTGAATCAGGGTTAGTTTGGCAGCTGGGGTGAAAGAGGAGTGATTACGATAGAGGAAACCAAGTCTAGATTTAACTTTAACCTCCAGCTTTGATATGTGCTGAGAGATGGACAGTGTAACGTCTAGCCGTACTCCCAAGTACTTGTATGAGGTGACGACCTCAAGCTCTAAACCCTCAGTGGTATTCTTCTTACCAAACCACATGACCTTTGTTTTGAAGGTGTTCAGAACAAGGTTAATGGTAAAGAAAGCTTGTTGGACACTAAGAAAGCTTTGTTGTAGAGCATTTAACACAAAATCTGGGGAGTGGCCAGCTGAGGATAAGACTATCATCTGCATATAAATGGATGCGAGAGCTTTCTACTGCCTGAGCTATGTTGTTGATGTAAATTGAGAAGAGCGTGAGGCCTATGATCAAGCCTTGGGGTACTCCCTTGACGCCAGGCAGTGGCTGAGACATCAGTTTTTCTGACTTTATATACTGCACTCTTTGAGAGAGGTAGTTAGCAAACCAGGCCAAAGACCCGTCAGAGACACCAATAATCCTTAGCCGGCCCACGAGAATGGAATGGTCTACCGTATCAAAAGCTTCGTCCAAGTCAATAAAAATAGCAGCACAACATTGCTTAGAATCAAGGGCAATGGTGACATCACTGACACATCCATAACCTGAGCGGAAACCAGATTGCATACCAGAGAGAATACTATAGACATCAAGAATGCCAGTCAGTTGACTATTGACATGTTTTTCCAACACTTTTGAAAAACAGGGAAAAATAGAAATAGGCCTATAACAGTTAGGATCAGCTTGATCTCCCCCTTTAAATAAAGGACGAACTGTGGCTCCCTTCCAAGCAATGGGAACCTCCCCAGAAAGGAGAGACAGGTTAAAAAGGTTGGAGATAGGCATGGCGATGATTGGGGCAGCAACCTTAAAGGAGAAAGGGTCTTGAAAGTATTGCCAGAACAATTTGAGAC
Organism: Salvelinus fontinalis; assembly: GCF_029448725.1. Taxonomy (NCBI): domain Eukaryota; kingdom Metazoa; phylum Chordata; class Actinopteri; order Salmoniformes; family Salmonidae; genus Salvelinus; species Salvelinus fontinalis. The sequence goes on from NC_074685.1 coordinate 32,036,155, forward strand.
ACCCAAAATATTTTGGTCTACGCTGGCGTGGAATCATCCCAAACTTATTCTCCGAGTCAGATAACTCTTCAAAGGACTTTGTGTTCTTTTGTATGTGTTATAGTGGGAGTGTTCAGTACATTCTTGGTGTCCTAATTACAGTTTGATAGGGCCCACACTGAGCTGTTCTGCATTCAGGGGGTGGGCAGCACTCTTTTCTGTACGCTCTACATATTGGAGAACTTCACTGACCCAGATAAACACAGAAAACGGGGATAGGAGGATTCGCTTTGTCGCTGATATATTTCAATTTGAACAGAATAGCTTAGGCCGACTTATTAAAATGCCCAGGCCTGCAAGAAGCAGAAATGTCTACTACGGCATGTGCTCATATGGGTGCGGGGAGGAGTTTACTACAGATGACCTCGTTGCCCCCTTTTAACTCTCTCTCTTAGTCCGATGCAGCATCTATGACATTTTGAGACGATATCGTGAATATTGTCACAAGAAGAGAAACAACAATTCCACGTTCCACCTAACCGGGGTATGATTTTGGCTACTTGATTTAATAATGTTTGTCTTGCCTGAGTCCAAATGTGCAACAAACCTTTGGAAATAGTCAAGTGTTGTGATGGACTGTTTTGAGAGGTGGACTAATGGTCCAGTTTTGATGCAAAAGCTGCATGTGTACTGTTGTTGCCTCTATACAAGGTGATTCATGCCACATAACAGGGCTTTCATCTTGTTTGTTGTTAGTCTCGAAATGCTTTCGACCTGTATAACATCACAAAGCAAAGAGCGGAGCGAAGGAAGGAAAATGCCGGAATGCCAGTCCCAGCAATAGAATGTAACGAGTGAGAGAAAGATGAGGAGTAGAGGGAGTTTTACAGTACTGATCAAGTCCGTCTCATTCAATGGAGCTGATTTACTTCAGCACCACTGCAGCTTGACTTACAGGTGGCTGCTGCTATTCCCAGGCATTGCTATAGCTTAGCACTGCTTACAGCAGGGGCAGCTGTTGGAATGGTGGCTAGAACAGATATGGTAAAGTCATTAGTGCTCCTTCCTGATCTCTACAAAGCAAACTGCAGTCAGAAGTCCTCTGTCAAGTCTCTCTGTTCATTTGTTTTCTAACGTAATAGTGAGGTCATATTTAGCCCTGGCTCTGTCAGCCATTGCTGTTTAGTTTAAGTGTACATCATGCTGGTTTGAGGAGGAGTGAGGCGGAGCTCTAGGAGATGACACTGTTTTACAAATCAAATGAGTTCCTGCCATCACTGAGCAAGATTTGCATTTCTGCTACGACCGCACGAAGGAACAGCATTCTCTGGGAGTTTCCCCTCGTGCTTCCAGTTCACGTCAGAGTGCTGCACAATCACCTGACCCATGGAGCAGTCCAAGACAATTGAATTAGCCTATTCCTTTCAAAATGTCTTTATGACGGAGTACTGACTGACTGAAGCCATTTACAATGTAATGGCAATCACCTTTCAATCTCTCATGTTTCTCCTGTTCTTCCTCTTTTGACAGAGTTTCCATCCACCACACTTTATTTCCCTTTTCTGTTGTCTTTCTTTCATTATTAGGCAAATACCACATCAGAGGTAGTACCTGTACCATAGTTCCTTATTTGTGATGATTCATGAAGCCTTTGAACTTTGTCTATGGTCAAACATGGGTATTTTCCACAGATTTGTCCTTTATGTGCTAAATTAGAGAATTGTATGTCCACTCTAACTTACATGATGCTACAACCATGACTACTACAACCATGCACTACTGCCAGCAGATTGTCCATCTGCTCTTGTTCAGGTCCCCTAGAACGTTGCCGTGTCTGTGTAAAGGCAACCATATGTACCGGTCATGTTTACACTGCTGAGAGAAACTGACTGGGCTGCTACAGCGTTAGAACTGTTTGCCATCAAACCAGATTATATCACAATGGTCTGACACTGCTGCTGTGTGAATGGCCATAGCAGCCACCCAGCATGCAAAACAAAGTGTGACGCTCGCTATTTTCCCCATTCCCGAAGCAGAAGGCAATAAAGTTCTACCACCAGCAGGTGAGCAGGGTGCCGCTAAAGACGTGATTTACATCTCTGGCGGGTATACAAGCCTTCAACAAGCCCCTTATGTTATTTACATCTCTGGCGGGTATCCCCCAGTCAGAGGACTGCTACAAGCCCCTTATGTTATTTACATCTCTGGCGGGTATCCCCTTGTCAGAGGACTGCTACAAGCCCCTTATGTTATTTACATCTCTGGCGGGTATCCCCTAGTCAGAGGACTGCTACAAGCCCCTTATGTTATTTACATCTCTGGCGGGTATCCCCCAGTCAGAGGACTGCTACAAGCCCCTTATGTTATTTACATCTCTGGCGGGTATCCCCTAGTCAGAGGACTGCTACAAGCCCCTTATGTTATTTACATCTCTGGCGGGTATCCCCTAGTCAGAGGACTGCTACAAGCCTTCAACAAGGCGCCTTTCCCTGCCCAGCAAATGTAGACGCCAGGAGTTTGCTACATGGCATTGGTACTTGGATTGGAACCGGTGCTATGGTCAGATGAAATTAAAATAGAGCTCTTTGGCCACGCACACCAGTGGTGTGTTTGGCTTTGAAATAAGGATACATAAGCAGAAAAGAACCCCAAAATATGGTGGTGGATTAAATGTTATTGGTCTCGTAAAATATTTAAAAGGCTCTGCGCCGCTACCCTTGCAGGGTGAAGTATTGAAAACAGGGTACCAGTAATTTTGACCCCAATCTTTTTGAGAAAGATTACTTGTTAACCCCCCCAGAGTCGATGTCCACACCTCTATGGTAATCTAGTTTGCGTTAAAAAAAGTAAGTTTCAGCTAGAGAGAGAGTGCATTCGGAAAGTATTCAGACCCCTTGACTTTTTTACGCATTTACATTACAGCCTCATCAATCTACACACAATATCCCATAATGACAAAGTAAAAACAGTTTTTTAGAACTTTTTGCAACCCTGACAGAGCTCCAGAATTCCTCTGTGGAGATGGGAGAAACTTCCAGAAGGACAACAATCTTTCATCAGTCCTTTTACATGAAAATGCCCATCAGGAAAATTTAAGTCTAGAGCATATTTCCCCAAATATTCTGTTAACAAATGTTTTATTACTATAATGTTATACTATATGAACCCTCAATTGAATTATACATAAGCCTATTCTCTTTTTACAGAAAGTCAAAAGATCTATGTATAGTGACAGTCACACGTTAGATAACTTGCCAAGCAAAGTCTACATTTTTTTACTCCTCGACTTTAGAAGGTCTTAGCTCAGCTTCTGAACGTCATAGAGACAAACCAAAGATATTCCCATGTGCATCAGTCGCGTCTATCTCTGGCATTTTTCAGCTTGTTTCACAGAGTTATGCGTTGTTATAGATCGGTTTATACAATCCCGAATTTGTAAAAAAAAATGTTTTTATAAAATTACCACTCATATCAAGGAAGGTCCCGTGACCCCCCCAACCCCCCCCCCCCCAAGGAAACTTTGGTGCCCCCCACCATTTTGAACAAATAGCCTAACCATTGAACAAATAGTACAGTGAGTAGGTTAGATTGTGCTTTGAAAGTGATGTTTTAAAGCCATCAGTGATGGAAGCCGTAGTGGAAGCCAATGAAGCAGAGCGTTAAAAGCATCTTGTCAGGATCAAAGTGAAAGGACTCTGGTGTGCCACTGAAATACCAGTTGTCATCTGAAAGGGTCTATAACCTGGAGCTCTGGGCCTGATTGGTCATCTCTTCTGGGCAGATCCATCCTAAATCCCATCCAATAGTGGGCTGAGAGAGTCTCTGAACTCTCTGAAATCATGTCCCCATTGTGTCAGTCTGGATCTCACACACACTCCAGGTGATGGGCTGAGTAGAGCGCTGGGCTGGCTCGACCCAAACCCGCAGAACCAGGAAAAACGGTAACAAACTCTGTTTACTGTATGTTTATGCTCTGTTTACAATCACATGGTCCAAAAGTTCTGTCTTGGTCCCATCATCCAATTTTTAGGATAATCAAATGGCCAGTTCAGTGGCACTTTGCCAAAATCCTTGCTATTTATAAATGAATTATTCTCTTCTCTAATTGCATGTGTAGATAGTCTACTGCACTGTAGTCACTCAAGACCGTGTAGTGGTGGATTCTTGCAATTCAATGATACAGAGACAAGTGTGATTTTAATTAGGAGATTAATATGCACAGTAATGCTGAAGTCAAATGCATCAATGAGTGACATTGAGATGGGATGCTTCAGTACTTCTTTGCGATTTATTTATCCACTTAGATATTGTTTATCCAATTTCATGGAAAATTGTCTTACTTCCACTGCATGGGGTTTTGGCAAAAGGATTTCAGACATCAAAGACCCAGTAAAGCTGAAGACTTGATGGAAGTTTGCCCACCATCCTGAGTACAGACTGAGGCGTAGTAATACACGTGATGCTGAATTCCTCTTTTTTGTTTAGCCATGGGATACAAAATATTGGCTATATCCCAGCCACTTTGTAATTTTTAAGAAATAATGTCATGGCGACTAAGCTTTTCATTCAAACAGTATCGGTGCACGGGCCGTATCCGTAACGCGTCTCAGACTAGAAAATTGGTCCTGACGATGTAGACATTTTACGCCTACTCTTATGGGTAAAAATAAAAGCTATGCATGAAGCCTCTGTCACGATTACCGGCTGAGGTTAAGTTGAACATCATCCTAAAACCCACTCTGAGCTGGGAGTTCTTTTAGTCTTAAAACCGGTTTTAACAAGATTCCTAGGACCTTTTCTCAGACGATTTGTGGATACAACCCCAGGACATGCATAGTAATTCAATTAGGCTAATAATGAATGCTGCCATTTCAAACGCAACCTTTGGAAATGGCACAGCACAGTTGCCATTTCCCTTCCAAATCCTTGATCTTTTCTTGATCTTGACATTCAATCAGCCTCTCAAATATGAAGAAGCAACAGTGTGTGAAAAGAGTAGTGAGGATTCCTCTTGCATTATATGCCTACGGTTGTGCCAAAAAATGTCCTCAATCGTTTTGCCAATAAGGATTCATTGGAGAAGTGTGACGATGTCAGCCATGCTTACAAAAATCTTGTATTGATTTAAACATTTCTCCCTCCATCTCTCCTTCCTTAGATCCATCCCTCGCTGCCTCTCATGCTCTCTCATGTTTCCCCTATTGATTTCTTCCCTGGTGATATTAAGTAACTGATTTACATGTAGCTAACAAATGAAAATGTGTCCGAGCATGTGGTATCAGCGGCATGGGAATTACTGTAGTTGCTCAGTGGGATCCAGAGAAAAGGCTTTGTTTATTTCCTTCTCTGATGTGTTGCCCTGGGATGATGATGATGATGATGATGATGATGATGAACTACAGTCATGTAGAGTCACACCTGACCTGACTTCTGTGATTTGGAGGTAGGGTGACTCACTTACTGTTCTTTTATTTCCGTGCTAAAAGAACGATCACAAATTGTCATAGCTCTGCTGGATACTTGACAAGTACACAAAGGTCTCTGTGCTTGTAAAGAAGAACTCTGAGCAAAGGAGAAGCATTGTAACCCATGAGCGTAAGCTTGCAATCGGGAGCGAAGTGAAAGCACCTTTGTGACCTGTCGTCGATCTTCGTAAAAGTCAGCGCGTGAATCGGTTTTCATGTCCCACGTCTAAATGGACTGGTGGTGAGGGAGTTGCTGGCTCTGTTGTGCAATTATTTTGAACAAGGCCCTATGTAACCTAATATGATAGTCATAAATAAGGTACTGATCAGGTCAAATGAGCCATACTATTTCCTACAACTGTAAGCTGCAAATCAGAATGAAAGTCACTCACAGTACAGTAAGATCTTCCTATGGTTGTGTGAGAGTTTCAGACTAGGAGACAAACTGTCTTCAAGTGTTCCCAGAGTCAAAGCCCATGTGACCCTGGCTGACACGTGGGTAATATTAGTGATAGCACGGTCGGTTGCAGCGCTACGCAAGGTTATTTTGTATCGCTACATCTCCCCCCCCCCCCCCCAGTTATCTGCCAGCCCGCCCGCTGCCTCCTTATTAAAGCGGATTAAAAAGCGCTGCTGTCATCTCGCCTGTCGTAATACGCTGTGACTCTCAGGGCCCGGAGGGGAAGACAGCGCTCAAAGTTCAGTCTTTCAGCCTCTCAGTCAGAGCATGAGTAACGAGGACTTGGCGTCAGTAGGTGTCTTCTCTATAATGTATTTCTACAGGGGAGTGGCCTGCGACTTGGTTGGGAGGTGTGCTTGTTGTTGTTGAAATATGAATGGGCCCTCTGTGACTGAGGTAAATGTTAGGTTAAACCTCATTGTCATCTGACTCCTCTCACTGTTCTGATATCAGGCTGAGATATCATGATGTACTGATCGGAGATAGCGGAGCCCTCTGGTAACAGTAAACACTGACAACTTGTTGAGAAGTTTCCTATGAAGTTGAGAAGGTCGTACAGAGAGTTTGTTCTCCATTTGAGACACGCAAAGCTCAGGTGTGGAAAATCCACTTTACTTACACACAGACTACACAGCTCCGTAGGGCTGAGCACTGCATAAACTCTATTACCCCTGACAAACTGCGTTAATTCAGTCTGCTGCTGAAATGTGAACCATCGTCTACAAATGATTCCGTCCACTTACCTTTTCTAATGAATAAAATGCCAATGTGGCAGAATGGAGGAAATGAGTTGGAATATTCATTAACATTTTCAGATGTAGTTATTTTTCTAAAAGTTTCCTCCTCTCTCCCTCTGTAGTGTTTCTCTGGGGTGATGTAAAGGAGAAACAGTTCTGCACTGGAGGGATGTTGCTGCTTTATTACCCCCCCCCCCCCCCCTCTCCTTCTGTCAGCACCCTTTTTTTGTTTTGGCTTTCTTCCTCTGCTAGCAGCAAATTGACATGCATCTAGCTGCTATCTGCTGGTTTTATGTACATAAACTGTGTATATATTGGTGTGAAAGTAGAATTAATTTCTTCCTGGTATGGGACCTCCCTATGTGTGCATGCCTGTGCACCTAGAAAATGTATGAGCTTAACAGGCCTGGCCCTGGAAGTTCTGCCGCCCTAGGCGAGAAAGAAATCCCCCCCCCCATCCTCGCTAAACTAGAATAGTGTACAGCAGGGGTTAGCAATAGGTTTGGCCTAGGGCAAGTTTTCTCAGCTAATAGTCAGCAGAACAGAACATAATAGCAGCCCAATTCATAGGCCTACGTTACACATTAAACACAATGTTAACACATCTGGTTAGTTGGCTATGTAATCAGGTCAATGTCAGTAACATATTTTCATATTTGCAATCTGATTACATTGATATAATCACCAACTTCTCTATTAAATTCGTTTTATATATTTCTTTGTGCGTTGATTGGGGAAAAACTGCTTGCAGTCAAGAGAATGTCGCTCTGAAAAAGTCTGAAAAGAAGGATGGATAATGAAAAATAGAGCTTTCAGGGAACAATGGACAGAGGAATAGGCATATTTCTCCAATGTCAAACCAGAGTGTGGGCCTAGTCATAAAGATTTGTCATTGAGCTTTATAGTGGCATAAACACAACCAGGCATGATGTTTTCCTCTGCTTGTCAAACAATCACTTCAAAGGGCTCCTTTACTTGGCTACCCACACACGTTCACCCACTCACAACATATTTCCATCCTCCAAACAGTTGTGAATGGAAAGACACTTCTGTTACACAAAACACCAAAAAGTGTCATGACATTTGGTGATTGTCATTAGGCCAGAATTAATGCCTCCACTGCTGTCCGTGTGCTTCTCGGTGTGGCCACTCATCTCTGCCTTGGCACATTTCTGTGATCTTGTCGAACCACATTGCATTTTGGAACATAGGCTATCACCCACTTTCAAGTCCATTCGCTTTTTCATGCCTCTGACGTATGGTAATGATAAATAATGGTGGTACAGCCTACAGTTTTCTTGATGTTTTCGTTATTGTGATCGGCCCAGGTACCGGTACGGCGTACCCCCACTATTTATTTTGCCCGGGACGCCGTACCGGACCGCCTTACTTTCACCCCTGTGCAGTGGTGGAAAAGGTACCCAATTCTCCTACTTGAGTCAAGGTAAAGATACCTTTTAATAGAAAATGACTGGTGGTTGATCACTCACAGTGAACCCTATGTAGTTTTGCTGTCTGAGGTTAGGCTGCTACTCTACTGTACTGTGTTTCTAAGGTCTGCAGCTTAGGCGGGCTTATCTCTGTCAGATAAAATATGGTCATGGTTTTTAAAGAGCTGAAACATCTCAACAGTGATTGTACTGCGTACAGTAGTTTTGTTTAGCCTTCTCCTTTGTCTGCTGTTTCCCCCACTTACTCCCTATTACCTCGTAGCAGTGCATTGTTAGGCTGTTTTGTGCCTGTGAAGGAATAGGAGGTCAGGAGGACTGTGTTTGGATCATTTGTCTGGCTTTTCTTTTTGCCCTCAAGAACACAAAAAATAAACTGCTTGTCCTTTTGTTCTGTGGGGCAGTCGTTTGCATCTGTGGTACGGTCGTTATAGGCCTAACTCATTGAAGTGAAACTTAGGCCGATGTGCTGAGAAATGGACTAGTCAATTAATGATTAATTAGCGAATAAAACTCTTGCATTGAACTCCATAAAATTATATGCTCAATGTTTGTTCAGCAGGGATTTTTTTTTGTAAACAAAAATGATTGTTCTGATCCTGAATGAAATTGACAATACCTCATTTCATGTGTTTTTTTATTTTTATTTCCCCCCCCTAATTTATTTTTTACTAATTGTTGTAATTTCAAAATGCAATTAGCAGCAGAGGACCAGCTAATGGTTTGTATGATTATTCACAGTGAGTAATCACTCCCACTCTCCTGACAAAAAGAATAATAATTTCTTAAACTTTTATAGCACTTTACATAACAGAAAGAAATCTCAAAGCGCTTCAAAAGCAACAACAAAAGAAAACGATCAAGCAATAGGCTATGTCGTGAGTAGCCTAGCTATAGTTAGCCAGGTCAACCAATAGAGGCCAAGTCTTTGAGTGCATGAATCCTCCAAAGATGGAGATGGTCAGTTTATGGCTTGATCAGATGAAGGTAGAGGGAGATGGTCAGTTTATGGCTTGATCAGATGAAGGTAGAGGGAGATGGTTGATTGAATCTGATGGTGATCTTGTCGAGGGTCAAGCCCTTCTCCTTCACAATGTGTGGGTGATGCCTCAGCAGCACTAATAGGTTAAAAACAAAACCTTTATCTTCAACATCAGGCCAAACTTCTCTCATAATAATGTGTTCTATTCATCCCGTAAAGTTACTAATTTATCGTCAAAGGAACTGTTAGAAAGGCGCAATTTAATCATTTTTGGAAGATGGAATAAGTTGTTGCCGATCGCTTTAGGAGACAACTTAGTTTTGCCGTTAATGGCATCCCGACTTGAAGTACATTTTATGTGATTCTAAGTGAGTCAATCAAAAAGGTAGGGCTAGGTTTATATAAGAAGTAAGATTAGCAAACAAATGTGCCCTTGGAAATGATCAGTCAGCATTTTCGCCTCACTACGGGCCTATCTAGGGTATCTCAAGGCGGGATGTGTCGCAAACACAATTACCTCAACACTGGCACACCGTCAACCTATTTACACTTATTTTCAGCTCTTGTTGAAACAGTAACGCATTGCAACATCTTTGAGCTGTCATATCAAATGGACATCTCTAGAGCATTCAGCTGTTCTGTCACTTTTTATGGATTGACAGTATGTATGCATTGACAATAAATGACACACTGTCAATGAACACGGGCAAGTGGGGGAGGAATGCTGTCTAAATGTGCAAACAATATTCAAAGTAATTGATGAGTTGAATTAAATCTCTGTGTTTTTGTGTTGCAGTACACTCGGGTGTGGATCCCAGACCCAGAGGATGTATGGAGAGCTGCAGAGATCATCAAGGACTACAAGGAGGGAGAGCCAATCCTGCACCTCAAACTTGAAGATGAATCGGTGATCTACCCCCCCCCCCCCCCCCCCCTAACCCTAACCCCCCCAGATCAGGCCACAGTTATAAGATAAATATCGTAATATATATATATTTTTTTTTATAGCCCTTGCCTAAGGACTCAATAGGCTTTGGTCTATTTTGTCGTGCTCATGTACATTTGTACATGTACTAATTTTAAAGCAGTTAATGTTAACTGCGTGCCTACACACATTCAGAAACTTTGGTGCCATGAATCATTAATCATATTTTTTGAAGTGAGACATGCAAGCCCTGAGAGATGCAAGTCACAGTTATTAAATAACAATGTACTGTGCCAAGAGTAGTTTGAATGAATCAGCAGATGATGATATTATCGCTTTGTGCAGCAGCAGTATATTCCCCTACTCATGATCACAATCTCTACTTGATACAGGTATGATTCATAAACACCTAGAAGCCACCAAATCCATATCCTTTAACATGTGTAGTTATGGACAGTGCTGCATTATGATTTCAACTGGTAAAGGGAGTCGTCATACCCTCAAACCAGGGGCACATGTGCAAAGACTTTGCTTTTAACGTTTTTTTTTAGTATTGACATTTTTTGCTTGAACCCCTCCTGTCCCAGCCGTTGGAATACCGCATCGGACCCAAAGACAACCCTCTTCCCTTCCTCCGGAACCCTGATATCCTGGTGGGGGAGAATGACCTCACAGCGCTCAGCTACCTGCACGAGCCTGCTGTCCTGCACAACCTCAAAGTGCGCTTCCTCGAGCCCAACCACATCTACACATACTGTGGTAAGTCTATACTGTACCACCACCTGCTCTGGCAGCGCCACTTATAGTAACCAGAATGTCTGGTCTGTATAGGGTCTCTTAGCAAAGCCCTTGGCCTGACCTTGTGCTGCAAATTCCTCCTACGTTTACTATGGTAGCTGGCTTATTTTACACCATGTAGGGTCGAGGCTTTCATTGACCTTTTTAATGGTTGTCTTGTCCCAACTTTTACAAACCTGTCCTCCCAATTCCCCAATCAACTAGGGTTCCATTGACTTAAACAGCCAACGAGTGAGCTGTTGCCATGTGTGGTATGCGCCCTAAACAAAGCAGACAAAGGGGAATGAGCAAAGACAATATTTGTCTGTTGATCCTACACTGGCTATAGATATCACCATCATGTTTTAATTAGGGAAATCTGTCCCCATAGTAACCCTGCCAGTGCAAACTTGGGTGAGCCTACTACATTCCTCTGGTAATATGGATGTTTTGACAGTATTTGCCTATCAAAGTTATCAAGAAAAATACAAAGGGGTGTTAACAATGTGTTTTTACCCACAGTAGCACATTGTACTGTACTGTAAGATAGGATTATATAATTATTATCTGTGATATGTTGTTGTCCCACCTAGCTTTCTTAATGTGAACTCACTAACTGTAAGTCACTCTGGATAAGAGCGTCTGCTAAATGACTGAAATATAGATGCAGATACAATTAATGGACTTAAGGTATTTTGGTGGGAATTCAGGTATTTACTTTCTCATACATTTCCTTATTATATCAGGTATTTCTTAAATACTTTGTGAAAATATGTTGCCTCATTTGCATATATACAGTATGCTGGGTGTATTTGCATTCATGAATAAATTAATATGAAGGGGTGGAGCAGGGCTGCAACCACCAAAAACTTACTCTGTCTCTAGGTTACTCCTTACTGTTGTTGTCACCAGTAAGGAGTGTGTCAGGAGAAAGTGTGTCAGGAGAAAGTGTGTCAGGAGAAAGTGTGTCAGGAGAAAGTGTGTCAGGAGAAAGTGTGTCAGGAGAAAGTGTGTCAGGAGAAGGATAACCAATGCTAATAGAACTCTACACGCTTGGCTCTAGATTACACCCATCCAAACATATTTTACGTTGTTTGTGAGATCAGACATAATGTCACTAATCCAAGTGTTCATTTTCAGAAGTTGCTTTCATTTCAGCGCATTTCATTTGTAAATATTTCAACTGTATTAAATCATTACTTTTTTCTCTCAAATTGGACAAAGAAACGAACACCCATCAAAATACCTTTATCTTTGTTCTCTTTCTTGGGATGTAACTGTCGAAGACGTGCAGTTGAATCCCTTACGAAGCGTTAGCGTTCTTATAGATGCAACGGAAAGCCAATGTATTCTATTGAGCCCATTTCAGCCATTACCGGAGTGTGTATGACAGGTCATTACAAACGTTTCCGCGGTCGTTACATTTAACGGGGGGGGGGGGGGGGGGGGGGGGGGGCGGGAACGAATGGCACAAGCAATAGTGGGAAAGAGTCACCAGTGAAATAAAAGCAATCAATCCAGCAAGATTTCAGTGACAAAGTGGATTTTGCACTCCTCAAACACAGAAAATAGATGGCTAAGATCCTCAGCTGGGTGAGACACACAAATACACACCCACAAGAATATATGGGATGTATTACTAAATATAGGATTAAGGAACTAGAGGTTACAGTCTCGCTGACTGGTCATACTATTTTCTCTGTCCTCCCTTCCCTCCTTCCTCTATAGGTATCGTACTGGTGGCCATCAACCCCTACGACCAGCTTCAAATCTATGGAGAGGAGGTCATCAATGCCTACAGTGGGCAGAACATGGGAGACATGGACCCACACATCTTTGCTGTTGCTGAGGAGGCATACAAGCAGATGGCCAGGTACTGGATGAGCCTCAGGGTACAGCTAAACGGGTATAACACAGGATCAGGATACTGTTAATGTATTAGACCTGGAAGAGTTGCCAATTAATAACCACATTCTATGTATTAGTCTGCTTTGGGAAGCAATTGAGTTGTTACTGTGTGTCACATGGAGCTGCGTAAGAGGCACTTGATTAGACTCCTCATTCGGTTTGATATGTCATTTTGACAGTGTGTGGCTCAGTTGGTAGAGCGCTGCGCTTGCAACGCCAGGGTTGTGGGTTCAATTCCCATGGGGGACCAGTATGAGGGGGGGGAAAGTGTGAAATGTAAATGTATGCACTCTCGATAAGAGCGTCTGCTAAAATGTAAATAGTGTTGGTGTGGGACTGAATAATGAGTTGCCACAGAGATAAACTGTGTCTTCAATGGAAGATGTGGGTGGGTAATAACAGTGCTTCGGTCCACATTAACTGTCAACCTCATCAATGCTGCTCTTCTCTGTAGAGCAAAAGACAATAAATACCATGTCCACTGCCTACATACTGTGCATGCCCACTGCTGGGTAGTCCTGGCAACTCCAGTCATGTAGAGAAAATGAGCGTTGTGTAACTGTAGACGTGGCCCATTAATGCAGCTCTGGTCAGTTACCTATTTTTTATTAATGTTCCAAATCTCTTTCTCTCTCTTTTTCTTTTCCCGTAGAGATGAGAGGAACCAATCCATCATAGTAAGTGGGGAGTCGGGGGCAGGGAAGACCGTCTCTGCTAAGTACGCCATGCGGTTCTTCGCCACTGTGGGAGGGTCGGCCAACGACACCAACGTTGAGGAGAAGGTGCTGGCCTCCAGCCCCATCATGGAGGTGAGGAGGGGAACTGGGGATGGGCTGCTGGTCCCATACTGTAGGCCAGCCCAGCAGTATGGCATCCTAGTAAAGGAAGTCGATCCCGGAATATATGGGTTACATAATATGATTTGTGCCTTTTTGGAGATGACACATATATCTTCTGGACAACCAAGTAATATTTTATTTACCTGCTTAGATGGGTTCTAGTGAAAACGTCATCGTGTTTTACTTTTTCTATGCCCTGAAAGTTTTATGAACTCGGCTGTAACTTTGTAGATTTTACAGCACAGTATTCTTATGGGGAATCATTTTGTAAACTGTAGGTGGAGAAGCTAAACACACCAGGAGTCCATGAACAGCAAAGTCCCACAGCCTGTCTGGAAAGATACGACTAGGAGAAGCTGCTAGCTAAAAAGTTCTCATGACTCTCTGTCCTTCAGGAAGTTATAGCTGAGGAGAGTCCGACATCTCTGAGTCCATTACCAGCCTCACCTCAGCTAGATCAGTCAGAGTGAAGAAACAGGACAGATCTGTATGCAAGGCCAGTTGGGCACAGTCTCCATCTTGGCAGATGACGCAACACAAAATTAGGAGCTTTACAACTGTCAAGACACATTACGAGCAGCAAGGAGAAGCTAAAGGTTTTTGTGTGGCATGAATCACAATTTCAGAAGATATAAACTTCCTTTTTTCAGGACCCTGTCTTTCAAAGCTAATAAGTAAAAATCCAAATAACTTCACAGATCTTCATTGTAAAGGGTTTGAACACTGTTTCCCATGCTTGTTCAATGAACAATAAACAATTCATGAACATGCACCTGTGGAACGGTCGTTAAGACATTAACAGCTTACAGACGGTGGGCAATTGTCACAGTTATGAAAACTTAGGACACTAAAGAGGCCTTTCTACTGACTCTGAAAAACACAAAAAGATCGATGCCCAGGGTCCCTGCTCATCTGCGTGAACATGCCTTAGGCATGCTGCAAGGAGGCATGAGGACTGCAGATATGGCCAGGGCAATAAATTGCAATGTCCGTATTGTGAGACGCCTAAGACCCCGCAACAGTGGCAGATCACGTGAAACAACAGGATCGATACATCTGAACATCACACCTGCGGGACAGGTACAGGATGGCAACAACTGCCCGAGTTACACCAGGAACGCACAATCCCTCCATTAGTGCTCAGACTGTCCACAATAGGCTGAGAGAGGCTGGACTGAGGGCTTGTAGGCCTGTCCTATGGGCACAAACCCACCGTTGCTGGACCAGACAGGACTGACAAAAAGTGCTCTTCACTGACGAGTCAGGGTTTTGTCTCACCAGGGGTGATGGTCAGAGTCGCGTTTATAGTCGAAGGAATGAGCGTTACACCGAAGCCTGTACTCTGGAGCGTGAACGATTTTGGAGGTGGAGGGTCCGTCATGGTCTGGAGCGGTGTGTCACAGCATCAATGGACTGAGCTTGTTGTCATTGCAGGCAATCTCAACGCTGTGCGTTACAGGGAAGACATCCTCCTCCCTCATGTGGTACCCTTCCTGCAGGCTCATCCTGACATGACCCTCCAGCATGACAATGCCACCAGCCATACTGCTCGTTTTGTGCGTGATTTCCTGCAAGACAGGAATGTCAGTGTTCTGCCATGGCCAGCGAAGAGCCCGGATCTCAATCCCATTAAGCACGTTTGGGATTTGTTGGATCTGAGGGTGAGGGCTAGGGCCGTTCACCCCAGAAATGTCCGGGAACTTGCAGGTGCCTTGGTGGAAGAGTGGGGTAACATCTCACAGCAAGACCTGGCAAATCTGGTGCAGTCCATGAGGAGGAGATGCACTGCAGTACTTAATGCAGCTGGTGGCCACACCAGATACTGACTGTTACTTTTGATTTTAACCCTCCCTTTGTTCAGGGACACATTATTTTATTTCTGTTAGTCACATGTCTGTGGAACTTGTTCAGTTTATGTCTCAGTTGTTGAATCTTGTTATGTTCATACAAATATTTACACATGTTAAGTTTGCTGGAAATAATCGCAGTTGACGGTGAGAGGACGTTTCTTTTTTTTGCCGAGTTTAAATATATTTTACAGTGGTTATGATTTTCTTTTGATCTCTGAAACTCTCCACCCCTTCTCCACCCCTCTGCTTCTCTTTTCAGGCTATTGGAAATGCGAAAACCACGCGCAATGACAACAGCAGTCGTTTTGGGAAGTACATCCAGATTGGTTTTGACAGGCGTTATCACATAATAGGTGCCAACATGCGCACGTATCTGCTGGAGAAGTCAAGGGTGGTGTTCCAGGTACGTGTAACTCCATGCTGCGCAGTCTGGGATGAAACTCTGTATTACTACTTTCTAAGTCCATGCTTCCCTTCACATTTACTTTCCTTCATTTAAACATTTGATTAGGTCCTAGCTTGACATGTTTTTTCCAGCCAATCAAATATCAAAATAAACGTATCTAAGTACTTTACAGAAATGAATACGATATTAAATTGCAGCCTGGCGGAACTCATGATCTAACAAAAGTCTTTCATTCATCAGAATATATTATTGATAAAGAGTTAAGTGTAGTATATTTCTGCTTTTTAGGCTGAGGATGAGCGGAATTACCACATCTTCTACCAGTTGTGTGCCTCTGCTAGCTTCCCGGAGTTCAAAGACCTAGCCTTGAGTAAGTGTCCAGACCGAGCCAATATTCAACTACGTTTCTGTTAAGGAAGCAACTGCATAATAACTGCAATCGTTATTTTTATGTCATGTTTACTGGAGCATAGTCCTTCGAACTACATTCAGAGAATAGTACGTGTCGTCTGTGAGGACGTTCAAATAAGAACACTTTTCTAATACGTTTATTTCTATCTCTGCTTTCATCTTAAAGCCAGTGCGGAAGACTTCATCTTCACATCGCAAGGAGAGAACATCTTCATTGAGGGGGTGAATGATGCCGAGGACTTCAAGAAGACGAAGGAAGCCTTTACACTACTGGGTAATGGTCTGACTGCATGGGTACATTCTAAGATGGTAACACCGCTACATTAGAACAGGCTCAGAACATAGGGTTTATGTATCTTGGACATAAATACTGACTGGTTTTTTGTTCTTTTTTTTCAATCTCCCGATGGAACAATATTTACTTTACTGTGGTTTGTTTTTGCAGGTGTTAAGGAGAGCAATCAAAGCAGCATCTTCAGAATCATAGCTTCCATCCTGCATCTGGGGAACGTGGAGATCTGCTCAGAGAGAGACGGAGACTCCTGCCACATATCAGTATGTCACTATATAGCCTTGTCCAGATTAATTCTGTTTGAGTTTATAGTTCCACATCACAGCCTCAAACCGAATATATCTTCTCTATACCTAATTTATTGATTAAATCTGTGTGTGTTTGTAGAGGAACGACCCTCACTTGACGCACTTTTGCCGGTTGCTGGGGGTGGAGCTGGAGCAGATGGAACACTGGCTATGTCACAGGAAGCTGGTCACCACGTCAGAGACCTACGTCAAGAACATGTCCCGCAAACAGGCGGCTAATGCCCGCGACGCGCTCGCCAAACACATCTACGCACACATGTTTGACTGGATTGTGGAGCACGTCAACAAGTCTCTGCACACCTCCTCCAAACAACACTCCTTCATCGGTGTTCTGGATATCTATGGGTAAGACTGCCCACCTGGGCTCCCCAGAACCTCTGAAAACAAACCTCAACAGTGGGTTGGTTTGGATTGTGAGAGAAACTTGACTGTGTGGTGAGAACCGATTTTCATGCCAGCAATAGAAGTCTTATTTCAGGAGTGTAATCTCAGCCATGGTGAATGGTTAAAGCATCCCAGGCTGGCAGTAAGTTAACACACTGTGACAGCAGACACACAGAAGAACATCAGCCCAACATTTCTCATTTTCCCCCGCAGTTCTATCACACAATGTTTTCTGTACTAAAGGCACGGAGAAGCATGATATTTGATGAGTAGATTTCATAACGGTCACATACACATATTTAGCAGATGTTATTGCTGCTGTAGCGAAATGCTTGTGTTCCTAGCTCCACAGTGTAGTAAAATCTAACAATTCACAACAATACACACAAATCTAAAAGTAAAATAATGGAATTAAGAAATATATAAATATTAGGACGAGCAATGTCGGAGTGGCATTGACTAGAATACAGTATATACATTTGAAATGAGTAAAACAGTATGTAAACATTATTAAAGTGACTAGTGTTCCATTATTAAAGTGACCAGTGGTTCCATGTCTCTGTATATAGGGCAGCAGCCTCGACGGTGCAGGGTTGAGTAACCAGGTGGTAGCCGGCGAGAGATGGCTATTTAACAGTCTACCTTGAGATCGAGAGACTGAAAAACAGCTTCTATCCCAGCTTTGATGCACCTGTACTGACCTCGGCTTCTGGATGGTAGTGGGGTGAACAGGCCGTGGCTCGGGTGGTTGGTGTCCTTGATGATCTTTTTGGCCTTCCTGTGACATCAGGTCCTGTAGGTGTCTTGAAGGGCAAAAAGTGTGACCCGGTGATGGGTTGGGCAGACCGCACCACCCTCTGGAGAGCCCTGCACTTGCGGGCTCTTGGATGCACTTGGATGCTCTCAATTGTGCATCTGTAAAGATTTCGAAGGGTCTTAGGGGCCAAGCCAAATTTCTTCAGCCTCCTAATGTTGAAGAGGCGCTGTTGCGCCTTCTTCACCAAACTGTCTGTGTGGGTGGACCATTTCAGATCGTCAGTGACTGTGTATGCCGAGACACTTGAAGCTTTTCACCTTCTCCACAGTACTGTCCCGTCAATGTGGATAGGGGGGCGCTCCCTCTGCTGTTTCCTGAAGTCCACGATCCGCTCCTTTGTTTTGTTGACGTTGAGGGAGAGGTTATTTTCCTGGCACCACTTTCAGGGCCCTCACCTCCTCCCTGTGGGCTGTCTTGTCATTGTTGGTACTCAGGCCTACTATGGTTGTGCCGTCTGAAAACTTGATGATTGAGTTGGAGGCGTGTGGCCACGCAGTCATAGGTGAACAGGGAGTACAGGAGGGGGATGAGCACACACCCTTGTGGGGCCCCTGTGTTGAGGATCAGCGAAGTGGAGGTATTGTTTCCTACCTTCACCACCCGGGGGTGGCCAGTCAGGAAATCCAGGACACAGTTGCACAGGGTGGGGTTCAGACCCAGGGCCCCGAGCTTGATGATGAGCTTGGAGGGCACTATGGTGTTGAATACTGAGCTATAGTCAATGAACAGCATTCTTACATAGGTATTCCTCTTGTCCAGGTGTGATAGGGAAGTGTGCACTGCAATGGCGATAGCATCGACTGTGGATCTATTGGGGTGGTAAGCAAATTTAAGTGGCTCTAGGGCAGGGGTTGGCAAAGTTTTTGGCTCAAGGGCCACATCGGGATTTTGAAATTCAACAGAGGGACACATTTTTGGAGGACCAATTGTTTGTTAAAATGAATTTGCGGGGGCCTCCCGAGTGGCACAGTGGTCTAAGGCACTGCATGGCAGTGCTTGAGGCGTCACTACAGACCCGGGTTCGATCCCAGGCTGTGTCAAAGCTGGCTGTGACTGGGAGACCCATGAGGCGGCGCACAATTGGCCCAGCATCGTCCGGGTTTGGCAGGCCGAGATTTCCTTGTCCCATCGCGCTGTGGCGGGCCAGGTGCATGCACACTGACACGGTCGCCAGGTGTTTCCTCTGACACATTGGTGCGGCTGGCTTCCAGGTTAAGTGGGCATTATGTCAAGAAGCAGTGCGGCTTGGCTGGATCGTGTTTCGGAGGATGCACGGCTCTCGACCTTCGCCTCTTCTGAGTCTGTAACGGGAGTTTGGACAAGACTAACTACCAAGACTAAGACTAACTACCAATTGGATACCACAAAATTGGGGAGAAAAAAGGGCAAAAAAAAATATATTTCTTATGTCTCACGGGCCGGTTTGAAGTGCCCGGCTGGCCGGATGCGGGCTGTACTTTGCCTCCCCTTGGTCTCGGGTGTTATGTAAGGGTGTTATGTAAGGTAGGCAAAGTACAGACTCTCAAAGCACTTCATGATGACAGAAGTGAGTGCCACGGCGCTATAGTCATTTAGTTCAGTTACCGTTGTTATCTTGGGTACAGGAACAATGGTGGACATATTGAAGCAAGTGGGGACAGCAGACTGGGATAGGGAGAGATTGAATATGTCAGTAAACACTCCAGTCAGCTGGTCTGCCCATGCTCTGAGGACGCGGCTAGGGATGCCGCCTGGGCCGGCAGCCTTGCGAGGGTGAGTATGCCTTGCGAGGGTGAGCACGCCTTACTCACGTCGGACACGGAGAACGAGAGCCCACAGTCCTCAAAGCAGGTGAAGAAGGTGTTTAGCTTGACTGGGAGCAAGACGTCGGTGTCCGCGACGTGCCTGGTTTTCCCTTTGTAATCCGTGATTGTCTGTAGACATTGCCACATACTCATCTGTGTGTGTGAGCGCTCTGCGTGTCTCCAGCCAAATACCTCCATCCCCTGTGTTTTAAGTGCCTCTTTTCATTACAGTAGATAGAGGATGGAACCATATTGAATTGGGAGAGCTGTGCTTTTCTTATTCATGACCCTGTTTGACTGGGGGCTTAATTGCTTCTCTGCTGTGGGTTAGATTATTGATAAAACTGGCAGCCTGGCGCTGGGAGGGGAAAGATGCTGAGCTACAGTAGAAAGCCCAAATAATAAGACATACAGCGGGGGGTTATGTGTAACTTGAGTCTGATAATTATCTGTAGAAAACAGTTCATCTGAAAATACTTGTGGAATTTAAAATACTTGCTTGATTCACTGTTTGTTATGTTTTCCAGTTTCTTGAAATACTTTGCAAACGCAACTTATTTCTATGTGAAAAGTGAAATGGTCTATTCATTCCTTTTCCATTTTAGTAGACAGTCTTATCCAGAGCAACTTAAAGTAGCGAGTGGATACATTTTCATACTATTTCGTACTTGTCCCCTGCGGGAATCGAACCCACAACCGTAACATTGCAAGCGCCATGCTCTACCAACTGAGCCACATCACATCATTGTCAATGTACTCAATTACTGTATTGTGATGGAAAGTGTACAGGTACAAACCTCGATGACCAGCCTATGTACAATACGGTAATATACATTTACATGAAGTGGTTTGTAAGGATGGCACATTAATGCTGCACAAAAAGTGGTTGTTTTCCATGCTATTTGATGAAGAAAAATATTGAATTTGATGTGGATGTTTTGTGTCTTTGCCCATAACTTTGTACCTTTTTGATGTAAGTGTTTGAGGACAGGGTTTTTAATCTTTCTGGATACCATTAGAATGACAATCGCAAAGAAAGGGACAAGGGCAACAACTCTTACAGTTGTATTGAATCCTGCAAGATACAGTTCTCAATAATACCTTACTACCTTATTTGCCAAAGCAGAGATGCTGTGGAAAAAAACTTTTGCCCACGCTATCTGTCCTCTAATACTGGTAAATGCATACTACAGTACTTAAAAAAAAAAAAATTGTATAAATATATTTTTTTATTCAGATTTTTCAGGGGTGCTGCAGCACCCCTACTTCCCGTGGCTATGCAGCAGGGGTGTCAAAATCATTCCATGGAGGGCCTAGTTTCTGCAGTTTCTTTTAAAGACCTAGACAACCAGGTGAGGGGAGTGCTTTACTAATTAGTGAGTTTCATTTATTAATCAAGTGTGGGAGGAGGGAGGAGTGAAACCACGCAGACACTCTGCCCTCTGTGGAATGAGTTTGACACGTGATCAACAGTGAGCTCAACATTTAAGGGACAGTTTTGTCGTTGTTTTGTCTCTGTACTCCAGCACTTTGGATTTGGAATTGTACAATGACTATGAGGTTAAAGTGAAGACTGTCCCCTTTCATGTGAGGGTATTTTCATCCAAATCGGGTGAACTGTTTAGAAATTACAGCCCTTTTTGTACATAGTCCCCCAATTTTAGGGGACCAAATGTATTGGGACAGATTCACTTATGTGTATTAAAGTAGTAAGAAGTGAAGTATTTGGTCCCATATTCATAGCACACTATGACTACATCAAGCTTGTGACTCTACAAATTCGCTGGATGCATTTGCTGTTTTGAGTTGGTTGCATTTCAGATTATTACAATAACAGGGGAGGTTAGAATTTTGGGGGGGATATATTTGTGCATCTGAAACTTTCTCACTCGTCATTATTCACAATTCATTCAAGATTATCAGTAATCATGGTAGCATCCACATGCACGTAGAAGTGTTTAGAAACATTATCGTCTCATTTAGAATAAAAGTGACTCAAATTACACACTACATTATTTACTATTTAGTTTTCCTCTAGGCCTAATCACTGTCTAAAACACGGGATGGAAATAGACCGGAGACTTCCGACTCACCAGATATGTGACTGTTTTCTCTTCATCTGAACAGATTTGAGACCTTTGAGATAAACAGCTTCGAGCAGTTCTGCATCAACTACGCCAATGAGAAACTGCAGCAGCAGTTCAATCAAGTGAGTTTAAGTCTTCTATTTATAATATACACAGTGTACAAAACATTAAGAACACCTGCTCTTTCCATGACATAGACTGACCAGGTGAATCCAGGTGAACGATATGATCCCTTATTGATGTTACGTGTTAAATCCACTTCAATCAGTGTCGATGAAAGGGAGGAGGTTAAAGAAGGATTTTTAAGTCTTGAGACATGGATTGTGTATGTGTGCCATTCAGAGGGTGAATGGGCAAGACAAAATAGTTAAGTATGGTAGTAGGTGCGAGGCGCACCGGTTTGAGTGTGTTAAACTCAGCAGTGTTGCAGTTCTTTTCACACTCAACAGCTTCCAGTATGTATCAAAAATGGTCCACCGCCCAAAGAACATCCAGCCAACTTCACACAACTGGAGTATACATGCCCCTGATGAATTGAGGCCGCTCTTAGGGCAAAAGGGGGTGCAACTCAATATTAGGATGGTGTTCCTAATGTTTTGTACACTCAGTGTAGCTACCTACCTTATATTCCAATGTTCAGTAGAGGAGACCTGAGAACATAAAACATAACATAAAGCTGTTAACCTCGTGACTCAACATGAATGTTTTCAAGTGAAATAATTCAGGACTTAGTCTAACTGATAACCTACTGTGCTGTAGCTCACTGTGGGACTGCCTCTGTGTGTCCTCAGCATGTGTTCAAGCTGGAGCAGGAGGAGTACATGAAGGAGCAGATCCCCTGGACGCTCATCGACTTCTATGACAACCAGCCGTGTATCGACCTCATCGAGGCCAAGTTGGGTATCCTGGACCTACTGGATGAGGAGTGCAAGGTGGAGTACCCGGTCTTCCATACATAATGTATTCGTCTTTAGTCCTGAATTCTGTCCTTGCTCCAGTAGTTCTTAACTTCTCTTTTTGGGATGCATTAGTGGGGAAGTGTATATGAACAATTGGCAACTGGAGGAGTTTTAACGCTGAATGCACTTGAGCAGTCACAGGTGTTGAACAATCTTCTGTGTTTTGGTCTGGAGGGAGCAGAGCGGAACACACTGCTGATCCCTGCGTTTTAAACCTCTGGTCTCAGTTTAATGGGATTCATCCTGCATTCATAGGTGCACACCGTGGCCTGCGTCTGTTTCCCCTGCCTGCATCCAGATTGTTATCGGAGTTAAGGACTTTGCAACAAAACACAGATTGCTTATTTATTTCACTCATCCTCATCCCACAGCCCTTTGAAGTTATTGACGATCATTTGGAACAACCTCAAAATAATTGTTATTCTGAGCACAGCTAACCTGGATAGAAAGTTTTGGTTTCCTTCATGGTTTTACATAATATTTCTCCTTTATTCCCCTTCGCCTGCTGCTGCTACAGGTGCCCAAAGGGACAGATCAGAACTGGTGCCAGAAGCTGTACGATCGCCTTTCAAGCAGCGTCCATTTCCAGAAACCACGGATGTCCAACATATCTTTCATTATCATTCACTTTGCTGATAAGGTGGGTAGACCCAGCCTAGAGACATGTTTCACATGAAAAGCACCTGTACGTAAGGCTCTTCAGTTAGGTCAAAATTGACCTGATCCTAGGCTGTTGGTTCAAATGTCATTTTGGCCGGGAAATCCTGTTGTTACAGTCCTTAAGCAAGGTTGTGTGTTTAAACCTAACTGCTTCAGTATACCTGGCTGAGTAATTGGGAGCATCTACAAATTGTGCTATTCAAAGGACCTGACATGAATCACCCTCATTGCAGGGGCTTTGCCTGAAAAGAGCTAATATGATTATCCCATGATGACTCATCAGAGAGGCTTTGTGTGTTAGTATTACTGTGAGTGATCTCATTGGCCCTGCAATGTCACCCCTCCTCCTTATGACACATACACAAGCTCTAATTAACTCAAAGAGCAGTGCTCCTACACAGAGGAGCTGGCACTAAATAGAAAGGACTGCCTATGTGTCTGCCTAAAGTGGGTCATGTAAACAGATGAAAGGCAGGCAGCTGTAGCAATGTCCTTTTATTTACCGTGGTAATTTCCGTGAAAAGCTAGGGATGTGAGTGGCTAGAGTGGGACGAGAGAGTCCTGTTAATGTAGATGGGATTTCCTCAGCTCTCCTCTTAAGATGGTATTAAACTGATTCCCTTGGTGTTTCTCTTCGTCTAACTCTTCAAGTGAAAAGGAGTAGGATCTGCATTCAAATACTGCTCTTCCTCTCGCGCGCCAGTTGTACAGTCGTGGCCAAAAGTTTTGAGAATGACACAAATATAAATTTTCACAAACTCTGCTGCCTCAGTTTGTATGATGGCAATTTGCATATACTCCAGAATGTTATGAAGAGTGATCAGATGAATTGCAATTAATTGCAAAGTCCCTCTTTGCCATGCAAATGAACTGAATCCCCCAAGAACATTTCCACTGCATTTCAGCCCTGCCACAAAAGGACCAGCTGACATCATGTCAGTGATTCTCTCGTTAATGTAACGGTTGTCCTCCTCCTCTTCATCCGAAGAGGAGGAGCAGGGATTGAACCAAAATGCAGCGGATTGTGAAGACATGATATTTATTAAAGTAAAGACGGAAAACACGAAAACGAAATACACTTGACTAATAAACAAAATAACAAACGGAGTAGACAGACCTGGACATACGAACTTACAATAAAACACGAAGAACGCACGAACAGGGAAAATAGCCTACACATAAACGACGATGAACAAAACAAACCGAACAGTCCCGTATGGTGCGACAAACACTGACACAGGAGACAACCACCCACAACGAACACTGTGAAACAACCTACCTAAATATGACTCTCAATTAGAGGAACGCCAAACACCTGCCTCTAATTAAGAGCCATACCAGGCAACCCTTAAACCAACATAGAAACAGAAAACATAGAATGCCCACCCAAACTCACGTCCTGACCAACTAACACATACAACAAACTAACAGAAATGGGTCAGGAACGTGACAGTTAACACAGGTGTGAGTGTTGACGAGGACAAGGCTGGAGATCACTCTGTCATGCTGATTGAGTTTGAATAACGTCATCATTGCTTGCACAAAAAAGGCTTCACAGGCAAAGATATTGCTGCCAGTAAGATTGCACCTAAACCAACCATTTATCGGATCATCAAGAACTTCAAGGAGAGCGGTTCAATTGTTGTGAAGAAGGCTTCAGGGCGCCAAAGAAAGTCCAGCAAGTGCCAGGACCGTCTCCTAAAGTTGATTCAGCTGCGGGAGCGGGGCACCACCAGTACAGAGCTTGCTCAGGAATGGCAGCAGGCAGGTGTGAGTGCATCTACACGCACTGTGAGGCGAAGACTTTTGGAGGATAGCCTGGTGTCAAGAAGGGCAGCAAAGAAGCCACTTCTCTCCAGGAAAAACATCAGGGACAGACTGATATTCTGCAAAAGGTACAGGGATTGAACTGCTGAGGACTGGGGTAAAGTCATTTTCTCTGATTAATCCCCTTTCTGATTGTTTGGGGCATCCGGAAAATAGCTTGTCCGGAGAAGACAAGGTGAGCGCTACCATCCGTCCTGTGTCATGCCAACAGTAAAGCATCCTGAGACCATTCATTTGAGGGGTTGCTTCTCAGCCAAGGGAGTGGGCTCACTCACAATTTTGCCTAAGAACACAGCCATGAATAAAGAATGGTACCAACACATCCTCCGAGAGCAACTTCTCCCAACCATCCAGGAACAGTTTGGTGACGAACAATGCCTTTTCCAGCATGATGGAGCACCTTGCCATAAGGCAAAAGTGATAACTAAGTGGCTTGGGGAACAAAACATCGATATTTTGGGTCCCAAGTCCAGGAAACTCCCCAGCCCTTAATCCCATTGAGAACTTGTGGTCAATCCTCTAGAGGCAGGTGGACAAACAAAACCCCACAAATTCTGACAAACTCCAAGCATTGATTATGCAAGAATGAACTGCTATCAGTCAGGATGTGGCCCAGAAGTTAATTGACAGCATGCCAGGGCGGATTGCAGAGGTCTTGAAAAAGAAGGGTCAACACTGCAAATATTGACTCTTTGCATCAACTTAATGTAATTGTCAATAAAAGCCTTTGACACTTAGGAAATGCTTCTAATTATACTTCAGTATTCCATAGTAACATCTGACAAAAATATCTGAATACACTGAAGCAGCAAACATTGTGGAAATTAATATTTGTGTCATTCTCAAAACTTTTGGCCACGGCTGTACAATTAGAACAGCCTGCAACCCTATCTGTGAGAAAGAGGAGAGAGCAGGGGTGAAGTGTGACACCAGACTGCCTGGAGGCTGGGGCTGCTGATGGACAGACAAAGGGAAGGACAATAGACTGACTGACAGGGGGATTTCCTTCCAAACAATACCTGCACTCATGTTATTTTACATCTGACTTTTAATAAATAAACAGAATGTTTGCTAATCTGGCTCATCTTTTCTTTTTTTTATGCTCAGTAAATGCTTCTGTTTAAACTGCCACATGCTTTAAATTATTCAATGTACAGCTGGATGTTTGGCTACGGTTACTGTAAGTGCATTGCTGTGGGACACAACAGCAGGACTGTATGGGCCACCTGGGATTTGAACAAACAACCCTCCGTCCCTATTGTACATAATTACCATAGTTGATTAAATGTTTGCTAATTTAGTTGTCAGTGTATTTGGCTGTGAAGTGTAGTCTGTTCTATATACCTCTGTTCCCGCCCTTGGCAGGTTGAGTACCAGTGTGACGGCTTCCTGGAGAAGAACAGAGACACCGTCTACGAGGAACACATCAACATTCTGAAGGCCAGCAAGGTGAGAGAGAACTATGTCATTAGATCGCTACCACAATGACACAATCATCAAAACCATTCTAGTGGACACTTCAACTCACACTCAACAGCACACTCTGACCACTTAAATGCAGAAAGCATGTCGCAAATAATTATATTTTTAAGCTCTAACTAATTTAACCGTGTGGACTTCTTGGAAAAGCAGCACCGTAAAGCTTTTACCAAATTAGATTACTGCTGAAAGAGGCTTCAGGTTTGGGATAGAGTGCAACGACACAAAAAAAGTAACACGATTTAGAAAGTGGCAAATTGGAAGCATTTCACAGGTTCATATGATGGGCAGTATAGCTCCTATCAGATATAGTTGTTGTTTAAAGCCAGGCTGACAACTTGGCAACACTTCACATGAACCCTAAAGTTTAAATCCTGCTTTACATTCTCATTTGAAATACATGAAATGTAAATTAACATGTCATATCAAATTCTAATATATTGCAGATGAATTGTCTCTCACAGACACACACACACTTTCTAGAGATCCACTGACTCCTGCCTCTCCAAGCCAAACTCAAACTGCTTGATTGGAACCTAATTTCAGCTCATGTTCTCTTCATGAACTTTTTTACTGATTAAGTGATGAGAGCCAAAAGTGCATTAGCTTTCTCAGTCATTTCTGTTCAGTTCACCCTCTCTGCTGCTCTCTTTGGGACAAATACCAACTTTAGTTCACTTCATCTCGTATTAGGCATCTCATATTAAGCCCTTTCTCTTTCAACCATCTTGTCTCCCTCTCGTGAAAATCCTCTCCTCAGCATTACTAATGCAACAGCCATTAAGAGCGTGCAAATGAGAAGGAATATTGAGAGGCAAGGAGAGATTTCATATTTTATGTTCTGTCTAAAAGCATCTTGTCTGTGCCAAATCTATTCACTATCAGAAAGACACCAAGCTCCATTGAACAGCATGGATAGGACCGAGTTTGGGAAACGCTGCAGTGAGGTTTCCGAAACAAAAGCAGTGATAAAGACATAGCATGTCTCAATATTGTACAATATGCTGTACTGCATTTTTGTCTCTGTCATTTCAATTGATTTTCTAGTGTCAATTTTGTTCAGTAGTTGAGAACTTGGCAAGATCCCCTAGCTTGTTTAAACCCCCTCATATCTAGCTGACAGTGATGCAGAAACTTATCAACATTGGAGAGCCTTGGAGGACATGTGAGGGTCATGAAACTTCCTCCGGCTGATAAGTCTTTCCTCAATGACCATTACTATCATCTCTCACAGCCTGAAAGCCCTGCTAACTCTGAGGTACCTGAGCTGTACCCCCAAGCCAGAGGAGGTGGATGGATCAAGGAACTTCCACGAATCTTCATAGAAGTCCAATCCTGCTTACAGAGCATATTCTTTGCAAAGTGATAAAGGAAACATTTTCCGGAAGGAATTTCGTGTTAATTTCAGAATATTTTTTCGCAAGTTTGGCATGAGAGAATAGTTATCCGTATGGATGGTGGGACTGCACTGCAGTGTATTAGTACTGTCTAACCACACCAGCCTTATGTGACAGAGATATTATTGTGCTATTATCAGTATGGATGGTGGGACTGCACTGCAGTCTATTAGTACTGTTTTACCGCACCAGCCTTATCTGTGACAGAGATATTATTGTCCTATTATCAATATTCCCTCTGCATCCACTGCAAATACGTGGATGCTGCTGCTTGACACTCAAATTGTTCACCTTCACTGGTTCTGTTGTGGAGATGTGACTACAGAACTCTCCTGACAGACGCCTAAATGCTGGTTTATTGACGTCCTGTCCAGCCATGCTTTTCATTACTGTAGTCTCATCAGTGTTCTTTAACACACCCGCTATTACACTGGATCCTACAGTACAGCACTATGTAAAAATATATCTTATGAAAAAGATTTTTTGTGGAAATTCAACGCCACTTTTATTGTGCGGTTTGGTGAATTGATGTTGTTATCCGGCTGTAAAATGGCTTATAATATAATCTGTTTTATGCTAAGTTGTTTTGGATGAAACCATCTGCTAAACATCTTAATGATGTTCCCCCTCTCCCAGTTTCAGCTCGTGGCGGATCTGTTCCAAGACACTAATAAAGACGGAAGCAGCTCCACGTCTTCCAGCAAGTCCTCCAGGATCAACGTGCGCTCGGCCAAACCAACACCTAAAGTCCCCAACAAGGAGCACAGGAAAACCGTGGGCCACCAGGTTAGCATCCACCATGAGGCCTGAGTTCAATCAGTGTGCCTCTGGATAGGAGCCTGTCTGTGTTAGTGTCATAGTCATTTTCTTAACAATGTCTTTAACCTTTCATTAGGAAGCAATGATGTAACAAGTCTGTATTTTTACAATGATTGGTGGGATTAAGCAAGTTTTTTAACTTAGCCTTTGCAGTACTTTTCGTCCTCCGTTCCTCTGTTTGTTTACTGTAGTTCCGCAGCTCCCTGCAGCTTCTCATGGAGACCCTGAATGCCACCACCCCCCACTATGTGCGTTGCATCAAGCCTAATGATGAGAAGGAGGCATTCTCGTGAGTAAATATTTGGCTTTTCAGTGACGGTGTACAGTTGAAGTCAGAAGTTTACATACATCTTAGCCAAATCAAATGTATTTATAAAGCCCTTCTCACATCAGCTGATGTCGCAAAGTGCTGTACAGAAACCCAGCCTTAAACCCCAAACAGCAATCAATGCAGGTGTGGAAGCATGGTGGCTAGGAAAAACTCCCTAGAAAGGACACATATACATTTAAATTTAAACTCCGTTTTTCACAATTCCTGACATTTAGTCCTAGTAGAAATTCCCTGTCGTAGGTCAGTTAGGATCACCACTTTATTTTAGGAATGTGAAATGTCTGAATAATAGTAGAGAATTATTTATTTCAGCTTTTATTTCTTTCATCACATTCCCAGTGGGTCAGAAGTTTGCATACACTCAATTAGTATTTGGTAGCTTTGCCTTTAAATTGTTTAACTTGGGTCAAATGTTTTGGGTAGCCTTCCATAAGCTTCCCACAATAAGTTGGGTGAATTTTGGCCCATTCCTCCTGACAGAGCTGGTGTAACGGAGTCAGTCATATTTGTAGGTTTCCTTGCTCGCACACGCTTTTTCAGTTCTTCCCACAAATTTTCTATGGGATTGAGGTCAGGGCTTTGTAATAGCCACTCCAATACCTTGACTTTGTTGTCCTTAAGCCATTTTGCCACAACTTTGGAAGTATGCTTGGGGTCATTATCCATTTGGAAGAACCATGAGATGTTCCTTCAAATTATCAATTTTCGTGATGATGCCATCTATTTTGTGAAGTGCACCAGTCCCTCCTGCAGCAAAGCACCCCCACAACATGATGCTGCCACCCCGTGCTTCACGGTTGGGATGGTGTTCTTCCCCCTTTTCTCCCCATTTTCCCTCCAAACATAACGATGGTCATTATGGCCAAACATTTCTATTTTTGCTTCATCAGACCAGAGGACATTTCTCCAAAAAGTACGATCTTTGTCCCCATGTGCAGTTGCAAACCGTAGTCTGGCTTTTTTATGGCGGTTTTGGAGCAGTGGCTTCTTCCTCGCTGAGCGGCCTTTCAGGTTATGTCGATATTGGACTCGTATTACTGTGGATATTGATACTTTTGTACCTATTTCCTCCAGCATCTTCACAAGGTCCTTTGCTGTTGTTCTGGGATTGATTGTCACTTTTCGCACCAAAGTACGTTCATCTCTAGGAGACAGAACGCATCTCCTTCCTGAGCGGTATGACGGATGCGTGGGTCTTATGGTGTTTATACTTGCGTACTATTGTTTGTAATGATGAACGTGGTACCTTCAGGCATTTGGAAATTGCTCCCAAGAATGAACCAGACTTGTGGAGGTCTACAATTTTTTTTCCTGAGGTCTTGGCTGATTTCTATTGATTTTTCCATGATGTCAAGCTAAGAGGCACTTTTAGAGGCACTTTTAAGGAGTTTAAAGGTAGGCCTTGAAATACATCCACAGGTACACCTCCAATTGACTCAAATGATGTCAAT
The DNA here is from genome assembly GCF_029448725.1 of Salvelinus fontinalis. Lineage (NCBI taxonomy): Eukaryota > Metazoa > Chordata > Actinopteri > Salmoniformes > Salmonidae > Salvelinus > Salvelinus fontinalis. The sequence goes on from NC_074685.1 coordinate 32,066,937, forward strand.
TAGCCTACCAGAAGCTTCTAAAGCCATGATCATTTTCTGGAATTTTCCAAGCTGTTTAAAGGCACAGTCAACTTAGTGTATGTACTTCTGACCCACTGGAATTGCGATACAGTGAATTATAAGTGAAATAATCTGTCTGTAAACAATTATTGGGAAAGTTACTTGTAATGCCCAAAGTAGATGTCCTAACCCACTTGCCAAAACTATAGTTTGTTAACAAGAAATTTGTGGATGGTTGAATAACAAGTTTTAATGACACCAACCTAAGTGTATGTAAACTTCTGACTTCAACTGTATGTAGGCAACAGAATATGGAAGAGTTTGTGTGTCTTGTCTGTCTCATGTAACTTCTCTGCTCAAATAGCCAAGTTGTTTGGATTAGCAAACTTTTTTCATTTTTAGTGGAAGAGATACTTTTGGGACTTCTGTACCCACTGGTACAGTATTACTACAGTATTACTGTAAACAAAGAGGGCTCTGTTCTGTGTGTATGTTTGTGTACAGTGTGTTTAAGAATCAGAAGCCAACTTCTTACCGTGACTGGCTTCACTAATCAGATCTAGGAGCCTAATATGTGGTCTGCCATTCTTATTTAAACGTGGTACGGTCATGGTGAGGTAATATTTGCTTATGTAAACAGAACACTAATAAACATGCATTGGAGTCATGGGAAAATACAACTAGGAGAGAGTACTGTGTGTGACAGACAGAGAGAGAGAGACATCACCTGCGTGTGCTGTGTTTGTTCTTTGGTTGCCTAGACCCGAGTGTAGCCTGAGGTGCTGATTCTGTCTCTTGCTGAATAACTCTCTCAAGTCCTCTGACTCAATAACAGTTTCCCTTGCTCACAGTGGCACAGCCATGTTGACTGTTACCAGAAACTCTCGTCCAAAATAAAGACTGTTTTTCAATAAACAATGTTGTCTTGATAAGCAGTGTTGAATGGGGCATTTAAACCAGCACACTAGATATCCTAGGTTTTTGTTTTTCGAGGTCGATTTAAGGAATTGTCTTGTGTTCTGAAGCTTTTCTACTACAGCACACATTGTCGACTTAGAATGTTTACTTCCGAAAAACAGGACAGAAGGAGAGGTCAGGTTATGTTGCCATCGTCTTGATGCATTCTTTTGCACAAGTGCCTCTTCAAGGTCTCTAAATCTAATGATGTGCCTTGGTCACATGCTGTGGCTGGACTTTAGCGAACATACCGACGGCTGTATGTAGGGACACAGTCAGTCTGCCCAGGCAGCACCTAGCTGACTAGCATTAACCTCCTCTCAATGCTTCTGTCTTCTGCCTAGTGGAGATGTGTACAATACTGAAGGGGAAGCTTAAGCTCAGGTACAGTAAGGAGAGGGTAATAGCCTTTACCTCTGTATATGTATGGTAATTAACCCTACTCCCAGAATGGTGTGTTTTCATTGCGATGGGGAATTGTTTTTGAAACTTTGTATACGTGCTCTTTTGTCCCTCTCTCTGTTGCAGGTTTGACTCTAGGAGAGCTGTGCAGCAACTGAGGGCATGTGGGGTCCTAGAGACCATCCGCATCAGTGCTGCTGGCTACCCATCAAGGTAAGATTGCTTCTCACACACCGTTACACGGGTGGCCCTGTTGTCTGCTCTGTGCAATAGATAGTGGATGCATAGAAATTGATTGTGGTCCTGTGTGGGTCAGTTGGTAGAGCATTGCGCTTTGCAACGTCATGGGGCGTTGGTTTGATTCCTGCTGGGGCCACCCATATAAAACATTTGTCACTTTGGATAAAAATGTCTGCTAAATGGCATATAATATTATTATTATTATTATATATATTGTAATAGAATGTGGTTGTTATGTGACTCCTGGTGATGTAATGGGCATGTCACTTCCGTAATCTGTGCTGCCTGGACGGAGGCTCTTCCTCTGTCTGTTTTTATTGCTCCATCATTGAGCTTTCTCGGTCGTCCTAAGCAGGGAGGAAATTGAATTCCGTCTCCCCTGAGGTACGTGCTTCCCTGAGGGAGAACAGCAGGAGAGCAATTCACCACAGAGCACGAAAACTCTCTTAATAACAATTTGATTCCGTTACACAGCATAAAACAGATTGCATAAGACAAAGTACTGCGTGAGAAAGTGCAGTCTTACTGTTTCAAGTCTAGAGGACCGACACTAGTCCTGACCTGCTCATGGTCGCAAACCAAAAGAAAATAGAGATGAACAATAATCATGCCTTTGTCGCAAGGACATTTTTTACAATTTGATTTGTTCAAAATAATACAATGGTTTCCTTTTTCATGAATTAAAATATGCCTGTTTCAGATTTGGGCTGTGTGTGTTTGACTTGCTTCTCAGCCAGTCCTATGTGATTCCAGGTGGACGTACCCAGACTTCTTCAACAGATACAGAGTCCTCATGAAGAAGTCAGATATGACCGTAGGAGACAAGAAACTGGTGTGTAGGAACCTACTAGAGACCCTGGTCAAGGTAAGAAAGATGTACGCCCTAAAGCCCCAAGCAGGATAGGAAAGGAAATGAACAAATAGAAAGGAAATGAATGAATAGAAAGGATCACTATTGTTCCTCCCATGGTTGAAGGATGTTGTTCTCTTCAACGGAGCTCCCTAACTCCTTCAGGGCCAGTCCATCTTTGCATCATTGAACCTACTGCATGTCTGCTCTGATACAGTACATGTTAACTTTTCCAGTATTGAGAGACAACAGCTTTGAATGTATGAACCTGGGGAATGGGGATGGAAAAAGGCAGGTCACGAGTTTCAGTCCTAATGGACAAACCCCGTTGTGTTCTCTAGGAACAGTGGAGAATTCAGCATACACAGCCTGAGATGAATCATGTTATTAATACATTATTACTGGTATTCGCCTTGGACAGTATGTCATGGATTCCTTAGGGGGGGGGGGACAATTTAACCTTGTGTTTGATAACGTCCACTTAACTAGCTGCCTTGATGCTCAGTTGATCGAGCTGAAGTTCAATTTAACTGAATGAATGAATGACTGGAAACCAAATGACTTCATCTTTCTCCCTCACCAGGACCCAGACAAGTTCCAGTTTGGTAAGACCAAGATCTTCTTCCGGGCGGGCCAAGTGGCCTACCTGGAGAAGCTGAGGGCAGACAAGTTCCGCTCCGCCTGCATCAAGATCCAGAAGACAGTGCGACGCTGGCTACAGATGGCCCGCTACAAGAAGATACGCAAGTCTGCCATCACCTTGCAGAGATTTGGCCGCGGTTACATGGCCCGCAGGTGAGAGGAGAAGCACAACGTTCTGCTAGACTAACAAAGTAGCTGGTCAATTCAGAATGTTTCCCACGAGGCAACTTCTTGACAAATCACACTACAAGGGTCTTGAACAAGTTTTAACCCATATCGGTGCCAGTGATGTAACTACTTTCCGTGTCCTCCTCCTCCTTTTGCTGTCTTTCTCAGGTATGCGGAGCAGCTGCGTCTAACCCGCGCTGCTGTTATCTGTCAGAAGCAGTATCGTATGGTCCGAGAGCGGAGGGGCTATCTGAGGGTGAGACAGGCTGTTGTCACCATCCAGGCCTTTACCAGGGGCATGTTCACCCGCAGGATCTTCCAGGAGGTACTACAACCACAACACTCTACCTGTTATGTCACTGGTTTACCTTTTACCTTTTTGATCCTGGATTTTGTATACACTCTCATTTGTTCCCAATCCCACACTGTATTCATGTTGAAGCTATCAGTGGTTAGATCTCTATTAGATCTCTATCTCTATCAGGAGTAAAGAGTACCCTGGGAAGATGCCTCAGTCTTGGACTTGTTGTCCTGTTTGTGTGACTGGAAAATTGGAGACGAAGTGCTCGGATTTGAAATGGAATGTGATCAGGCGGGCCTTGCATAAATGCTGCCTGCTATTGCGCCTTCTCAGATACTCTAGATTCCCTTTGGATTTAGTACTCTAGAATTTCCCCCTACTGGGAAATCTAGTTAACTACATATTTCTCATCACATTGTACAGTATAATAAATGGTTCCTTGTCCCTGATCTCTACCTCTCCTCTCCCCCACCCCAGTTCCTTCTGCATCACAAAGCCATGATCATCCAGAAGCATGTCCGAGGCTGGCTTACTAGGAGGAAGTTCAAGGTGGCACGGAACGCCGCCATCACCATCCAGTGTGCCTACCGCCGCATGCGAGCCAAGCGTGAGCTGAAACAGCTGAAGATTGAGGCGAGGTCCGCTCAACATCTGAAGAAGCTCAACACGGGCATGGAGAACAAGATCGTCCAGCTGCAGAGGAAGATGGATGACCAGGTACAGTCAAAGACGCATGGTTCTGACCCAAGCGACTTTATAGGAGTACACTGACCTGTAACGCTAGTAGCCTACAATGAGTGCCATAATACAAAGACAGGTCAATATTTTCCTTTGCAATCATTTTGGCACAGAATGTGTTTTGGCTAGTCTAGACTGTAAGTTATGTTAAAAAGGGATGGATTTGAAAGTGATGTGACGTCCCATAGTAGTAACAGAGCTCTCTCTGCTGTCCCACTGTTTAGACCAAAGATCTGAAGACTCAGAATGAGCAGCTGGTGGTGGCCAAAGCCTCCCTGGGCTCAGAGGTGAACAAGCTGCAGAAGGAGCTGGAGACCATGCGCAGTCGCCAGGGAGACGGCGGTCAGCTGACCTCTCTGAAGGATGAGCTGGAGAAGCTGAGGGCGGAGCTCCAGGAAGCACACGCCCACAGGAAGAAGCTGGAGGAGGAGCACAGCAACGAGAAGATGAGATTTGAACAGGTGAGCTGTTAATCACTGAAGAGGAGAAAGTACATCTTCCTTTACCTTGTATGTTCTCCAAAGCCCTAATGTTGACTGAAAACAACCTTCTGTTTGAAACACGTGGGTGAAAACAGTCTTCAGTTGCCCGAGTAACTATAGAAGATGCTGGTAGCAGCGGTTTTACTGAATTCTTGCTCTAAGAGTTGAATTACTGAACATCTGTTTCTCCAACAATCTCACTGTGGATTTAACTGTATGTATCAGTGGTCTTCTACTGACCGGAAAGTGATATCATGCATACATTTTTGTATTGTTTTGACCACCTGACTTAAGGAGATCATTGTTAAGTAGATTGGCCTCGGGCTTTCTCAGTGGTAATAGACACCCCTCTTTGGTCCTTTTGATTCTCTCCCAAGTCAGTCAGACAATGCAGGAATTGTCCCTGGCTCTCTAGCTCCGTCTGACATCAGTATGAGAGCCTCACACGCAGGATCAACAGATTTATAGTCACTTAAAGAGAAACAAAACAACTAAATAGACCTTTTTCTCACTTGTGGAGAGTAAGTAGCGTCTATCGTCTGAAGTATCAAATTGAAATAGATAAAAGAAAATGCATTGCTCTTGAACGGCCACCATGCTCTTTCTGATGTCTCTATTTCTTTCATTATTGCTCTTGTTCTTTTTCCTTAGAGAGTGGAGGAGCTGGAGAGGGAGAATTCCCTGCTGAAGAGTGAAAAGGAGAAGATGAACCAAAGGATTCTGCACCACTCCAAGAGCACAGAAGGTAAGTGCTTTTTAGATCTCATACACCACTAAGACGTAAACGATAGTACTACTACAGTGATTAGTTGATACATATATATAGGAGTGGTTGAAGGTGAAACTGTAGTCACAGTGAGCCCTGCATTCTGCCTGACCTGAGGGGAGGGACGGCTTGTTTCCCCACACAAAAGGGTTTTTTGTGGAAGTAGGACAAAAGGCAGAAACCGCATCAAGTTACACGGCAGCAGCAATGTGAGACAAAAAAAAAAAAACTGTGGTCAGCCCTTGTTTAGCACTGGGTTCACGTGGAAAAGTATTAGTTTTGGAATATGTACCTTTATGTGTGTGAAACATAAATCAATCAATTTGTTAAATCCATTCGTCAATGGACTTCTCTTTGTCAATGAGAAGTCACTTCTAGTTTACATCACAATCTCTGAACATGACCACTGCCTTTATCTAAATACCATGTGCAGTACTTCAAATGGGATGTTTCATCACAGAGCAGTTAAAAGGAAATCATGGGGCGGCGCACAATTGGCCCAGCGTCGTCCGGGTTAGGGGAGGGTTTGGCCGGCAGGGATGCTCTTGTCCCATCGTGCACTAGCGACTCCTGTGGCGGGCCGGGCGCAATGCACGCTGACACAGTCGCTAGGTGTATGGTGTTTCCGCCGACACATTGGTGCAGGTTCCGGGTTAAGCGGGCATTGTGTCAAGAAGCAGTGCGGTTTGGCTGGGTTGTGTTTTGGAGGACGCACTTCTCTCGACCTTCGCTTCTCCCAAGTCCGTACGGAAGTTGCAGCAATGGGACAAGACTGTAACTACCAATTGGATAACACGAAATTGGGGAGAAAAAAAGGGGTGAAATTGAAATTAATAAAAAAGTTCAAATCTGGTCCCATCATAGCCTAAATACAACAATTGTATCATAGCCTAAATAGAACTGATTTATTATTATATCATAACCAGAGTTTTACCTGGTGTGGTTAGCCTACCAGATCATGAAAGACTATCCCCCCCATCACTCTGGGAACTTTGGTGCCACCTCTAAAATCACCACAAAATGTTAAAAATGAAAAAATATATTATATTTGTTTGAATTACTATCTCAACATTTTGACTTGCGTAGTTTCACTTGCGTATATCAAAATGTTGACTTGCATATCTAAACATTTTGGGATAGTAGGCCTATCAAAGAATATATACAGTGGCTTCGGAAAGTACCCCTTGACTTTTTCCACATTTTGTTACATTACAGCCTTATTCTAAAAGGGATTAATTTAAAAAAAATCCTCAGCAATCTACACACAATACCCCATAATGACAAAGTGAAAACACGTTTTTAGAAATGATTGCAAATGTATTAAAAATACAAAGCTGAAATGCCTTAAGTGTTCAGACCCTTTGCTATGAGACTCGAAATTGAGCTCAGGCGCATTCTGTTTCCATTGATCATCCTTGAGATGTTTCTACAACTTGATTGGAGTCCACCTGTGGCAAATTCAATTAATTGGACATGATTTGGAAAGGTACACACATGTCTATAAGGTCCCACAGTTGACAGTGCATGTCAGAGCAAAACCAATCCATGAGGTCGAAGGAATTGTCCGTAGCGCTCCGAGACAGGTTTCTGTCGAGGTACAGATCTGGGGAACGGTACCAAAGCATTTCTGCAGCATTGAAGGTCCCCAAGAACATAGTGGCCCCCATCATTCTTAAATGGAAGACGTTTGGAACCACCAAGACACTTTCTAGAGCTGGCCGCCCGGCCAAACTGAGCAATCGGGGGAGAAGGACCCGATGGTCGTTCTGACAGAGCTCTAGAGTTCCTCTGTGGAGATGGGAGAACCTTCCAAAAGGACAACCATCTCTGCAGCACTCTACCAATCAGGCCTTTATGGTAGAGTGGCCAGACGGAAGCCACTCCTTAGTAAAAGGCACATGACAGCCCGCTTGGAGTTTGCCAAAATGCACCTAAAGGACACTCATAGCATGAGAAACAAGATTCTCTGGTCTGATGAAACCAAGGTTGAACTCTTTGGCCTGAATGCCAAACGTCACGTCTGGAGGAAACCTGGCACCATCCCTACGGTGAAGCGTGGTGGTGGCAGCATCATGCTGTGGGGATGATTTTTAGGGACAGGGAGACTAGGCAGGATTGAGGGGAAGATGAATGGAGCAAAGTACAGAGAGGTCCTTGATGAAAACCTGCTCCAGAGTGCTCCGGACCTCAGACTGGGTGTAAGGTTCAACCTTTCAGCAGGACAACATCCTTAAGCACACAGCCAAGACAACGCAGGAGTGACTTCGGGACAATTCTCTGAATTCTCTGAGACCTGAAAATAGCTGTGCAGCAACTCACCCCATCCAACCTGACAGAGCTTGAGAGGATCTGCAGAGAAGAATGCAAAAAACTCCCCAAATACAGATGTGCCAAATTTGTAGCATCATACCCAAGAAGGCTCATGGCTGTTATCACTGCCAAATGTGCTTTAACAAAGTACTGAGTAAAGGGTCTGAATACCTATGTAAATGTGATATTTCCGTTTTATCCAAAATCTGTTTCTGCTTTGTCATTATGGGGTATTGTGTATAGATTGAGGGGAAAAAACAATTTCATAAATTTTAGAAGAAGACTGTAACCTAACCAAAATGTGGATAGGGTCAAGGGGTCTGAATACTTTCCAGTGTGTGTGTGCGCTAATAGGCTTCCATTGTTGTTCTTGGCTCAGTGCAGCCGGCAGGCAGCGGCTACTGTGACAATTTCAGAATGTAACAGGGTATTAACGGCAATTTCTGTTGTTAGGTTCTAAATATCAGAGTAAGAACTCAATGTAACTATGAAAGCTTAAACCAAGTTTATACATGGTTCCACCAGTGGTGGTATATGTACCCCAGTTTGGGGTGGAATCTCCTCCTTCTCTTTAAACATTACATCTCTGTTGCTAGGCAGGAAATTAAGTGACGCGGGCAATAAACTGTTCCTTCTCCCTTAACGTGACCTGACCTCAACCCCCTTCCTCACTAATCCACAGCTCTCCACCCTTATCAGTGCCTGCCAACATGTGATCGTTTTTCCTTTACTCAGTACATTCCAAGCTTAATTGCCTCCACCATATACATTCCTCCTACAGATAATCATTAACTTCTGGTGTAGACCCTAGACTATAGCACCCCTCATGTCTCGATATTTAAAGTTTAGAAATCTGAACCCATCACAGGTAAAAACAAGTCTCAAATATAGTCTATACATTTCAGCTGTTTCAAAAACATTGCTCTGTAGGAGTGTTAAGCTCAACGAGGTAAACTGCCCTGCTCGGAGGGGTCAACTGTCAGGTGAGTGTAGTGCGTGAAAACTCATCTTTTTTCTAGTGTAAAACCAGATGTAACGCTCCAGGTGTGATCATTTCGCAAGTTTACGTGACAGTATTGTCTCTCAAAAATCTATGCCTCTCGAGAACCTCTCAAGAATGTCCCTATGCTATCGGCAATGTGAAAACGGTCCAAGATAGAAAAGGTATTTGGAATCTTGACAATACAATAACCTATCCCTCAAGTTAACATATGAAATGGTGCTGACACCAAGGTGCTAGTCCAAGTAACTTAATAAAATAAACTTGACATCAAAGACTAGCAATAGATATTCAGTACCTGTAATGGAGAATACTGTATGTAACTTATTGATGGCTTGTTTTCTAGTCACTCAAATGAAGGCTCATCTATAGGACAGTAATTGAGTAATAGTAAAAGTGGAGACTCATGAAAGTGATTGATGTGGACTGGTCGTGTGCGTGTTTCAGACCAGGAGAGCAGTGCATCCCAGAGTGTGGGTCGGGTCCAGGCAGAGCTGGATGAGGAGAGGCAGCGCTACCAGAACCTGCTCAGGGAGTTCTCCAGACTGGAGCAGAGATATGACAACCTACAGGAGGCCAAGGTGCGTGTGTGTTTGTGTGTGTGCACATTTGCATGTAGGTGTCCTATGCCAAGCCAGATATTCAATAGTTTCCTGTCTCCTCTTACCCTTCAGTTTCAGCCTGGCCACAGGAGGAACAATTCTAACCAGAGCAGCCTGGAGTCTGACTCCAATTATCCCTCCATTTCTACCTCGGAGGTGGGAGACACTGACGATGCCATCCAACTCGTAGAGGTAAGACCTCCTTAACCAGGATTAACCAGTTTTATACAGTCTAACACAGGCTTACTGTACATAGTTGCTTGGACTAGGTTTTGACCTGACATTGTTCCCCTGCAGGAGATGGGAGTGGAGAAGGCAGCAATGGACATCGGTGTGTTCATGAAGCTGCAGAAGCGTGTTAGGGAGCTGGAACAGGAGAGGAAGAGACTGCAAGTCAACCTGGAAAAGATGGAGGACCAGTCTAAGCGCAAGGTGGGCCTACGTCTCAGTCTAGTGTTATGCTCTTGCTTGTTTTTCTATACTTCTAAAATACCTACACAGAAGTTTCTTCCGTTACTCTTTGTCTTGAATACCTTTAAGTTTAAGATCCTCAAGCTGCCTGCCTCTGCCTTATCGACCCAAAGTGGAATATTTACTATTAGCCATCTCTCTTAGGGCACTGAGCCAAAGATGACATCAGAGCAAGAGAATGCGGATCTGGCCTACAACAGTCTCAAGGTACAGATCCATCCACCCCCACACAGATACACCAACTAACATGCATACACACAGACAACCACAGTGTACAGTACTATTCAGCAGTGGGATGTCTCTATTTGTGGTGTTCCATTTCTTCACTCTGGATGTTCTGGTGTCTTTAGTCTTCCTGCCCTCAACTTCTCAAGCATATTCAAAAAATGAAATTGTATGATCACAGGTCACCACAGAAAGGTAGAGGATCTGATTCATGTTAATTTTGTAGCAACACCTTTTCACTGGAATAATAATTTCAATATCCATGACACACAGTTGAAAACAAAAAACTAAAATATAGCTGCGAGCAGCAATGAATGGGGTTCACAGGATGAGAGAAAGGACGCACGGGCAGTTGAATAACAAAGCAAAGGTTCATTATAGGAATATGTTTCAAGTATTTTTTTAGCATATCTGCTAATGTATATCTATAGGTACAGTGTGGCCATATTTTAATGCAGCAACAACAAAAAAACTCAAAACCATTAATGACTGAGTCTAAATACAAAATCAGGAGGGAATCTGGCATATGGTTCATGAGGAGAAGATGATTGCATATGATTTTGAGCATTACCGTTACATATGCAAATAATTAGATGTTAAAAGTCTTTGTTTTTTGAGATATCAATACCAAATTCAATGTGGTTTACCTTAGAGACGTCCATGATAGCGATGACAAGTTTCAAGTTAATAGGCAACTGCGAAGTGAATTTAAAGTGGTTTCAATGGATACGTAAAATCTGAACTCCGCCATCTTTTGTCCAGCTTTTCTCAAGCTAAGTTAAGACACGTACCATGGGTATACTTTCCAAATGTGTTGTCATTTGGTCCTATGGTTCATGAGAAGTGTTTTTTGCATATTAGCCTATGTGCTAATATGCTTCTACTGGTATAGTGTGGCCATCTTTTAATGCATCAGCGTCATTTTCTCAAACTCTTTAGGGACTATTGTGATGAGTCCAAAAACCAACTTTATTTATTGATTTAAAATTTTGCAGGATGAAATCTCTTGATGCACCATTCCATTTTCAAGTGTTCAAATGATTTTTTTTTTTTTTTACAAACAATACTTGGTAACAAAAATATGGCAACTAGTGTCTAATAATAAAACGTACAATCAACAGAATAAAAAAGTTGTTGTACAAATACTAATAGGTCTACAACTAATAAAAATGACTTCCAACTACAACTAATAAAACTAAGTACCTATAATATATACAGTGCATTTGGAAACTATTCAGACCCCTTGACTTTTTCCACATTTTGTTACATTACAGCCTTATTCTAAATTAGATTTTATTTGATTTTTTCATCAATCTACACACAATACCCCATAATGACGAAGCAAAAACATTTTTTTTAAGAAATGTTTGCAAATGTATTACAGATGCAAACAAGGTATCTGTTTTTTGTAAGTATTCAGACCCTTTGCCCTGAGACTCAATTTTGCTCAGGTGCATCCTGTTTCCATTGATCATCCTTGACTGGAGTCCACCTATGGTAGATTCAATTGATTGTACATGATTTGGAAAGGCACACACCTGTCTATACAAGGTCCCACAGTTGACAGTGCATGTCAGAGCAAAAACCAAGCCATGAGGTCGAATTAATTGTCCGTAGAGCTCCGAGAAAGGATTGTGTCGAGGCACAAATCTGGGGAAGGGTACCAAAACATTTCTGCGACTTAGGGTTTTGATTATTTACGTTAGACATACTATGGTTACACACATGGTTAACATATTATGGTTACCATACTATAATTTCTGCAGCCTTGAAAGGCAGGTATCAACATGGCCGAACGAGAAGCTGCCAGCGATTTCTAGAAATCGCTTTCTATGGATATTAACCTTTTTTCTATGAATACAAATCGCTGTCTGTGTGAGAACTTTTTTTATACGCATGAGAACTTTTTTTTTTATACGACTACAAATCGCTTTCTATGCGTGAGAACATTTTGTATTTTTCTTCTCGTCAAATCCCTGCCAAAAGCCAGGTGACCTAAGCACTTTCAAATATGGAGTTGCAGGTTTGCCATGTCTGTCATGTTTTCCGCATATCTCTTCTATGTGCAAATCTTTATGGCAGTCATTTTAATTAAGGCCCTTGGAAATGACCTGCATATCTGCAGTTATAAAAAAATTATAATGCAATATATCGATTTACAAATACAAATCAGAAGGTGTTTGGATAATGAATTGCATTTGTGGATTGGGGATTTACATTTGTGAATACATTTGGCATGATATTGATCCCATATAATAGCACCATAATAGCACAGGCCACAGGGTTTAGATTTGATTGGCAGTAAAGATGTGTGCGTCGTGAACATTTTACAGGTTTGAGCCATGGGATCTAATGTAGCTGAGTCTACTGCACAGGTGAAATGATAACTGCTATTGGTGCCTTTCTGGACTCATTGCATAGAGAGAGAGAGAGAGTTGAGTACTTTCAGTCACTGTACAGTATCTTAGAAGATTAATAATCTTGTCAGTGTATCTATGAATCAACTGCAGTAGTCTTCGTGGCTATTAGCTACTTGCCATAGCTAAATACTGTAGCTACTTGCCATAGCTAAATACTGTAGCTACTTGCCATAGCTAAATACTGTAGCTTCTTGCCATAGCTAAATACTGTAGCTTCTTGCCATATCTAAATACTGTAGCTTCTTGCCATAGCTAAATACTGTAGCTACTTGCCATAGCTAAATACTGTAGCTTCTTGCCATAGCTAAATACTGTAGCTACTTGCCATAGCTAAATATTGTAGCTTCTTGCCATAGCTAAATACTGTAGCTACTTGCCATAGCTAAATACTGTAGCTACTTGCCATAGCTAAATACTGTAGCTACTTGCCATAGCTAAATACTGTAGCTTCTTGCCATAGCTAAATACTGTAGCTTCTTGCCATAGCTAAATACTGTAGCTACTTGCCATAGCTAAATGCTGTAGCTTCTTGCCATAGCTAAATACTGTAGCTACTTGCCATAGCTAAATACTGTAGCTGCTTGCCATAGCTAAATACTGTAGCTACTTGCCATAGCTAAATACTATAGCTTCTTGCCATAGCTAAATACCGTAGCTTCTTGCCATAGCTAAATACCGTAGCTTCTTGCCATAGCTAAATACTGTAGCTTCTTTCCATAGCTAAATACTGTAGCTACTTGCCATAGCTAAATACTGTAGCTACTTGCCATAGCTAAATACTGTAGCTACTTGCCATAGCTAAAATGAAAATCAACTACTAATAGTTTCTCTACAAAGATTTACTTACTAAGGTACTCACAATGTGGCAGCAATCACATCTTATTCTGCTCTATATTACTTTAGTACCTGTATTGGTATCAATCACTGTCATTCTTCCTTACATTGAGCCTTGGCATTTCATTACTTTTATTACCAACGATTACCAAAGTTACATTTTAGATTGCCAATAAATCTCTTTGAACTTTGGCCTTGTTTTTCCACAGAGACAGGAGCTGGAGTCTGAGAACAAGAAGCTGAAGAATGACCTGAACGAGCTGAGGAAGGCCATCGCTGACCGCGCTTCCAAGAACAGCTCCTCCAATGAGCTTCAGGACGGCTACAACCTGCTGCTGGGCCAGCTCAAGGCAGCCAATGAGGAGCTGGATGTGCGTAAGGATGAGGTCCTTATCCTCAGGAGTCAGATTGTCACTGCAGCCCAGCAGAAAGAGAAGGAGACAACCAATCACATTGTAAGTTACCATACTGGGATCTGAAAGTTGACATGGCTTCAGTTGTCCAATGGGAAGTGTTTATTGTCCAGTTTATATGGCCCTATTTGTTAATCAAAAGGTTATCTACACATTAAACTGGTACCAGGGACCTTAAAATTAGTCTTGTGAGGCTTGCATTCCAGGGAAAAACGGAGAACACCATCATGTTCATGAGTCTCAGCATCTCACACATATCTCTAGCTTAAGCAGATGAATTTTGATGGAGATGTTTTTATGTTAATTAGATTTCCACTGGGGCGCGACCATTGTAGGCCAAGGGTTGAAAGAATGTTCCACAGCATGTCTCCACGACTCCACAGCAAGTTGTTAGTGGCCCTAGTTATCCAAATTGCCCAGATATATTTATATACATATATTTATATATATATTTATATTATTATTATTTATTTATTTGAAAAAACACTTTTTTATTGCATATAAGCATCGAACCATTATCGAACCAGGAAGTCATTTGTTAGAATGATGAGATTAATACAGCTTCGATGGTGCTTTGCATCTGGAAGGCAGGTATAGTATGGGGAGGTGTGTCTAAGCTTAATATAGTAACAGCAACAGCAGAACTAACGATACACAACCGCAATGCACACAACAGCACTATATGAAATTATGCCAATATAAAAACATTATCTAGCAGGCGCCCCAAACACTTACTCTGTTGTCGTCTGTTCTCTTGGCCCCAGGCATATTTTTTTCCTCGAGTGGATGGTCAGGGTGCCGGAACATAATTACAAATAATTTGTAGACTGCACATTGACCGCAAGATGCACAAACCGATATATTTTACTAAAACATTAATTTCACACCTTGCTTACATTTGTATACAAGAGTGTATGATCGGGCCTCCCGGGTGGCGCAGTGGTCTAGGGCACTGCATCGCAGTGCTAACTGTGCCACCAGAGTCTCTGGGTTCGCGCCCAGGCTCTGTCGCAGCCGGCTGTGACCGGGAGGTCCGTGGGGCGACGCACAATTGGCATAGCGTCGTCCGGGGTAGGGAGGGTTTGGCCGGTAGGGATATCCTTGTCTCATCGCGCTCCAGCGACTCCTGTGGCGGGCCGGGCGCAGTGCGCGCCAACCAAGGGGGGCCAGGTACACGGTGTTTCCTCCGACACATTGGTGCGGCTGGCTTCCGGGTTGGAGGCGCGCTGTGTTAAGAAGCAGTACGGCTGGTTGGGTTGTGCTTCGGAGGACGCATGGCTTTCGACCTTCGTCTCTCCCGTGCCCGTACGGGAGTTGTAGCGATGAGACAAGGTAGTAACTACTAGCGATTGGATACCACGAAAATTGGGGAGAAAATGGGATAAAAAAAATAAAAAAAATTTTTTTAAAAGTGTATGAGTGTATGATCACAAAGTATCTTTCTATTATGCATACTATTATGCATATTATGCATATTATGAATACTTTGCAACAGCATTCCAAAATGTAAGTTACTTGGAGCTGATTTGCTGGTGTTTTTACAGTCTTTAATGTCCAACAATAAAACATTAAAATAAATCAAATAAAAATGTTTTGGTCACATGCAGATGTTATTGCGAGTGTAGCGAAATGCTTGTGCTTCTAGTTCCCGACAGTGCAGTAATATTTAACAAGTAATCTAATAATTTCCCAACAACAACCTAATACACACAAATCTAAGCAAAGGGATGGAATAAAAATATATACATATAAATATATGGATGACCGAGCGGCATAGGCAAGATGCAGTAGATGGTTATAAAATACAGTATACACATATGAGCTGAGTAATGTAAGATATGTAAACATTATTCAAGTGGCATTATTAAAGTGACTAGTGATCCATTTATTAAAGTGGTCAATGATTTCAAATCTGTATCTAGGCAGCAGCCTCTCTGTGTTAGTGATGGTTTTGTTCAGAGAATTTGAGGTTCCAAATAAAATCACACGCGGGCCGCCATTTGGGGAACCCTGCTATAGGTTTTGTGACAGTAGTAACGATAGAAGCTCTCTGACACAGAACTACATTCTCATGGCTGTTTAATTCCTTACGTTCGGGGGTGGGACAAGCGGAGACCAGGAAATCAACCTCACTCCTCCCTAAAGCTTGTTGTCGTTTTCCAAAAACACGTTACCTCCAAATATGTCACTGAGGGTCAAATCTGGAAAACAACAATACCTAGCTTTTTGATCTACAGAATGCATTTGGAAGCTGTTTCCGTAACGTGACAAAAAAATGTAGGTAAAAAAAAATCCTGAACGTTCGTTTAAGGATGGCTGATATACTTTTCTTGTTTGTGACTTATGTGGGTTGAAGGTCAACACGATTATTATCATTATGCAGCGCAATTGAATTGAGTCAAGTCAGCCAGTGATGGAAAAGCACATGATAGTCTTGCACTGTATGTTATGGATTCCAGTGACCTGTATCTTACCCAAACAAAACACTGGAATATTTGATCAAATGTTTCCAGTTGGATTTAGACAGAGGTACAGGCAGACTAGTATGTAACTGGAGAGTCTCATTATGAGACGTTTGAAAGAGACTGGCCTCCGTGCCAGACCTCCAACTGGAACTGAGACAGCGTCTGACAGATCAGTCCTTACACTGTAATAATCCAGCGCGGCATTCACCTGTAGTTATGTCCTCCTGAAGAGAGTTCCGAAGATGATCCCCACTGCTGTTAAACACCGTGGGTAGCCAGGCGTTTGGTTTGAGAGCGAGTGCCTCAGGACAGAGAGCAGAGAGAGCGCATGGTGTGCGGGAGGCAGCAGAACAGACAGCTCTCATTCACTCAGGCGTTTCCACTTCTACCCCCCCCCCCCCCCACACATCTAGGTAATATTTCAGACACTCCTGAGCTGCACTCTCCCAGTCCCACCTGCTAGGCTAGTGGAGGATATGCCTTGTGTGTCATACTCCTTAGAAGGAGGGTGATTATGACTCCTCCGAGATGGTGGCCTGTCGCTCTGATTCTTCCTTTCCCAACTGTTGAAGCTGATTGGTTCAGATGCAGATATTAGAGAGGCGCTGGCCTGTAATATGAAAGTGTGTTGAGGGCAGCTGTACTACAATATGTCCTATGACTCACGTTTGAGTGCGTGTTAAACACTGACTGGGTTTGACCTAAAGAGGGAAAGAGACAAGTCGGATGAATGTCATTACCTTATAAAGCAGTGGCTGATGTACCCACCAACTCTCTCCCACGGGTTTTGCTACCTCTTCAATGGCATCATAAATTGACCTTCATGTCCCCCTCTCTCCATAGGAAACCAATAACTTGCCTGAATGGACCAACAGCAAGAAGCCCATAGACAAGGAGGAGGCTCTGAGGTCCTATCATGGACTCTGTGAGTCTAAGAAGTAAGTGTCTTTCTTTACCTTATATTGGAAGTACAGTCATGGAATACACACTGGCCTGTGATGAATATGGCCTCTTTTTTTTTTTTTTGTCATACCCACTGGCGCACAGAATGTTTTTCAATGTAAATATCACCCCCCCCCCAGGGAAAGCACTCGAGGCGAAGCAGTTTAAGCACCGTCTTCACCCAATCCTTATACGTCAATATAACCAGTGACGAAAACACCAAAAACAGAACTAATGCTGCTCGGATCTCCCGCATCGCATTCAGTCCAGGAAGTTTCTCTCAGTCTATGAGCAGAATCTGCCCACAGGAGATGACTCTCAGGGTAACATCGGATCACCTTTCTAATCTAAACTGTCCCAATCACTTTGACGGTATAATGACATATTCATGGAAAAATGCCCTGCTTTTGATTCCACCCTATTGAAATTGACACAGTAATATCCTTCCTGAGCCATCTACCTTCATGGCCCTCTGTGTCATCATTAACAGAACCCTCAGACAGCCATTGAGTGACATGACTTAGATGGCACTCAGATTGCCAGGGAGGAAAGACATTTGTGTTGCTCATAATGAGCCACTCGAAGCACAGAGATTCATCGCGATCCAAAGCAATCTTCCGTTGACCCGCGATCTATTCCTGTTTTATATCTTTCATTCTGTGTCCCGGCCCGGTTTGAGAGACCTAGCCAAAATGCCAGGGTGAATCGAACACCTCTGTTGTGTCTGCAGAGCAGAACCTTTTAACCTGGAGGTATTTGTTAGACGTCCTCATTATGGCAGAATGCAGATAGATGGCAGTAATGAGAGGCAGATGCTGATATAACGACACTCTCTCACCGTGATCGGGTTTTAAAAGGGTGATGGTAGTGTCTGTCTGTTGTGTGAGAGCTTTTTCCTATGTCAGCTATAGGATTTTAACTGGAGAATCTCTGGTTCTGCTCTACCTCTCTGTGATGCTAACTCCTATTGCTCTGTTCTGTTTTCTCCTGTCCATTTTTGTTTCACTTCCTCCTGTCCCTCCTTTCTTCTTGCCATCTCTCGCTTTTCCTCTATCTCTCCGTCTCGCTATCTCTATCTCTCCTGGCTTGCCGCCGGCAGCAAAGCTTCAGACTGGGGTTATTTGAATGAAGATGGCGAGCTGGGCCTGGCATACCAGGGTCTAAAGCAAGTGGCCAGGTTATCTTCTGCTTTCCTTCTCTACTTACTGCCTTCCTGTTTTATCCTCTCCCCGTTCCTATGCCTCTGGTAAAAGAGGCACAAACTGTGGGGGTTAAGATGTGAGTTAATGAGCTATGAAACCATACTTAATACAGTAAGTCTCCACACTATGGTACCGGAATGCTACAAGTTAGGCGTTTAGGAAGGTTCAGTCAGCTTTAGGCTTATTGTAACCATCCCCTCTCTCCTCCTTTCCCCCAGGCTGTTGGAGGCCCAGCTCCAGTCTCAGGCCAGGAAGCACGAGGATGAGCTGGCGGCGTTCCACACCCAGGTTGAGCTGCTGAAGGACGACATAGAGAAGAAGCAGGAGATGCTGAACCACACCATGTCTCTGTCCCCTGAGGCCCAGGTGGAGTACAGCGTCCAGCAGGAGATCACCCGCCTCACCAACGACAACCTGGTGAGAACACTGCAATCAGGTTGCTGATCTAGGACTCTCAACCATACTATTATGATCTAAAAGGCAAAACTGATCCTGTATCAGCAGTCCTACTCTGAGACTCTTTGAATACAGGCCCGGGGGCACCTATTGGAATGGAACAGCCCGCAGCTCTGAAGGTTAGTGTTGAGTTGACCATCTTTGAATGTTTTTGTTACTATAGGACTTAAAAGAGCTTGTGGAGAAACTGGAGAAGAATGAGAGGAAGCTGAAGAAGCAGCTGAGGATCTACATGAAGAAAGTACAGGAGCTGGAAGGTGAGAGACCTGGAGCTCCTAATGAATTCTGTAGCCTATTCATTTATTGGTCTCACTAAGCTGTAATGAAGGCCAAAGGGACATACTGTATGATGGTTATTGCAGTGTCAGTGACCACTTTGTCCTCTGCTCTGTCCAGTGTCCGTGACTGCAGCAGCATCCCAGTCCACCACGGCCAAACCAGAGATGACCCGTCAGGTGACTGTCCAGCGCAGAGAGAAGGACTTTGAGGGCATGCTGGAGTACTACAAAGAGGACGAGGCCCTGCTTGTCAAAACGCTCATCACAGGTACGACGTGGCGGCAGAAAGCCAGCTCATCACAATATGACAGCATCCCAAGTACAAACACCTGTCAAGTCCAGAGCGTATCACTATATTCTCAAATCCACACGATGACTACAATGATTACTGAAATGAGTGGATGAACTTGTTCCAGGACACATCACTCTCTGTTTTCGAAATGGAATGGGTTAACATTGGGATAACTTATTGTAATGCGATTTGGTGTTCCAGACATGAAGCCCCACGCTGTATCAGCAACAGTGCCCTGCCTACCTGCCTACATCCTCTTCATGTGCATCCGCCATGCGGACTACATCAACGATGACCAGAAGGTCCACTCTCTGCTCACCTCCACCATCAACGCCATTAAGAAGGTCCTCAAGGTATAGATACAGAGCTGTATTCCCGCATACAGATGGAGACTTCACTCACATACTTTAATGCGGTGCACAATCTTTGGAAGTAAGTTGCGAGTCAAGCTCGGTCAGAATACAGTACAGCGACTCTGGTATTTGAACGTTCTCTTCATTTTGCAATGCCTCTGCAGAAAAACAATGATGACTTTGAGATGACCTCCTTCTGGCTGGCCAACACGAGTCGTCTGCTGCACTGTCTCAAGCAGTACAGTGGAGATGAGGTGAGGCTTACTTTGAACGATCAGAGATCATTCTGCTTATTATAAACTGTGACGAGATGCTAGAAAGGATGCTCAGTACTTTAGCTGGTTGAAATAAGCGGTAGATTGTCTGACATTTATACAGTCTGACTACTCCTTGATTCCTCTCCACGCACAATGCATTTTAAAGATGTGCAGACGGAAATACACTTGCTTTAACCTACTCTACAAATTGTAGATCTCCACAACTCTCATTCCTGTCTTGCTGTGTTCCCAGGCGTTTATGACTCAGAACACGGCCAAGCAGAATGAGCACTGTCTGAAGAACTTTGACCTGGCAGAGTACCGCCAGGTGCTGAGTGACCTCTCCATCCAGATCTACCAGCAGCTCGTCAAGGTGGCAGAGCACGTCATGCAGCCCATGATCGGTGAGGTGCTGGGGTAGCTCGGTGGCAAGAACTATATGTTCCAGAAGTTTGAGACAATGGAGTTGGAAATTGACCAACCATTTCTTCATTCTGGGTTGATTGTACTGCTGTTTTGACATTGTAAAATCCCTTATTATACTGATGTATATTTTCCACAGCTGAATGTTATAGTTCAGTACTTAGGTTTCCTAAAAGAAGAAAAGTGAACCAGTTAAACCTATAGAAATGAATGAATGAACATTGCGTTAACTATCTCCTCCCTTCAACTGGGCAGTGTCGGCCATGTTGGAGAGTGAGTCTATCCCCAGCCTTGCAGGAGTGAAGCCCATGGGTTACAGGAACCGCTCCTCCAGCATGGACAAGGACGAGGAGGGCCCAGGGAGCTACACCCTGGAGGCCCTGATCAGACAGCTGGGCCAGTTCCACGTGGTGATGGGCGAGCACGGCCTGGACCCAGAGATAGCAGGTCAGGTGGTCCGGCAGCTGTTCTACAGCATCAACGCTGTCACCCTCAACAACCTGCTGCTCAGGAAAGACGTCTGCTCCTGGAGCACTGGCATGCAGCTCCGGTATGTTTATATATCAATATATATATATATACAGAACCATGCTGGGGATATTATATGTTCTAGGGACTGACCAGGAAAAGGTCTTTAATGCTACATACAGTATAGCTGAGAGGAGCACTCATTAAAGTAGCATAAGGGTTTCATTTATGACCCGTCACTGAAGAGGTGGGTCTATACTAAGTGTCTTTCACTGGGATTGGTCAGGTACAACATCAGTCAGATGGAGGAGTGGCTTCGGGGGAAGAACCTCCACCAGAGTGGGGCGGTGGTTAACATGGAGCCCGTCATCCAGGCCGCCCAGCTGCTTCAGGTCAAGAAGAAGACGTCCCAGGACGCCGAGGCCATCTGCTCACTGTGCACCGCTCTCACCATGCAACAGGTACACTCATACACCTGTTACAGAAAGATGTTACAAGCCTGTTGCACATCAACAATCTTTGAGCATCGGAACGCCCCTCACAACTCCCTCTCAACGTTCACAGGAAGAGTGACGTGTCTTGTCTTCATATATTAACCAGTGTCCTATTTGTCTAACAGATTGTGAAAATCCTCAACCTCTACACCCCGCTCAACGAGTTTGAGGAAAGAGTCACTGTGTCCTTCATCAGAAACATCCAGGTAACAGCTCTCTGTCCGTTATAATTTATGATTGCCTGAAACCAATTCCAGTCAAATATAATCTATTTTCCATGCCATTTATTCCTGTTTTTTTTTTGTATCTTGTCCTCAGAATCGTCTGCAGGAGAGGAACGATGTCCCAATGCTCCTGGTGGACACCAAGCACACCTTCCCTGTCCTGTTCCCCTATACCCCCTCAGCCCTCAGCCTGGAGACCCTGCACATCCCTGCCAACCTCAGCCTACACTTCCTCACTCGAGTCTGAGGCTTCAGTGGGGCCTACCACAGGTTCTTAGCAAGAAGGAGAGCCCAACGGAGCTCCCTCTAACCTGGGTAGCTTTCAGTTGTGTTGCTAAACAGCAGAGGGCGCCAAGTCTACAGGACTCAATGGAAGGCAAAGAACCTTCCAGCTGACCAACATTGGATGCTGTCGAGCCTCTGTGTGTAAATCCAGCCGAATGTGTCAAGTCATTCTTTATAGCTGTCCACAACTGCTTCCTCTATTTGGCATCTTCTACAGTGGGCTATTGAGATGCCGTGCTTCCTCAGTTCTGTCCCAGACAGTCACATTTCTTTTCATTCACTGTAAGGAGTCTCTATGGTAAGCTGACTGTAAATTTATTCCTCTTAAAGATGAATTGAAATTTGTGCTAAGGTATTGATTCCCAGTTAGCCACTCCGCTGGTGTCCAGTTTTATTTATTGTACAGTAGGCAGTGGTCTACCGTGTCAGTCTGTCTGGATTTCTCATGATGAGTTAATTGTAGCCTCACTCCTCTCTACACCCTGTCAATGGACAGCAGATCAGACTCGGGAGCAGCCCTGCATTGCAGTGGCTCTGTTTGTGACTCACACTCTACACGCAGCACTGTGGCTCTGCTGCTCTTGATCATTCCTCTGCCTTGAGGAATCCTCAGTCTTCAGAGCCCTTCTCTCACTGAGGCTCGAGTTTGATCTTATATAAGAGCCGTATCTCCTCTGTGTTCAGATCAGAGCACACCGTCACACCATCTCCTACTACACGCTATGGTCCAGGAAGTCTGAAGTGCTCAACAAATCTCTCAACAGAGAGATTAGTTGTTGTTTTTACTCTGAATTCAATTTGAATGAATTGAACCCGTATCATCTCCGAATCAGGAGAAGTGAAGGCAAGCTTTATGTAAGTGAGGAGTTAGTAAGTGGGGTAGATCCATGTGTTTGTGAAGACTAGGGTTGAGTAGAGATGGGCGAGAGAGAGCACTTGAAAATGGGACTGGAGAGTCTCCTGTGTAGAGTGAGCTAATAGCCATTCCTGCAGGACAGTCTTAGCCTGGTTTCAAATCTGTTTGTGCGGTCTTGCCAACTCCTGCATGGCATGACAATGACTGGCAGGAGTTGGCAAGATGGCACAAACAGATCTGGGGCCATGCTAGGTCTGCTGCAGGACAGAGGAATTAACCCTTTACACTTGTGGGAATTGGCATATGGATAGGGCTAAATTGAAATGTTTCTCACAGAAGACATATGGAAAGCATATGCATAAGCATGGTAGCAATTGAAAGGGAACAGTTTGGATACTATGGGGAAATTATTAGACCAAAGTTGAGGACACAACAGTTCACCTGACATACTGTAAGACTGAATCCAAACATTACACTGTTGATTGGATGTGCATTTTACATTTACTGTACATTTTGCCGCATTTGTTGATAACGAAATCTGAAGATACTGGATACGTTCGGTAACATAATAATATTCCCTGGAAATTGTGGGGTAGGTGCAACATAATACAAAAAAATGACAAGGGTTTGAGTGAGAGGACTAACTGGTTTCTCCAAGTGGCCACACACTTTTATAAGTCATTTCAATCCACTTGTACGATTCAAAGAAGAGTCTTCAATTATAAGGTGCTTTTTTTTTTAGCTCTCCTAGCTGTAGTCGTTTTGTTTGGAACACAACCCTGCATCCCCGCCATCACACAATTACTGTTGTTTTCCCAATCCAAAAAACGGGCCATTTATAAATTGCAATCTGGGTCAGGTGGGCATCATATGAAAGCCTGTTCTATTGCCAACATGACTAGCTAAGTTAGAAAAGACAATATTACAGTGTTAAGCTTTCACAAGGCAATTCAGAGAAACAGATTTTGGTGCGCGTAGAAAGGAGTCGTGAGTGCATCCAGGTGCGTGTTCCAGAGCAAATGTTCTTTACATTAGACAAACAGGCTCATTCCGTTCAGAACAACCCAGGGTGTGACGCCATGTCATCTTGTAACTGTACATCAAACATAGTGATCATCAACGTTGACACTGTATATGATGCGAGTTTTAGGATATGGAAATGTGGCTTGTTTGACATCAAAGCGGTATTTATTATAATTCTCAACATCTCATATTTTAAAATACAACGAGTCCTCGTAAATTACAGCATTTCCCTCACTCAGACAACAAAACATTTTGCTAAAGTATCCCAATTAGCAGGAGGGATGGGGTCAACTTCTTGTTGCATGCGGTGCTCGAGTTCAGAACGGCTGCCAGTCACAATCCTACAGCGCTGTGAAGCGCAGAGCCAGAGCTCGGATGTAATGTATAGCATGCTACTGTACATCCACTGCATTCCAATTTAGGCGTTTATCAGTGGCCAAATCTGCCATTTACAACCCCGCATACTGGTACGAGTGTAAAGGGTTAAAGGTCAAGTGGAAGTGAGAGATTGTTCATTAGTAAGTGAAAAGGGAGACAATTAGAAGTGACATTGGACGGGAAGAGCCACACAGCTATCAAAGACTACTGATGAGAGAGGAAGAATGAAACCTGACTTCCAATAATGACTACATTTTGAGCCCAAGTAATCGAAAGCGGCATTTGTCTGATTTGTTGCCATTTCCTTGGACTGCTGCCACAGTTGTGAAGCAGAGAGCACGTGGAAGGTCAAAGTAACTTCATTATGATACTTGGAGAGCACTGTATCTCAAGTTAAGACTGCGAGCGTATCAGCTCCATGAAACTGAAGTAATAAATAGCAGATCATGTCTGCAACTCCACTGTTTCCGCACCGGCTATTCCTATTGGATAGAAAACACATACTGTTGTTGGGCCTCTGAAGTTTTAAGCTCGTCTTCAAATCACGTTCAGAGATATCAGAGCAGCTTTTACTAGAACAAAGCCTGTATGGGGAAAGGTCTCTAGCTACTAACGATGCCACTAACATGTACAGGACCATCTTTGATTCACCTTGTGCTTGTATTTTGTTTGGAATATGTTAATGTGTTTTTTTTATTATTACTGTTGAGAGTTTATGGTAAAGGGATCAGGCTTTTTCTAACACTACTACTCGCTCATTTTGAGTGTCATTCCTATTTCCGTTGTGTGGTTATATAACTTGGTCTTCTGTGGATTTTGTGCCATTTATAGCAGAGCGTTTCAGATGCAGGTTCCTATAACATCCTTTCTGCTACTCTCACTTATAAAGAACTTGATATTGCTTATGTTAAGACTGGAAGTTCAGCATTTTTCACTGCATTCCTCTTTGTCATAATTTACGATCATATCCATTATATCATGAGGCTATACACAGAATACAATATTTCACAGGGGCCACATCCTCAGAGAGGCCTTCAGTCTATGGGCCCTGTGTGCCATAATAACAGTTAGAAAACACAAACAATGCATACATTTAACAATGTCATAATTTTCATCGATCATAAAAAATATTGTCGCACACTCTATATATATATATATAAACTCCCAGTAATTTATTGGGGGAAATCATTGATGAAATTGAACAGGAGTCAAGGCCCTGGTGTGTGATCAGAGTATGGATGCCAGCGTTCATACATTGATTGATGTGTTGACCTTAATTGAAGCTCTTTCTAAAGCAGTGGTCTTGTCCTAAAGTTGAATCTTGATGTGGACTTTATGGAAGTGTTTAATTGTATGCAGATTAGTACATGTTGCACAATATGAATTTGGTGACATGGACACATTTATTCTGCCAACATCTCATTGAATGATCAAGGATTGTGAATTTAAATGAATATATTTTAGATGAAGCGTTGAAAGCCCACAATGACCTGGTTTTGTGGATAAGTAAATGATAAGCAAATGCATATGACAATGTTTTGTATGGTCAGGGTGATGTACGGTTTTCCATCTTATATCTGTATAATTAGGAAACTTATTTAGTCATTGGGGGGAAATTGAAATACAGTGTATTGGCTCAGTTTGAACAAAATGTAACCTCACAATCTTTCTTTGGAAAAATGTTGTAAAAATGAAATAAAATGTTCAATATATATTTTGTGTTGTGAATTGTGGTTTACTACTGTTACGTCGCCCAGCAAGAAAACCAAATAATGTTGCTCAAACAGAAGGGGGAACTAACAGTCACTGACAACTACCAAAAGGAACCTTGTGAGGTTTTAGGAGGGGTTCTGAACGACACTTGTGGGTGTGTCCACGGAAAGTTAACTAACTACAACAACTGGAACCAAAAAGACACCCACCATGAGACCCACTAAATTTGCCCAAGAACAGGCAAACAAAATGAAAACACCCACCAGGACGTAAAGCAAAATGAAAACCCCCACCAGGACGTAAAACAAAATGAAAACCCCCACCAGGACGTAAAACAAAATGAAAACCCCCACCAGGACGTAAAACAAAAAAGTGGAGCAAAACAAAATCAGACAAAGGAATGTTTTTCTAGAAATCAAATCTCTCAAGACAACCGGAGCACTGGGCCAGCCACTCTTAAATATCAGCTGTGCCAGCACAGGTGAAACACCTAATGAGATGACAAATAAGCACAGGTGTACGCATACTGACTAATGAGGTGACATCAATTGGTTATAGCTATATGTGCTGAAGTCCAACCTCAAAACATAAATGGAAAAACCAAAGCCTGTACACTATCAAAACAACATTTCAGATGTGATTACAGAATTGCATACATTATCTGCTGTGTGGGACTACCCTGGGGAATGTTTTAAACTACTCCAAAGGCTCCTTCCTGTATTAGTTAAGAGTAGCTGACGTTACTCTTTTGTAATAACACAACTACAGCCCTGCAACCACTTGGTCTCTGTGGGTATTGGTAGAATGGCAGTCTCCCCTTCTTCCTCTCACACAGACACCTTCATTTCACACAAACACCGATACACGGACAGAGCCGATGTGTGGAAGGCTTTGTGAAAGTGTCTCGCATGGTAGCAGACCGGTTGTGTCTATAGCTAAGCAGCTGTCACTGAATGGCTGTCTAGCTCAGTGTCCGTGGTTACCTTCAGTCTCTCAGGTGGTTAGTAACTCTGCTCTCAGAACAGGCTGATCAGCGAGGAAATGATAGGTAGTGTTGCATGGCTGTTTGGTATGTTTTGTTTTTCAATATATTTGCACGTTTTTAGTGTGTTTGTTGGCTCGAGAACGATAGAGGTTAACCTTTCTACAGTTTCCACGGCCCTGTGGAAATCTAATTAACATAACACACAAATCCCCATCAAAATGGGTCTGTTTAATGAAAGGCAGGAGAGGGAATGCTGACAGAACAGTGGGTCTGATTCAAACCCATGCTGGCAGCGGTACATCGTACATGTGCTCCAGAACACACCAGGCCACGTTATGTTTAGTTTGACAGTAAGGCTGACGTAGACAGGTTGCCCTCCATTGACATAACCACCATAACCAACATCTCTATTGTCTGCCAGTCTTATTACAAATCACAGCTTTCTGGGTTAAAGCAAGTTTTGGGAGGTTTACATCAATGATAGTGTGTCTCACACAAACGTGTGGTCAAATGGGCCTCTGTGGTTCATCTTTGACTCCGAGGATGACCCAGTATCTCGATGCCTGCACCAAAATCACTAAGCTATATGATTAGAACAGACTTGAGACATTGTGAGATGACAACATCCACTCTGCATTCGTGAATGTTGAACACAATTAAAGAGTGACATAAGGAGGTGGATTTCTTGACCAATTAGTCAAAAGAAATGCAGGTGAAAGGCATTCAGTTGAGTTTTATAGGCAAAAACACAATACGTTACCTCTGCAACCAGGTCTACCTTTTGTTACAGAATATTGCAAAACAGTTTGTTGATGTTGAGTGCAACCTTGGTTAGAGAAACAAGCAAAAGGAAGCAGGAAGCTCACAGAGTTGCTGTGCAGCGGAGAGATTCATGTGGCTGCCACAGACATAGGTTCAAAGAGTTGCTTATTTTGGTGTGGCTTCAATGGAAATGAGCCAATCAATAGTAGTAAGAGCTCACAGTGTGCCTTCATAGAGGAGGTGGAGGATATATCTGAAGGATGAGGTCAGAGGTGGCTTAAGTAGCACTTTACCGAATCTGTTTACATGCTTGATGGGGATGTTTTAATTGTTTTTGGCTAAAGATGCACTCTCAAACTTTTGTATAATTTCAGCCAGTAGTTTTGAAAGTGCTGCTCATGAGACAATAGTGGTCCCCGTTTTTTGTGTACTACGTCATCCATTTTGTGGGGCCAAAAAATATATACTGTATATATTTATATTATTTTTGCTATTCATATGATGTTACACATTTGTTGTGCTTCAGATCCTGGAGTGCATCTTTAAAGGTCGACTGCACTTCCTGATTTGGCCTTGTTTTAGATTTGGTTAATTAAGAAATGCTAGCGGCCATTACTGAATTCAACGTGAGTTGGTTTCGGTGTGTGGTTTGATGTGGGTGTATCCTGTGTGTGTTTGCAGGTGGGAAAACTTAGCCAAATCATTTAGCCAATTAGCTTCAGCCCGCTGGTGTGCGACTGTGGCAAAATTGGTTTGCCTTTGGATATACTATATCTGAGGATAGTTTGGGACCGTCAATAAAATTACACAATGTAAATGAGACAATATTTTAATGTTGCACATCTATTAGTTGTCTCAATAAATGCTTTAAATATTTGTAAATGAATTTCTACAATTTATTTGGTTTGAGGTTTTTAAGTCATTGAAATTTGGAGCTATTGATCTTTTAAAATATTGTTCCTTGTACGTCCTTTACTGATGGTCCCTAACTTGCCCCATAGGGATGTCGAATGTACAACCAAATTGACCATGGGCATTACAATTGAGTCCAATGCTGCTGCGCTTAAATGTATGATTACTTGGGTGCAGCCAGCTGTGGGCATCTGAGCACGATTAAAATAAACCCAACTCATGGAAAACTGTTACGGTACCCTTCATTCAGTAACATACCATTTTATCCTATCATCTCTCAAATCTCAGTTTTGGATGAGGTTGACTGTCTGACAAAAATTATCCTATTTACACATTGTAGTCAATTTTTACACAATAATAAATGTTTCATATTGATGCCACATAGGCCATTTTCAAAACGAAAAGTAGCTTTTTAGGGACAGTTGCTCTTTAATTATGTGATATTCTGGTTTTTTTTTGCTGTTGCTTTTCAATACATTACTACAGACTCTTTTCACCAGCACACAGGGACCATGCATCATCCTTTACCCACAAGCACTAAATAGTCTCTACACTCAGTCAAAGGATGAGGATTTAGACACCCCCGAGAGACTACAAAACAGACGAGAGAACAGATTCCCAGGCCGGTGTGGAGCGCTATAAAACCATGTGGTATAAAACCACAGCAGATGATGTTTGTGAGATGAGTGCAGAGATAAGGCCGCCAGCTTGTGGTTTCATCGGGGGAGGCGGGGCAGGCTGGTTGGTTCCTCAGAACTCCGTAGAATCAGATGTGTACCAACCAGGCTTTACGACGCATTCTAGAGAATGGTGTGCTGCTAGGCAAGTGTTAACTAACCTTTGACCCTTCTCATAACCATCTCCCCTTCCCTAACGCAGGTATCAGTGTAACACAGGCAATCACGGGCTTTGATAAACAGCTATGTGTTTGTGGTTGTTAAGTCAATGAGACCATGCCTATTTCAATCTTATCTTTCAAAAACAGTTATTTCTGAATATTTAGGCAAGTTAGCTGGCCACCTCCTTGATCCTGCTTTGTAATCAGTAATCTCTTGTAAGATGTGGCCCCTAAATGTAAACAGTGCAAACGCCAGTGAGTGTAGAGAGGAATAGGATTCTTCCACTTCCCCTACATGTTTTTTGAATCTTTCTTCTACATCAAACCCAGCATCAGAACCACAGCTGCCACCCACAGACGCATTCGAGAGCTCACACCAACATCTACCTTCCACCCACGGGCACCCGCAGGTACCAAAAACACACACAGATCCATCACCTTCCCTCCAATCCTCCTTCACAATATGAAAGATCTAAGTTATGTTATTCTCTCTAATGTTAAATCCTGATAAACACATTAGGTATTTTACTGTGTGCAGTGGTGTAAAGAACTTAAGTAAAAATACTTTGAAGTTCTACTTAAGTAGTTTTTTGGGGTATCTGTACTATACTATTTACATGTTTAACTACTTTTACTTCACTACATTACTACAAGAAAATAAAAAACAATGATAATACAAATCTTGAAGTTAGAATTAGCCCGTCAATAGCAGAAGAATATAACCTGAGTATTGGATGAGTATCCATACAACAATACTACAATGTACACTACCTTTCAAAAGTTTGGGGTCACTTAGTGAAGAGGCGACTCCGGGATGCTGGCCTTCTAGACAGAGTTCCTCTGTCCAGTGTCTGTGTTCTTTTGCCCATCTTAATCTTTTCTTTTTATTGGCCAGTCTGAGATATGGATTTGTCTTTGTAACTCTGCCTCGAAGGCCAGTATCCCGGAGTCGCCTCTTCACTAAGTGACCCAAAACTTTTGAACGGTAGTGTACATTGTAGTATTGTTGACGTTGAGACCGGTATTTTGCAGGTACTATTTAATGAAGCTGCCAGTTGAGGACTTGTGAGGCGTCTGTTTCTCAAACTAGACACTAATGTACTTGTCCTCTTGCTCAGTTGTGCACCGGGGCCTCCCACTCTTTCTATTCTGGTTAGAGCAAGTTTGCGCTGTTCTGTGAAGTGAGTAGTACACAGCGTTGTAAGAGATCTTCAGTTACTTGGCAATTTCTCGCATGGAATAGACTGACGAGTTTCAGAAGAAAGGTATTTCTTTCTGGCCATTTTGAGTCTGTCATCGAACCCACAAATGTTGATGCTCCAGATACTCAACTTGTCTAAAGAAGGACAGTTGTATTTTTTCTTTAATCAGAACAACAGTTTTCAGCTGTGCTAACATAAATGCAAAAGGGTTTTCTAATGATCAATTAGCCTTTTAAAATGCTAAACTTGGATTAGCTAACACAACGTGCCATTGGAACACAGGAGTGATGGTTGCTGATAATGGGTCTCTGTACGCCTAGATATTCCATTAAAAATCATCCATTTCCAGCTAAAATAGTAATTTACAACATTAACAATGTCTACACTGTATTTCTGATCAATTTGATGTTATTTTAATGAACAAAAAATTTGCTTTTCTTTCAAAAACAAGGATATTTCTAAGTGATCCAAACATTTGAACAGTAGTGTATGTGTGTGCTAGCGTGTGTATGAGTATGCGTGTGTCCAGTGGTGTAAAGTACTTAAGTAAAAATACCTTGAAGTGCTACTTAAGTAGTTTTTTGGGGTAACTGTACTTTACTATTTATATTTTTTACTTTTTAAATATTTCCTTGGTAGTTAGGTTGGTCTCTAGACATAACAGGAAAATGTGGGGAAATTATATACAGTAAGGGGATTTTCTTTACTGTCAAGTTACAGGACACATACCACAAATGCAATGGAACCTTATCAATGTAATACTAGAAACTGTTGAAACAAGTGTGTCAAGTGTCAAGTCATCCTCACAACATCCTGTAGTGGTAAATGGTTTGAACTCCTTTTTCTGATTTTATATTGTTATATTTTGGCAAGCAATGATGGATATATCGATAGTGAAGAATTATTCAAACTCAAACTTTTGTTCAGTGATACGGTTAGTGTTGAGTAAGTTGAGTACGTTCTGGCCTCATTTGAAACCAAACCAGTTAATTTGAGTTGACAGGAAGTGGTTTGTAGGTTACTGGTTTGTTTTTCTCTTCATGGTTGTTGGTACATGGAGAGGAAGACTGTCTTCTTGTTAAATGCACGTAGCACAGGTTGTTGCACGATAGTAAATGCACAGGTTGTTGCACAATAGTAAAGACAGCTGAAAAGTATTATAATATTCAAACGACTAGGTCCTTACACTATGTGAAAACACAAGTGTTTGAAAGTAAGACAATGATATATTCTTCTGTCTGTGTAAATATACAAGGTCTCCGTAACAGCAAACCTTTCCCATATTGTAATGCTTGGAGCACTGAATAAATAGGCACCCAACACAAATAGGCACCCAAGGCACCCTTTCTTAGAAAACATTCTCACAGAAACAACTATCTGAAATTCTCATGCAGGAATGTGCCCTGGCTAGATAAACCTTGAAATACTGACCCCCTGTGATATCACTGAGAGTGATATCACGGGGTCAGAATAAACAATAAACAATGAATTAACAATGGTAATACAAATCATGAAGTTAGGGTTAGCCCGTCAATAGCAGAAGAATATAACCCGACAATTGGATTTTTTATTTATTTATTTCACCTTTATTTAACCAGGTAGGCAAATTGAGAACACGTTCTCATTTACAATTGCGACCTGGCCAAGATAAAGCAAAGCAGTTCGGCACATACAACAACACATAGTTACACATGGAGTAAAACAAACATACAGTCAATAATACAGTGAAAAATAAGTCTATATACAATATGAGCAAGTGAGGATGAGTATCATACTACTCTCAGGGATATTACAGAATATAGAATATAACCTGACAATTGCATAAACGTATCCGGTAAGGTATATGGACCCAAAAACCCTTTCTCTGCCCCCGCCCTCTCTTTCCCTCTTGCTCTCTCTCTCTCTGCCACTCCCTCTTCCTACCACTCTCTCTCGCTATTTTCTGCTCTCCTCTGTGATATTTATACTGAAAGTTCATTGAGACAGCTGAGACATCACTTTGAGTTCCTTGTGCGTGTGTGCCCTAGAGTCTAACACCGCTGTGTGTGGTGCCACTACATCTTATGTTAGTGTGACACCTTTGTGAAAAATGGCATACAGCCTGTGGATCGCCCTACTCCATCTCCCAGTTCTGGTGCACTCTCAAAGTGGAAGAGAATGGGCTGACAACGGTGAGTTGCCTTTTCTCTTGAAGAGTTATTTTAATTCTCTTTAAGAATTATTTACATTCACTGCAACGTTTGTGTCCAAAAATACAGTGCTGGTGCATCATTGAGTGTTATTTCTCACTCCATACCAAAATGTATTTGACAAAATGTATCTGGATTCGCTGCTGTTGACCTCATCTAAATTGCTGAAATGGTTTCCTTTCCTTTCCCTCCCAGAACCCAGAATACTCTGCACTTCTCATCTAAGTGTGTCATCACCAAACACCCTAACCTGCCACTTTGATGATGACAACGGTGACGATGAAATAGAGGACGTAAAAGCCATGATTCTTTGGTAATGAACCTTCTAGAAGACCACTGAACATCAGCTATGTTAGTTAGGAGCTTGTACAATACATTGGACATAAATCATGGGTAGAAGAACACCACCCTTACTGCATATACAGATATCCAAATGTGTAAAATCCTCAGCTGGACTCGGAAATTATTCCCTGAATCTGATTTTATGAATATTATGTTTACAGCTACAGCAACAGCATTGGTGAGCAACGCTGTCTGAAAGAGAAGGGGAATAATGTCACATTTACGAACCTGGACACTCTGCCACCGTGTAATCTCACCATTCAATTAAAAGGAGGCAGCACATTTTGGAAAACAATCCTCTTGGCAAAAATAAGTAAGTTATCATAATTTCATACCTTCTCACCCTAAATTACACCTATTTGTCACATGCTTCGTTAAACAACAGGTGTAGACCAACAGTGAAATACTTACTTATGGGTTGTTTTCCAAAAATGCAGAGTTAAACATAATATTTTATAGAAAAATAATGACAAGAGGAATAAATACACAATGAGTAACGATAACTTGGCTATACTCACGGGTACTAGTTCCGAGTCGATGTGCAGGGGTACGAGATAATTGAGGCAGATATTGTATGTCCATACACAGTACCAGTCAAAAGTTTGGACACACCTACACATCAAGGGTTTTTCGTTATTTTTACTATTTTCTACAAAAAAAAGTGAAAATTTCTTCTAAATGTTTTGTTAATACACTGCATGCATGCTATAGTTTTGAATACATTGGTGTTTTATGTACCATGTTTTATCCTATTGCAAAGTTAAAGAATGTTTTTAATAGTAGTGAAGACATCATTCTTGGCATTCTCTCAACCAGTTTCATGAGGTAATCACCTGGAATCCCATCTGTTTTGCGCTGAGTGGGACTATCATTTATTTTTCAACAGGACAATGACCCAAAACACACCTCCAGGCTGTGTGAGGGTTATTTGTCCAAGAAGGAAAGGGATGGTGCTGTATCAGATGACCTAGCCTCCACAATCACCCGACTTCAACCCAATTGAGATGGTTTGGGATGAGTTGGACCGCAGAGTGAAGGAAAAGCAGCAAACAAGTGCTCAGCATATGTGGAAACTCCTTCAAGACTGTTGGAAAAGCATTCCTCATGAAGCTGGTTGAGAGAATGCCAAGAGTGTACAAAGCTGTCAACAAGGCAGAGGGTGGCTACTTTGAAGAATCTGAAATATAAAATATATTTTGATTTGTTTAACACTTTTTTGGTTACTACATGATTCCTTATTTGTTATTTCATAGTTTTGATGTGTTCACTATTATTCTACAATGTAGAAAATTGGTATAAATAAAGAAAAAACAGTAAATGAGTAGGTGTGTCCAAACTTTTGACTGGTACTGTAGGTAGGGATGAAGTGACTAGGCAACATAGATAATAAACAGTACAAGCAGCGTTTGTGATGAGTCAAAAGAGTACGTGAAAAAAGCGTCAATGCAAATAGTCCGGGTAGCTATTGGTCATCTTTATTTTTTTATTTTTTACCCCAATATCGGGATATCCAATTGGTAGTTACAGTCTTGTCCTATAGCTGCAACTCCCGTATGGACTCGGGAGAGACAAAGGTTGGGAGCCATGCGTCCTCCAAAACACGACCCCGCCAAGCCGCACTGCTCGTCAGCCGCACCAATGTGTCGGAGGAAACATCGTACAACTGGCGACTGAAATCAGTGTGCATGGACCCGGCCCGCCACAAGGAGTCTCCAGAGTGCGATGGGATAAGGACATCCCGGCTGGCCAAACCCTCCCCTAACCCGGACGACGTGGGCCAATTGTGCGCCGCCTCATGGGTCTACCGATCGCAGCCGACTGTGACACAGCCTGGGATCGAACCCTGGGTCTGTAGTGACGCCTCAAGCACTGCAATACATTGCCTTAGACCGCTGCGCCACTCAGGAGGCCTAATGGTTATCTTTTTAACTAATTACTTAGCAGTCTTATGGCTTGGAGGTAGAAGCTATTCAGGGTCCTGTTGGTTCTAGACTTGGTGCATCGATGCCGTTTGCCATGCGGTAGTAGAGAACAGTCTATGACTTGGATGGCTGGAGTCTGACAATTTTTAAGGCCTACCTCTGACACCACCTGCTATAGAGGTCTTGGATGGCAGAGAGCTCGGCCTAAGGGATGTACTGGGCCGTACGCACTACCCTCTGTAGCGCCTCGCTGTCAGATACCAAGCAGTTGCCATGCCAAGCTGTGATGCAGCCAGTCAAGATGCTCTCAATGGTGCAGCTGTATAACTTCTTGAGGATCTGAGGGCCCATGTCAAATCTTTTCAGCTTCCTGAGTGGGAGGAGGCGTTGTCGTGCCCTCTTCATGACTGTGTTGGTGTGTGTGAACCATGATAAGTTCTTAGGGATGTGGACACCGAGGAACTTAAAGCTCTCGACCTGCTCCACTACAGACCTGTCGATGTGGATGGGGGCGTGCTCGGTCCTCTGTTTCCTGTAATCCACGATCAGCATCTTTGTCTTGCTGACATTGAGGAAGTGGTTGTTGTCCTGGCACCACACTGCCAGCTTTCTGACCTCTTCCCTATAGGCTGTCTCGTCGTTGTCGGTGATCAGGCATATCACCGCAGTCATGGGTGAACAGGGATACAGGAGGGGACTAAGCAAACATGAGGGGCCCCTGTGTTGAGGGTCAGCGTGGCGGATGTGTTGTTGCCTACCCTCACCACGTGGGGGCGGCACGTCAGGTAGTCAAGGATCCAGTTGTAAAGGGAGGTTTTTTAATTCCAAGGTCTTTAGCTTAGTGATGAGTTTGGAGGGAATTATGGGGTTGAACACTGAGCTGTAGTCAATAAACAGCATCCTCACATAGGTGTTCCTTTTGTCCAGCTGGGAAAGGGCAGTGTGGAATGCAATAGAAATTGAGTCATCTGTGGATCTGTTGGGGCGATATGCGAATTGGAGTGGGTCCAGAGTGTCTGGGTGATGGTGTTGATGTGACCAACCTTTCAAAGCATTTCAAGGCTACAGATGTGAGCACTACGGGGCAATAGTCATTTAGGCAGGTTACCTTGGCGTTCTTGGACACAGGGACTATGGTGGTCTGCTTGAAACTTGTAGGTATTACATAGTGGGTCAGGGAGAGGTTGAAAATATCAGTGAAGACACTATGGTTTGAATGACAGTTTTTACATGACATCTTCCATCAATTGAGAGTCCTTAGTTGTCTCCTTCATCAATTGCCCTTAACACTTATCCTCTTGTTTCTTGTTCATCTTTATGGTTTAGTTAAACCCATGAGTCCTTGGGTGGTGAATGTCACATTTCTGGGGAGCTCCAACCGGGCTCTTATTTACATTGGGAATCCATACCTAAACGATTACCTGAACCCCAGCAATCAACTGTTCCAATTTCGCATCTGGAGTGTCAAAAATACTCTGGTACAGTAGCCAAAAGTCTATTTGTCTTGGATTTTTGGATGCAAACGCTTAACTATATGATATATATTTCCCTTTAGTTCAGACATAATTATTTAGCAACACTGTAGTTACTCTGTATAGTACAGTATATTCTATGGATACAATTTCTTGTCTTGTTCTTCTTTTACGGTGTACCCTGTTCATAGGTTCATAGCATAACCTATCAGCCTCTGATCATCGAGGGGGACGAGTACCTCCATAAGAACACAGAGTATCACGTCAAGGTTCGAGCCAAGCCAAACGGGAGGTACTTTGATGGGAGCTGGAGTGAATGGAGTGTCCCCCTCAGTTTCAGAACAGACAAAGGTAAAAAAAAAAAAAAAAGGCTTACGTGTCTAAAAAGTATAGTATGATATCGAGACGGTGCAGTTGGAAGTGATAGAGGGTAGAGGAAATGGGAGTCACATGCGTCGTCTCTGCTCTCGTTCTCTCTCCACTCCCCTACAGAGACAAAGATAGATGTCCAGATGCTGTCCTACTCACTCATTGTGGCCATTTTTGCTCTGCTTCTGGTCACCTTGGCAGTTAGTATTTTCTGGAGATTACAGTGAGTATTAAATTGGTCTCCTTTTCCTCTGCAAATCATCTTTTGTGTGTGTGTGTGTGTGTGTGTGTGCGTGTGTGTCAAATCAAATCAAATTTGATTTGTCACATGCGCCGAATACAACCTTACAGTGAAATACTTACTTACAAGCCCTTAACCAACAATGAAGATTTAAGAAAATACCTACAAAAAAGTAAGAGATAAGAATAACAAATAATTAAAGGGCAGCAGTAAATAACAATAGCGGGGCTCTATACAGGGGATACCGGTACAGAGTCAATGTGCAGGGTCACCGGTGTAGAGGTAATTGAGGTAATATGTACATATAGGTAGAGTTATTAAAGTGACTATGCATAGATAATAACAGAGAGTAGCAGCAGCGCAGAAAGGGGGGGTGCAAATAGTCTAAGTAGCCATTTGATTAGCCGCTTGTCGTGCGTTAGCAGAGAGAACAGTCTATGACTAAGGTGGCTGGAGTCTTTGACAATTTTTAGGGCCTTCCTCTGACACCACCTGGTATAGAGGTCCTGGATGGCAGGAAGCTTGGCCCCAGTGATGTACTGGGCCGTACGCACTACCCCCTGTAGTGCCTTGCGGTCGGAGGCTGAGCAGTTGCCATACCAGGCATTGATGCAACCCGTCAGGATGCTCTCGATGGTGCAGCTGTAAAACCTTTTGAGGATCTGAGGAGCCATGCCAAATATTTTCAGTCTCCTGAAAATCGGTTTTGTTGTGCCCTCTTCACGACTGTCTTGGTGTGCTTGGACCATGTTAGTTTGTTGGTGATGTGGACGCCAAGAAACTTGAAGCTCTCAACCTGCTCCACCACAGCCCTGTCGATGAGAATGGGGGCGTGCTCGGTACTCCTTTTCCTGTAGTCCACAATCATCTCCTTTGTATTGATCACGTTGAGAGAGTGGTTGTTGTCCTTGCACCACACGGTCAAGTCTCTGACCTCCTCCATATAGGCTGTCTCATCGTTGTCGGTGATCAGGCCTACCACTGTTGTGTCATCGGCAAACTTGATGATGGTGTTGGCATTGTGCCAGGCCGTGCAGTCATGAGTGAAATGGGAGTACAGGGGACTGAGCACGCACCCCTGAGGGGCATCCGTGTTGAGGATCAGCGTGGCAGATGTGTTGTCACCTACCCTTACCAGCTAGGGGTGGCACGTCAGGATGTCCAGGAACCAGTTGCAGAGGGAGGTGTTTAGTCCCAAGTTAGCTTAGTGATGAGCTTTGAGGGCACTATGGTGTTGAACACTGAGCTGAAGTCAATGAATAGCATTCTCACATTGGTGTTCCTTTTGTCCAGGTGTGAAAGGGCAGTGTGAAGTGCAATTCAGATTGCATCATCTGTGGATCTGTTGGTGTGGTATGCAAATTGGAGTGGGTCGAGGGTTTCTAGGATAATGGTGTTGATGTGAGCCATGACCGGCCTTTCAAAGCCTTTCATGGCTACAGACATGAGTGCTACGGGTCGGTAGTCATTTAGGCAGGTTACCTTAGTGTTCTTGGGCACAGGGACTATGGTGGTCTGCTTGAAACATGTTGGTATTACAGACTCAGACAGGGAGAGGTTGAAAATGTCAATGAAGACACTTGCCAGTTGGTCAGCGCATGCTCGGAGTACACATCCTGGTAATCTGTCTGGCCCTGCGGCCTTGTAAATGTTGACCTGTTTCAAAGTCTTACTCACATCGGGTTTGGAGAGCGTGATCACACAGTCATCTGGAACAGCTGATGCTCTCATGCATGTTTCAGTGTTACTTGCCTCGAAGCGAGCATAGAAGTTATTTAGCTCATCTGGTAGGCTTGTGTCACTGGGCAGCTCGCGGCTGTGCTTCCCTTTGTAGTCTATAATAGTTTGCAAGCCCTGCCACATCCGACGAGCGTCGGAGCCGGTGTAGTACAATTCGATCAGTCCTGTACTGCCGCTTTGCCTGTTTGATGGTTCGTCGGAGGGCATAGCGGGATTTCATATAAGCTTCCGGGTTAGAGTCCCGCTCCTTGAAAGTGGCAGTTCTACCCTTTAGCTCAGTGCAAATGTTGCCTGTAATCCATGGCTTCTGGTTGGGGTATGTACGTACAGTCACTGTGGGGATGACGTCATCGATGCACTTATTGATAAAGCCTGTGACTGATGTGGTGTACTCCTCAATGCCATCGGAAGAATCCCGGAACATATTCCAGTCTGTGCTAGCAAAACAGTCCTGTAGTTTAGCATCTGCTTCATCTGACACCTTTTTATAGACCGAGTCACTGGTGTTTTCTGCTTTAATTTTTGCTTGTAAGCAGGAATCAGGAGGATAGAATTATGGTCAGATTTACCAAATGGAGGGCGAGGGAGAGCTTTGTACGCGTCTCTGTGTGTGGAGTAAAGGTGGTTTTTTTCTATCGTTTTCCCCCCCTCTGGTTGCACATTTAACATGCTGCTAGAAATTAGGTAAAACTGATTTAAGTTTCCCTGCATTAAAGTCCCCGGCCACTAGGAGTGCCACCTCTGGATGAGCGCTTTCCTGTTTGCTTATGGCGGTATACAGCTCATTGAGTGCGGTTTTAGTGCCAGCATCGGTCTGGTGGTATGTAGACAGCTACGAAAATTACAGATGAAAAATATCTAGGTAGATAGTGTGGTTTACAGCTAATCATGAGATACTCTACCTCAGGTGAGCAAAACCTCGAGACTTCCTTAGATATCGTGCACCAGCTGTTGTTTACATATATGCATAGACCCCCGCCCCGTGTCTTACTAGAAGCTGCTGTTCTATCCTGCCGATAGAATGTATAACCCGCCAGCTGTATGTTCTTAATGTCGTCGTTCAGCCATGACTCGGTGAAACATAAGATATTACAGTTTTTAATGTCATGTTGGTAGGATATATGTGCTTTCAGTTCGTCCAATTTATTTTCCAGCAATTTAACGTTAGCTAGCAGGACGGATGGCAAAGGCAGATCGTCGCCTGATCCTCACAAGGCACCCTGATCTCTTTACGCAAAATCTTTGTTTCCTTCTCGAGCGAATGACAGGGATGAGGGTCCGTTAGAGTGTTTGTAGTATATCCTTCCCGTCTGACTCATTAAAGAAAAACTCTTCGTCCAATTCGAGGTGAGTAATCGCTGTTCTGATGTCCAGAAGCTCTTTTCGGTCATAAGAGATGGTAGCAGCAACATTATGTACAAAACGTGAAAAAAAAAAAAAATAGCACAGTTGGTTAAGAACCGATAAGACGGCAGCCATCCGCTCCGGCGTGTATGTGTGTGTGTGCATGTCCTCCACTCTCATGTCTCTCTTTCCTCGCAGAATACATTCCTTCATATGGCCAAGCATTCCACATCCCAAACACACACTTCTCCAGATCGTCCAGACCTACGAGCCAATGAAGGTACACTATACATTCTAAAAGTATTCTGACCCATTGACTTTTTCCACATTTTGTTACGTTACAGCCTTATCAAAAATATATGTTTCCTCATCAATCTACACACAATACCCCATAATGACAAAGCATACTGATATATTACATTTACATAAGTATTCAGACCCTTTACTCAGTACTTTGTTTAAGAACCTCTGGCAGCGATTACAGCCTCGAGTATTGATGCTATAAGCTTGGCACACCTGTATTTGGGGAGTATCCCCCATTCTTCTCTGCAGATCCTCTCGAGCTCTGTCAGGTTAGATGGGGAGCGTCGCTGCAAAGCTATTTTCAGGTCTCTCCAGAGATGTTCGATCGGGTTCACGTCCGGGCTCTGTCTGGGCCACTCAAGGATATTCAGAGACTTGTCCTGAAGCCACTCCTGCGTTGTCTTGTCTGTGTGCATAGGGTCGTTGTCCTGTTGGAAGGTGAATCTTCGCCACAGTCTGAGGTCCTGAGTGCTCTGGAACAGGTTTTCATCAAGGATCTCTCTTTAGTTTGCTCCCTTTCCCTGCAGCTGAAAAACATTCACACAGCATAATGCTTCCACCACCATGCTTCACCGTAGGAATTGTGCCAGGTTTCCTCCAGACGTGACGCTCGGCATTCAGGCCAAAGAGTTCAATCTTGGTTCCATCAGACCGGAGAATCTTGCTTCTCATTGTCAGAGTCCTTTAGGTGCCTTTTGGCAAACTCTAAGAGGGCTGCCATGTGCCTTTTACTGAGGAGTGGCTTACGTCTGGCCACTCTACCATAAAGGCCTGATTGGTGGAGTGCTGCAGAGATGGTTGTCCTTCTGGAAGGTTCTCCCATTTCCACAGATGGAGCTCAGTCATAGTGACCATCAGGTTCTTGGTCACCTCACTGACCAAGGCCCTTCTCTCCGGGTTGCTTAGTTTGGCCGGGTGGCTAGCTCTACAAAGAGTCTTGGTGGTTCCAAACTTCTTCCGTTTAAGAATGATGGAGGCCACTGTTTTCTTGGGGGCCTTCAATGCTACAGAAAGTTTTTGGTACCCTTCCCCAGATCTGTGCATCGACACAATCATGTCTTGGAGCTTGAGGGCCAATGCCTTTGACCTCATGGCTTGGTTTTTGCTCTGACATGCACTGTCAACTGTGGGACCTTATAGACAGGTGTGTCCCTTTCCAAATCATGCCCAATCGATTGGAGTCCACCTGTGGTAAATTCAATCAATCATATAAACATCTCAAGGATGATCAATGGAAACAGGATGCGCCTGAGCTCAATTTCAAGTCTTATAGCAAAGGGTCTGAATACTTATGTAAATAAGGTATATAAATAAATGTGCAAAATTTCTAAAAACCTGTTTTCTGTTTCTCATTATGGGGTATTGTGTGTAGATTGATGAGGGGGAAAATACATTACATCCATTTTAGAATAAAGCTGTAACGTAACAAAATATGAAAAAGGGAAGGGGTCTGAATACTTTCCAAGTGCACTGTACATACAAAAGTATGTGGACACCCATTCAAATGAGTGGATTCGGCTATTTCAGCCACACCCGTTGCTGACACGTGTATAAAATCCAGCACACCGCCATGCAATCCCCATAGACAAACATTGGCAGTAGAATGGCCATACTGAAGAGCTCAGTGACTTTGACTTTCAACGTGGCATCGTCATGGGATGTCACCTTTCCAACAAGTCAGTTCGTCAAATTTCTGCCCTTCTAGAGCTGCCCCGGTCAACTGTAAGTGCTGTTATTGTGAAGTGGAAACGTTTAGTAGCAAGAATGGCTCAAGCGCAAAGTGGGTCACACAAACTCATAGAATGGGATAGCCGAGTGCTAAAGCGCACAGCGCGTAAAAATCGTCTGTATGTGTGGTTGCAAACTCTAGGTTTCCATGGCCAATCAGCCACACACAAGCCTAAGATTACCACTCGCAATGCCAAGCGTTGGCTGGAGTTGTGTAAAGCTTGCCGCCATTGGACTCTGGAGCAGTGGAAACGTTCTCTGGAGTGATGAATCACGCTTCACCATCTGGCAGTCTGACGGATGAATCTGGGTATGACGGATGCCAGGAGAACGCTACCTTCCCGAATGCATAGTCCCAACTGTAAGGTTTGGTGGAGGAAGAATAATGGTCTGGGGCTGTTTTTTATGGTTCAGGCTAGGCCTCTTAGTTCCAGTGAAGGGAAATCTTAATGCTACAGCATACAATAACATTCTAGACTATTCTGTGCTTCCAACTTTGTGGCAACAGTTTGGGAAAGGGCCTTTCCTATTGCAGCATGACAATGCCATTCAGAAATGGTTTGTCGAGATTGGTGTGGAAGAACTTGACTGGCCTGCACAGAGCCCTGACCTCAACCCGTTCGAACACCTTTGGGATGAATTGGAACACCGACTGCGAGCCAGGCCTAATCGCACACCATCAGTGCCCGACCTCACTAATGCTCTTGTGGCTGAATGGAAGCAGGTCCCCGCTGCAATGTTCCATCATCTAGTGGAAAGCCTTCCCAGAAGAGTGGAGGCTGTTATAGCAGCAAAGGAGGGACCAACTCCATACTAATGCCCATGATTTTGGAATGAGATGTTCAATGAGCAGGTGTCCACATACTTTTTGTTATGTAGTGTAAGTCCTCTGATATGCACTAGATTGGGAACAATAATGTCCATAATGAGTTAGAAGGATATTGGTTTATCCTGTCTCTTTCCTGTGACCCAGCAGGGCCAACCTCTGAGCTTTAACCCAGAGGTGTTCAGTGACCTCAAGATCCAGCTGGTG
The DNA here is from genome assembly GCF_029448725.1 of Salvelinus fontinalis. Taxonomy (NCBI): domain Eukaryota; kingdom Metazoa; phylum Chordata; class Actinopteri; order Salmoniformes; family Salmonidae; genus Salvelinus; species Salvelinus fontinalis. Next base: position 32,110,249 of record NC_074685.1, read on the forward strand.
GAGCTGGACGAGGAGCAGCACGTTACTGCCCAACCCCCTGACTCTGACGCCCATCCCCTCACTGAGGTCAAAGATCAATACCTCATTCAAGAGTGTGATGGGGATACGAAGTCCTGCCATAGCACCAGTAGTGGAGGTTCGGAGGCCATACTGTTGAGGTGCAAGTCCCCAGGAGAGCACCCCAACTTTGGGGCTGGGAGCAGTGGCTCCACCATGGGTATCCTGGACCTGAAGAGTGACACGGAGAGTGTGGAGACAGACGACAGTGATGGTAACATTGGTCCTGAGGGGCTAGTTGCTACCCAGCAAGGAGGTAAAGGTGAGGTGTATGTCACCATGTCTAGTTTCTATCAGATCCAGTGAGAGATGTAGAGAGAAAGAGCTTATTCAAGGTTATAGCTTTTTATTACATTCTTACGCTGAGCTCTGAGCGACTTTGTTAACGGCTGCTTTCATATGAGGTCTATTTGATCCACCGTGACTCAAACTGACTATCCACTGACTCCCAGTATCGCAAGACTAGCAGAAGTCAATGCACATGTTATTTACAAATGATAGGAGACAGAACAGGAATAATCCTCATTATGTTTCTTAGGTCTTGTGTTATTAATCTGTTGGTAGTTGCAAAAGACAAGGGAGAACTTGACTTGACTAACTTGAAATACAAAGCTGTCCCTCCTTTATATATTATTTTTGCATTTGCACTTCTTCCCATTTTGTATATTGTACTGAGGATAGTATACTGAGGAGCCACCGTGATATCCTGGCCTAATATTATTATAATACACACTGCTGCTTCTTATGACCTTGACACAGATACTCTTTACTTTACCATGACAACAGCTGCAAAGTAAACCTAGAATGTATCATTCAATTCCTCAGGGTTTGAACCCTTCTACACATTTATAGACATAAACATGGCAATAAGGTTTGATTAATTTATCTGTCTGTCACGTTTTTTTCTCCTCTTTTTGCACATACATGATTGTATTTCCTGCAGTTACCAGTACGTAGTTTTTTAAAACTTTGAATGTATTGTACTATGAACTATCATGCATTCGTTTTCAATGCAGAACGCTTGATCATTTTGTTGAACACGTTATGGGAGACATAGCATTAGACAGTCTTCAGCTTCACCGTATTACAGCTTTTTTTTCTGTAAATCTAGTATTTGTATATTTTACTCGAACAAATGTGACAGCATTTCCTGTATAAAAATGACCGTTGCTAAATTTTGTGTTTAAAACATTTTATTAAAACAGATCAAATGTGTATGCATAATAAATAAATTAAAAGTATAATTTCTTCTGCTCTCATCCCCTGAAATGACTGTACTTTGATTTATCATTCATGTTGTATCTGTTCAACCAATCTGAATGTAAGGGGATCTCTATGGTTTTCCTGTGTCTTTATATAAAGTTGTATTCCAACATTGCCGCCTCAATCAGACCGACAGTGTTTTGGTACACCAGAAGTACATTCATTTACAAAGGAATTCTGCTTTTGCTTTGCAGCATTGCGTTGCAGAGGCAGTTGCAGTGCGTTCTGTGTAATGCATAACATGGTATGGTATATACATGCGTTCAGTTTAGTTGCGTAGCTATGCAAAACGGTATGTAATGATGCTGTCGGTCTGATCGAGGTGTCAGACTGTGGACTACAGTTTTCTACAATACATACAGTGGGGAGAACAAGTATTTGATACACTGCCGATTTTGCAGGTTTTCCTACTTACAAAGCATGTAGAGGTCTGTAATTTTTATCATAGGTACACTTCAACTGTGAGAGACGGAATCTAAAACAAAAATCCAGAAAATTACATTGTATGATTTTTAAGTAATTCCTTTGCATTTTATTGCATGACATAAGTATTTGATACATCAGAAAAGCAGAACTTAATATTTGGTACAGAAACCTTTGTTTGCAATTACAGAGATCATACATTTCCTGTAGTTCTTGACCAGGTTTGCACACACTGCAGCAGGGGTTTTGGCCCACTCCTCCATACAGACCTTCTCCAGATCCTTCAGGTTTCGGGGCTGTCGCTGGGCAATACGGAAATTCAGCTCCCTCCAAAGATTTTCTATTGGGTTCAGGTCTGGAGACTGGCTAGACCACTCCAGGACCTTGAGATGCTTCTTACGGAGCCACTCCTTAGTTGCCCTGGCTGTGTGTTTCGGGTCGTTGTCATGCTGGAAGACCCAGCCACGACCCATCTTCAATGCTCTTACTGTGGGAAGGAGGTTGTTGGCCAAGATCTCGCGATACATGGCCCCATCCATCCTCCCCTCAATACGGTGCAGTTGTCCTGTCCCCTTTGCAGAAAAGCAGCCCCAAAGAATGATGTTTCCACCTCCATGCTTCACGTTTGGGATGGGTTCTTGGGGTTGTACTCATCCTTCTTCTTCCTCCAAACACAGGGAGTGGAGTTTAGACCAAAAAGTTATATTTTTGTCTCATCAGACCACATGACCTTCTCCCATTCCTCCTCTGGATCATCCAGATGGTCATTGGCAAACTTCAGATGGGCCTGGACATGCGCTGGCTTGAGCAGGGGGACCTTGCGTGCGCTGCAGGATTTTAATCCATGACGGCGTAGTGTGTTACTAATGGTTTTCTTTGAGACTGTGGTCCCAGGTCTCTTCAGGTCAGTGACCAGGTCCTGCCGTGTAGTTCTGGGCTGATCCCTCACCTTCCTCATGATCATTGATGCCCCACGAGGTGATATCTTGCATGGAGCCCCAGACCGAGGGTGATTGACCGTCATCTTGAACTTCTTCCATTTTCTAATAATTGCGCCAACAGTTGTTGCCTTCTCACTAAGCTGCTTGCCTATTGTCCTGTAGCCCATCCCAGCCTTGTGCAAGTCTACAATTTTATCCCTGATGTCCTTACACAGCTCTCTGGTCTTGGCCATTGTGGAGAGGTTGGAGTCTGTTTGATTGAGCGTGTGGACAGGTGTCTTTTATACAGGTAACGAGTTCAAACAGGTGCAGTTAATACAGGTAATGAGTGGAGAACAGGAGGGCTTCTTAAAGAAAAACTAACAGGTCTGTGAGAGCCGGAATTCTTACTGGTTGGTAGGTGATCAAATACTTATGTCATGCAATAAAATGCAAATTAATTACTTAAAAATCATACAATGTGATTTTCGTTTTAGATTCCGTCTCTCACAGTTGAAGTGTACCTATGATAAAAATTACAGACCTCTACATGCTTTGTAAGTAGGAAAACCTGCAAAATCGGCAGTGTATCAAATACTTGTTCTCCCCACTGTATATAGCTAGATGTAGTTAGTTAGCTTGTGGAGAGAGTGACTAACTGAAATACATATTTTAACATTGCACAAAATATGAACAAGTCAATTATAAATATTAGTTTGTCAACATGATTTCCATAAAATATTAGTTTAAGAAAGCACCTTGAAGAACTGTCCATTAAAAATCATTATCATAAATGTATCAACTTAAAACTCATAATTTCCATGCATTTTTCATCATTAGAATGAAATAGACATCACTGTCGATGGAGGCACTGACTCCGCAGTAGTAGTTGAGAAACTCCTCCTTGGTGACCTGCAGAAGGGGAGGAAGTGACAGACAGAGCTTACTGAACCAGCCTATACCATCAGTGTCAGATAGAGACAGAAAACCCACATTGCACTGATAAGGAGAACTGGAACACAAGAGTTGAAAGGGAAAGGGAAAGGCAAGGTTGTGTGAGAGCTGAGGGTGTCACCCTTTTGCATTTCCCCCCCTTTTTTTGTAAGCATTTCACTGTAAGGTACACCTACACCTGTTGTATTCTGTGCATGTGATAAATAACATTTGATTTGATCAATACATTGACATTTTCCTCTAACGTCCAAATGCTTATTTAATCAGGCCACTAAAGGTGCATTATACACTGAACAAAAATATAAACGCAACATGTAAAGTGTTGGTCCCATGTTTCATGAGCTGAATTTTTTTTTTATGTGCACAAATGTGTTTACATTCCTGTAAGTGAGTCTCTCCTTTGCTAAGATAATCCATCCACTGGCATATCAAGAAGCTGACTAAACAGCATGATCATTACACAGGTGCACCTTCTGCTAGGGACAATAAAAGGCCACTAAAATGTGCAGTTTTGGCACACAACAAAATGTCATAGAAGTCTTACGTTTTGAGGGAGCATGCAATTGGCATGCTGACATCACAAATGTCCACCAGATCTGTTGCCAGAGAATGTAATGTTAATTTCTCTACCATAAGCCGCCTCCAACGTGGTTTTAGAGAATTTGGCATTATGTCTAACTGGCCTCACAACCACGTGTAACCACGCCAGCTCAGGACCTCCAAATCCAGCTTCTTCACCTGCGGGATCGCCTGAGACCAGCCATCCAGACAGCTGATAAAACTGTGGGTTTGCACAACCGAAGAATTTCTGCTGTCAGAAATCGTCTCAGGGAAGCTCATCTGCATGCTCGCCATCCTCACCAGGGTAACCGTAACCGACTTCAGCGGGCAAATGCTCACCTTCGATGGCCACTGGCACGCTGGAGAAGTGTGCTCTTCACGTATGAATCCCAGTTTCAACTGTAATGGGCAGATGGCAGACAGCGTGGCATGGCATTGTGTGGGCGAGTGTTTTGCTGATGTCAACGTTGTGAACAGAGTGCCCCATGGTGGTGGTGGGGATATGGTATGGCCAGGCATAAGCTACGGACAGCAATTAATTTGCATTTTATCGATGGAAATTTCGATGGACAAAGATATTGTGACAAGATCCTGAGGCCCATTATCGTGCCATTCATCCGCTGCCATCACCTCATGTTTCAGCATGATAATGCACGGCCCCATGTACATATTATACCAAACTACTGCATAGAGAAATATAAGCGAAAGGAGACACCATGGTCTTTCTCTATGCAGTAGATTAGTGGGGTGTAACGCTCTCCTTTTGCTTATTTTCTCTATGCAGTAGATTAGTGGGGTGTAACGCTCTCCTTTTGCTTATATATTTCTCTATGCAGTAGTTTAGTGGGGTGTAACGCTCTCCTTTTGCTTATATATCTCTATGCAGTAGTTTAGTGGGGTGTAACGCTCTCCTTTTGCTTATATATTTCTCTATGCAGTAGATTAGTGGGGTGTAACGCTCTCCTTTTGCTTATATTTCTCTACTCAGTAGTTTAGTGGGGTGTAACGCTCTCCTTTTGCTTATACATTTCTCTATGCAGTAGTTTAGTGGGGTGTAACGCTCTCCTTTTGCTTATATATCTCTATGCAGTAGTTTAGTGGGGTGTAACGCTCTCCTTTTGCTTATATATTTCTCTATGCAGTAGTTTAGTGGGGTGTAACGCTCGCCTTTTGCTTATATTTCTCTACTCAGTAGTTTAGTGGGGTGTAACGCTCTCCTTTTGCTTATATATTTCTCTATGCAGTAGTTTAGTGGGGTGTAACGCTCTCCTTTTGCTTATATATTTCTCTATGCAGTAGTTTAGTGGGGTGTAACGCTCGCCTTTTGCTTATATTTCTCTACTCAGTAGTTTAGTGGGGTGTAACGCTCGCCTTTTGCTTATATTTCTCTACTCAGTAGTTTAGTGGGGTGTAACGCTCTCCTTTTGCTTATATATATATCTCTATGCAGTAGTTTAGTGGGGTGTAACGCTCTCCTTTTGCTTATATTTCTCTACTCAGTAGTTTAGTGGGGTGTAACGCTCTCCTTTTGCGTATATATTTCTCTATGCAGTAGTTTAGTGGGGTGTAACGCTCTCCTTTTGCTTATATTTCTCTATGCAGTAGTTTAATGGGGTGTGACGCTCTCCTTTTGCTTATATATTTCTCTATGCAGTAGTTTAGTGGGGTGTAACGCTCTCCTTTTGCTTATATTTCTCTATGCAGTAGTTTAATGGGGTGTGACGCTCTCCTTTTGCCTATATATTTCTCTATGCAGTAGTTTAGTGGGGTGTAACGCTCTCCTTTTGCTTATATATTTCTTAGTTGAGCAGTATAGGTGTACACTATAGTTGAGGTGGATGATGGTAAGACCCTTATTACCTATACCCAACATTGTTATCAGTATTACCTGTCCGTCCTTGTCGTAAGGAGAGTCGAAGCTGTCCAGGAATTTGCGGAATATTTGCTCTTCTGTCCATTCCCCGTTTTGATATTTGGGATGGTACTTGACATTGTAAACTCCCCTTAGATCTTCAATAGTGATCACCCCGTCATTAGTCTTATCCAGCTTCCTAAAGGCCTGCATGATCACCTCCTTCCTGGCATTGGACATCGGAGGCTGCAAGCAGAAATAATGCACAACGTTTACAAATGGCATACTGTAAGTGTGATCACATTTCAACAGTTATCATGTACTTCAGAGGCTTACCCCTTACCACTGATATTTACCCTGAGAGTGAGGAGAAATTCATCAAAGTCGATGAATCCACTGTTGTCCCGGTCAAAACGCTGAAACATTGCCATGGCTTCCTCTTTCTCGATGAGGACACCATAGTCATTAAGGCCCTTCATAAACTCCTTCATATCTAAGGTACGGTTATTGTCATCATCCATTATCTTGAATGTTCTGACAAATAATTAAACAATTGAAGAAGAAAAAAGATAAATACTTAGCTGTTGAAGAAAATCAGACAGTATTTCGTGGAGTTCACATTACTGAAACAATCCTTGCATTTTATAAACCAACCAAGAGAGGTCCTTAGACTAATTCAGACTACGTTACAGGCTTGACTAGTGACATATTTGATACAGTTGGCCTGTTAAATCACTACTGCATCAAACAAACCCACTGTTCCTAGGCCGTCAATGAAAATAAGAATTTGTTCTTAACTGACTTGCCTAGTTAAATAAAAGGTAAAATAAAATAAATGATTTGATGTTGATGACCTCCTGGGCAACAGTTGATATAGAACCATTTCCTCTGCCCATCACATAAAAGTATACTGTCCTTTCTCTCACCTGCCCAGACCCTTGATGCCAGAAGAGCCTCTTGCAAGACACTGCAACCTCAAGCTTTCCACAGGATCTGTGCACACAGACAGCTGTTTTTTGGCGTTCACTGCCATCTCCCGATCATGTCGTGACGTCCCCGCCATTTCCTGCTGCCAGGAAATGCATTTGCATAACTGATTTCCAAGCATACATTTCGATTTGATACAGAAAACATTCCATTTTCAATGATGTCTAGTACAGTATTTGAGAGACGGTGACAATGATAAATGAAACGTAAAGCTATGTGATAGCTATGTGACAAAAAGGGCGTAGTGGGGAAACGAACAGGTAGGTTCAAGTTGTCACCTGGCGCTTGCTAGCTGAACGGTCAAACTAGCCTAGCAAGTCGTTTGCATTATGTCCGTGTTTGCAATAAAGTCTAATTGTACCCATTTAGATATTTAGCTTCCTAAATACAAGTTATTTAGAATTTGTTTGCTACTTTATCTGTAGATGCGATCAACTTACCGTGCAAGTTAATATTGATATTGCAACCTGTAACTGTAAACAACATCAGCAGCGGTCCCTCTTCCCAGTCCACACCCCTACGCGTTCCCATAGAAATGTGGGCTTGCCTTATCCTCTTGCCTGCCCCCTTTGGCCCTTGAGCACAAGTCAGTTTACGGAAAGTGGTGTAAAGTATCTACATACAAATACTTTGAAGTACTACTTAAATAGTTCTTGGGGGTATCTGTACTTTACTATTTATATATTTTTGACAACATTTACTTCACTACATCCCTTAAGAAAATATATACTTTTTACTCCCATACATTTTCGAACGGGTAGGCCATACTAAACTCAGCAAAACAAGAAACGTCCTTTTTTCAGGACCCTGTCTTTCAAAGATAATTAGTAAAAATCCAAATAACTTCACAGATCTTCATTGTAAAGGGTTTAAACACGGTTTCCCAAGCGTGTTCAATGAACCATAAACAGTTAATGAACATGCACCTGTGGAATGGTCTAACAGCTTACCAACGGTAGGCACGAACAGCTTACAGGCGGTAGGCAATTAAGGTCACAGTTATGAAAACGTAGGACACTAAAGAGGCCTTTCTACTGACTCTGAAAAACACCAAAAGAAAGATGCCCAGGGTCCCTGTTCATCTGCGTGAAAGTGCCTTGCATGCTGCAAGGAGGCATGAGGACTGCAGATGTGGCCAGGGCAATACATTTTAATGTCCGTACTGTGCGACGCCTAAGACAGCACTACAGGGGGACAGGACGGACAGCTGATCGTCCTCGCAGTGACAGACCATATGTAACAACACCTGCACAGGATCGGTACATCCGAACATCACACCTGTGGGACAGGTACAGGATGGCAACAACAACTGCCCGAGTTACACCAGGAACGCACAATCCCTCCATCAGTGCTCAGATTGTCCACAATAGGCTGAGAGAGGCTGGACTGAGGGCTTGTGGGCCTGTTGTAAGGCAGGCCCTCACCAGACATCACAGGCAACAAGGACTGACAAATAGTGCTCTTCACTCACCAGGGATGATGGTCAGATTCGCGTTTATCGGCGAAGGAATGAGCGTTACACAGAGGCCTGTACTCTGGAATGGGATCGATTTGGAGGTGGAGGGTCCGTCATGGTCTGGGGCGGTGTGTAACAGCATCATCGGACTGAGCTTGTCGTCATTGCAGGTAATCTTAACGCTGTGTGTTACAGGGAAGACATCCTCCTCCCTCATGTGGTACCCTTCCTGTAGGCTCATCCTGACATGACCCTCCAGCATGACAATGCCACCAGCCATACTGCTCATTCTGTGCGTGATTTCCTGCAAGATAGGAATGGCCAGCGAAGAGCCCGGATCTCAATCCCATTAAGCACGTTTGGGATTTGTTGGATCCGAGGGTGAGGGCTAGGGCCGTTCCCCCCAGAAATGTCCGGGAACTTGCAGGTGCCTTGGTGGAAGAGTGGGGTAACATCTCACAGCAAGACCTGGCAAATCTGGTGCAGTCCACGAGGAGGAGATGCACTGCAGTACCTAATGCAGCTGGTGGCCACACCAGATACTGACTGTTACTTTTGATTTTAACCCTCCCTTTGTTCAGGGACACATTATTCTATTTCTGTTAGTCACATGCCTGTGGAAGTTGTTCAGTTTATGTCTCAGTTGTTGAATCTTGTTATGTTCATACAAATATTTACACAAGTTTGCTGGAAATAAACGCAGTTGACAGTGAGAGGATGTTTATTTTTTTGCTGAGTTTAGTTACATTTCAAATGCTCAGCAAGGAGAGCAATATGGTCCAATTTACACACCTATCAATATTTTACATTTACATTTGAGTCATTTAGCAGACGCTCTTATCCAGAGACTTACAGTTAGTACATTCACATTAAGATAGCTAGGTGGGACAACCACACAGTAAGTAGCCTACAATACATTAATCCTCAATATTACGCATTGTTATCCCTACTGCTTCTAATCTGGCAGACTCAAATACACTCAACTTTTACCCAAGTAGAATTTTAAATGGGTGAGTTTCACTTTTACTTGAGCAATTTTCTATTAAAGTATCTTTACTTTTACTCAAGTATGGTAATTGAGTACTTTTCCCACCACTGCTTACGAAGATCATAATAACCTTTTTATTGTTGAAAAGAAAGGTTACTCAAGTGCACCATCTGTAAATTGTCAGTCCTCTCCAAAAAAATACAATATGATAGTAATACATCATTTTAAGATGTTTTATTTAGTTCCACAACACTTTAGTCTAAATACTACATTAAAAAAAACACAGAGGACCAACACCAGAGTTTAATAAATTATAACATTCCAGCATCAGAGTACATGTGCAAAGAAAATGAAATATACCTGTACATAATATATTTCAAGATACAAAGCAAAAACGTCTTCACCAAAATCATCAGTGTGAGGTTACCCATCTCACTAACACTACAGTATACTGTATAATTCATTAGGAACTTTAATTCATTTCTTACAGAGATTTTAAGGAGATTAAGTTAAATGAGCATCTAAACAGATGTAGTTCAATTCATTTACAATAAATAGCATGTTGTACATGTGTTGACCTTTTCTGTCTGCTATATTAAAAGAACAATATAAAACAAAACAGAAAAATCTAACAACATATACAACAGTGCATCATTAACAAAGACATGGAGACTTTTCTGGTTAAATCTAAAATATTATTTACAGCAGATTACATTCAATTATAATTTAACATGATTTTAGGATAATTGTCCATCTCCTTCAAATATGAATATCATGCATTTAACTTGCATGCTATTGAGTGTGTGTGTGTGTGTGTGTGTGTGTGTGTGTTACATCTGAATTACTCAATCCAACTAAGCGCATACAGTAGTTCTTCCATGTTGACACATTGTGCAGTCCTACTTTTGGGACCCTGCCTTGAAAGATGTTTGGGAATGTACAGTATTTCAGAGATGTAAATGGCCTGTTGCTTTGCTGTACCTGCCAGCAAGACCTCTTGATCAATGTAAGAATAAATATTTAAAATGTAAGACATTTGAAGGTCACTTTTTTTGTTGTTGATTGAGCCAAGTAATTAAAACCAAAAATGGAATCATAATTGGGAAAATGTGCATTTGCCATTTTTGTAATGCAGCCGAATAAACACAAATAAAACAATAAATGGCACAATGATACCCCAAAAAGACCTCAGTAGATTCTTTAACACCTAAATTCTAAATAGTTTACTAAATGTCAAGCGGTCAAAGGTTAATGACACAATATTGCAAATCATTTTTTTTTTAAAACAGGCCTTTCAACAGAATTTAAACAAATAAATTCTCAAACACGAAAGTTTAAGGTCATTCTGACATTAGGAATAGAAAAGAGAGTATACATAACAATACATAACAGCTGTATCAGTTGACCTCCATCAATTGCAACAACATCTCTAGCGTTATGTGCTGAATTCACACTTGAGTTCCGATTTACACAAATCTGACATCAATTCCCTTGCACAAAAAATGTGAATTAAGAACACACATCTCAAGTTAGTATTCAGCTCTATGGGCAGTATAAACACCATGTGTGTTAGCTCAGTGTGGGCCTGATCACATAGATTATACAAGAAATAGAGGACTGTCTACTGTACACTTTGTTTCTATGGTAGCAGCTTCAGAAACAGTCCCAAGCAACTGTCCATCCTTCCATAAACCAGAACCATAAATCATAGAATTCTACAAGACTGACAAGTGACAACACAAGACTAATTAATTGAAACATTGATCATTTGTTCCACTATTTCTATTTTTCTGGCACAGTTAAATAAGTAGGTAGTTAGGAACTTTTCGGAGATAAATACAAACGCATAAAAAATATATATACACACACACTACCGTTCAAAAGTTTGGCATTACTTAGAAATGTGCTTTTCTTTAAAAAAACAAGGACATTTTTTGTCCATTAAAATAACATCAAATTGATCAGAAATAAAGTGTAGACATTGTTAATGTTATAAATTACTATTGTAGCTGGAAACGGGCAGATTTTTTATGGAATATCTACATAGGCGTACAGAGGCCCATTATCAGCAACCATCACTCCTGTGTTCCAATGGCACGTTGTGTTAGCTAATCCAAGTTTATAATTTTAAATGGCTAATTGAACATTAGAAAACCCTTTTGCAATTATGTTAGCACAGCTGAAAACTGTTGTCCTGATTAAAGAAGCAATAAAACTGGCCTTCTTTAGACTAGTTGAGTATCTGGAGCAGCAGCATTTGTGAGTTCAATTACAGGCTCAAAATGGCCAGAAACAAAGCTCTTTCTTCTGAAACTCGTCAGTCTATTCTTGTTCTGAGAAATGAAGGCTATTCCATGTGCTAACATAATTACAAAAGGGTTTTCTAATGTTCAATTAGCCTTTTAAAAAGATTAACTTGGATTAGCTTACACAACGTGCCATTGGAACACAGGAGTGATGGTTGCTGATAATGGGCCCCTGTACGCCTATGTAGATATTCCATAAAAAATATATATGTCGTTTCCAACTACAATAGTCATTTACAACATTAACAATGTCTACACTGTATTTCTAATCAATTTTATGTTATTTTAAAATGGACAATATTTTTTGCTTTTCTTTCAAAAAACAAGGACATTTCTAAGCGAGCCCAAACTTTTGAACGGTAGTGTATATAATGTCTCCCCCCTCCAGAATATCCTTCATTAGTGGTAATTACTTATCTTCTCAAAAAAATTAACAACTCGCTCAACCCGTCAACCAGATTTGAGGGAAGACACATTCCAGTGGGTATCAAATGAACAGATGACCTTTAATTGAAATTCATGCACATAAGTAACAAATGAAATAACAAAACGGATTAACAATGATAAGCCCAAATAGGGTACAGGTTCATGCATTCATGACATGATGCACACTGGCTGGCACTGGGGAGGACAGCTATCTGCCTAATGGGGAAGTGTATATTAACAGCCACTGGAGTGTTCTGACAGGCGACAAGCTATTGGAAACGAGGGGTAGCAGATACATCAGGCCAACAGTGTAGTGTGAGATAGAGGTCATGTGCTACATTCACAGAGGTTGAGAGAGCGTCTCTCCTTCGTATGGTCTTCCCTGAAAAGTGGAGGATGAACATTAATGTGTGTTTCTAGCTTTCCTGTTCCTTCGACTTCCCCTCTCTACTTCTCTCAAACGTCATCAAAGATTCTGCTCCGTGACGAGGACATGGACAGGTACCTGCCCGGTACATGTCTGCAACATGGAGAGGCATAGTGAGCATACTGTATATGTTTAACACACACACACACACACACACACACACACACACACGTCTGTGTTATTTGCTTACAGGTATCGACCACAGCAGAGCAGAAAATTATACTAACACACTTAATTAGATAAGAGTGGGCACTGGAGGACGTATTACCTGGTGGAGCCTGCTTCAAGAGGGTCGTCTGAAAGTGTCTCTGCATTGAAGTCCAAAGGCTCTGCGTCCTGAAGAAGTTCTATAGAGTCTCTCTCTGTTCCTCTGCCAGTCCGAGAGTACTTGGCCTCTGTTGGAGAAAAGACAACAATCAATACCATTTCACTGCCTTCCGCAGCTCAATTCCGATACATGTTAGAAGGGATTTTTAAAGAAGATGTGGTGTTGATATCCTTAGTGGCATTATGATAAGCCATGACTACAATAGGAAACGAACCAGTGATTAATTGTTTAACAAAGCAATGAGTAAAATCTAGCCAAACGGTAGAAAAACAAGTACAACGTAATGTAAGCAGGCTCTGCGACCATTCACTCACGTCTAGTGTTAGGGACAGTATCGGAGTAGTTGGTCTCTGTCATTTCTGCTGCTTCATTTCTAATCCTGTTCCTGGCGGTGTCTTCCCGCGTGTTACCGTAGCGCTCTTTCCACTCCTAGAACACAGGCCTGACGTTATCATCTGGATCTGTTTCTTTGCAATAACTACCAACGCACACAATAAAGGGGCATGGGAAATAAACTAGGCACTCACCCTTCGTCGGTTCTCTCCATCCTCAATCCTTTGGAGCTTTCTTTTCTCTGTTAGAAACAGAGAAATCACTAAGTACCGTTGTTTTAGTCGACAACCACACACACACACAGAAAACCAAAGCTTTTTTCCCCCGTCAAAAGGTTTCAATTCAAGTGGTGCCAAACCTCGCCGAATGAGCTCCTTGCCCTCATCGATCAGGTCAGAGGTCATTTCATTGTCTCCCACAAACTGCTGAAAGCCCAGGAGGTTCAGACAGCGGGTGCCCAGGCTAAAGGGTTCATACAGAAACAGTGATGGTCTATCATAAATCAATACTTGTTCTTGCACAGTATGTATGTGCACTGATAGTCCTTTTGGGTCATTGGAGGAGTACTCCTTGTAGAACAGTAAGTTGATATCATCATGTATCCTAATAGTATTGATCTACAAATGCAATTGAATTCCAAAATCTAAACAGCAGACTGGACTCACCTGAAGTAGGTAGCGATGCAGAGCAGTAATATGAGCATGGGGTAATAGATGTAGAAGCCATTAGCTATGAACGATAGAACCCTCATAGAACCCATGATCTGCAGAGGAGTGACATATCATCAACATGAGGAAAAGAACACGTCAAGGAATACGTTGGATCACTGTCAGAAGGACGTGCTGTGTCTTACAGAGGTGTAGGCCGTCTGCTCCTTCAGTTGGTGGGAGATGGCAGAGTCCATGTGGATCAGACCCAGGAAGTTCAGACACAGAGGAGGGGTCAGACGGCAGAACAGCCTAAAGAGCAACAAGACTACATTAGACATTTAACATTAAATCATGTTACATAAACATATACCAGGTGAAAAGTAAGGGATGGTATGGTCATTTTCAGTGTAGCTGTCCTCATACAGTATAGCTCTGTGCACACATGCACCAAAACCAGAAACACACACCACTTTCTGAATGTCAATTTCGTCCATTTCTATCTTATACTGTCTATGATTTCCAGAGATGTTCTCTCTCTTTGATACTTAGCTATCCAATCAGACCCAAATTCATCCTCTCACTGCTCTCTACCGTCTAGTCACTTACATGCCACTGAACTGCAGGCTGTAGGCATCAGTCTGGTGGTGTGAGGCCAGGTAGTAGTAGTTGAACACTCTGATCCGGAACACAGTGGAGTAAACACAGGTGCACAGGAAGAAGATGGTGATGAAGCACGCCATCTAGTGGACAAAACAATAACCATGTAAGAGACCGACAAGCTCCTACTGAATTATGAATACACAACAGGATGTTGATATTATCAGATACACCAATTAGTACAGTAGTACACCAGTAACTGCTTTCCGTTGGCATCTCACCTCAATGTACAAGTAGTTGTAGTCTCTCTCAGCGAGCTGGATGAAGACAGCGAAGAGTGAGAGGACGGGTCGGGTGCTGAAGAAGGTGCACTCAGACCACACCACGGCCACAGAAAACAGAGACAGCACCACAGCCAGCAGCCGGTAGAACCAATGTCTCAGCAGGCACTCCCAGTACCACTCTGGAGAAGAACAACATACAAACACACAAGGATCTTAGACGTTCAGAAACATCCCAAATGAGAAGCGGAATGGAAGACTAGACAGGGTAAGACCCATTAGGGAGCCCTGCACCCAACACTGCGAAGAGCATACTGTAGGTGAGTGAACAGTCAGTCAGTTGTAAAGTTGATCTAGGACATATTCAATCTCTCCCTATCCCAGTCTGCTGTCCCCACATGCTTCAAGATGTCCAACACTGTTCCTGTACCCAAGAAAGCAAAGGTAACTGAACTAAATGGCCCTGTAGCTCTCACTTCTGTTATCATGAAGTGCTTTGAGAAACTAATCAAGGATCATATCACCTCTACCTTACCTGCCACCCTAGACCCACTTCTATTTGCTTATCGCCCCAATAAATCCACAGACGATACAATCGCCATCACACTGCACTGCCCAATCCCATCTGGACAAGAGGAATACCTATGTAAGAATGCTGTTCATTGACTATAGCTCAGCATTCAACACCATAATACCCTCCAAGCTCATCATTAAGCTTGAGGCCCTGGGTCAGAACCCCACCTTGTGTAACTGGGTCCTGGCCTTCCTGACGGGCCACCTCCAGGTGGTGAAGGGCACCTCCACTTCTTTTGTCCTCGGCACTGGGGCCCAGCGGGGATGCGTGCTCGGCCCCCTCCTGTATCAAGTTTGCGGCCGACACGGCAGTGGTGGGCCTGATTGCCGGGCGGCCTGCAGGGGGGAAGTGGGGGCCCTGGGGGTGTGGTGCCGGCAAGATGGCCTCTCACCCAACGTCAACAAAACATAGGTGCTGATCGTGGACTTCAGGAAGCAGCGAAGGGGGTGCCCCCTGTCCGCATCGACGGGACCGCAGTGGAGAAGGTGGAGGGCTTCAAGTTCCTCGGCGTAAACATCCTTGACACTGAGGTGGTCCACCCGTGTGGACAGTGTGGTTAAGGGTACGCAGCAGCGCCTCTTCAACCTCAGGTGGCTGAGGGGATTTGGCTTGGCGCCTAAAACCCTCACAAACTTTTGCAGATGCACACCAGGCGTCCTGTCGGGCTGTGTCGGCGCCTGATATGGTGGCTGCACCGTCCGCGGGGCTCTCCAGAGGTTGGTGCTGTCTGCCCAGCGCATCACCGGGGGCGGGCTGCCTGCTCTCCAGGACACCTGCAGCGCCGATGTCACAGGAGGGCCAAGGGGATCATCGGGGACGGCAGCCACCCGGGCCACTGCCTGTTCACCCTGCTGTCGTCCGGAGGGCGGGGTCAGTAAAGGTGCATTGAAGCTAGGACTGAGAGACAGGGGCCATCGGACTGTTGAATGCCCATCGCTGGCACATTGGAGGCTGCTGCCCTATATACATAGACTTGAAAATCGCTGGCCGCCTTAATAGTGGAACACTAATCACTCTGATGATGTTTACATATTTTGCATTGCTCATCTCATATGTGTATGCTGTGTTCTTTCCTGTTCCTTTCCTGCTGTATCTTGGTCGGAGCTGCTCTGACATTGCTCGACCAAATATTTGTATATTCTTGGTTCCATTCCTTTACTTCAGATTTGAGTGTGTTGTTATGAAATTGTTGGATATTACTTGTTAGATATTACTGCACTGTTACAGCTAGAAACACAAGCATTTCGCTACATCCGCAATATCATCTGCTAAACACGTGTATGTGACAAATACAATTTGATTAGATGTGACCCACCTACGGTAGGAGTGTAAAAGTATCGGCTGAGCCAGCTAGTTGGTTCTGTGGAGGGGAAGCTGCGGACAAACTGGTGGGCTGAGCTGGTCTCATTCTTTGCCACATCCTCCAGGTGCATAGCCTGCTGCAGGAGGATCAGCCACTGGACACGGGTCCTGTTGTGCCTCTGCACTGCGTAAATTACCTGACCATTCACAAAATAACCACATTAGTCTGATTTAACCACAATTGAATCTAATATAGCTAGTGGATATATCAGTAAAATAAAGTAAACACAATGAAATACTTAAGTGAAAAGCCTTCTAATATATTTCTTCATTTTACTTGTTTGTGAAGCTTCACCAGGCTCTTCTCACTGGGATAGGTGTTCTGTTTGTCATCAAAGTCCTCATAGTCATCCATGTTTCTGCCCATCTTCTCCTGGTAGTCCACAGGGCACTAAGGGAGAAAACTCGTGTTAGGATTAACAAAAGGCGCCCGTCTCTCTCAGGCCACGTCACATTCCTCACTTGTTTAATCCTCACTTTAAGCACACGGAGCAGAGATTGTGGTGGGGCTCCATCTATTCTTCACTAAGAACGTGCAAATTGTTTCTTTCCTCGTGAAGCTCCTTTAATCTTACCTTTCTAAGAACAGTATCAATGTACTTCCTCAGTGGGTGGTTGTACTTGATGGATTCTTGGACCTTTCGCACTTCCTAAAACAGACGCACAACAAATGTGGACAAAAAAAAAGAAGGGAAAAAAAGGACATCAATTAACTCTAGGGGAGCCGAGAGCGTCATGTTGACTCAAAACAAAATGTACTTTTTTAATTACTCTGCCATTTTTTAAGTCGTGCCATGTCCCCACCTGTCCTTGACTTTCCTAAATAAGTCTATAAAATCAAACATATTGAGTTATAAGCCGTTTCAAGAGGACATGACATTTTCCCCCCTGCCCCTTATTCACCGCAAGTCATTCACTGGCAGTCAGCCTGCGTAGCTGATGGCCCATCGAAACTACACCTAACTACACCTGAAAAATACATTCACACATAGAATAAGAGAGTTAGCCTAAAGACGAGATTAAATTGACAATAGACTGATGGGTGAGAATATTATGAATTGTATATGAAGAATCTGTTGCAATATATTTCAACTGTTATGCCTGCGGCTATGAAACCCTGACCTGTTCACCGGACGTGCTACCTTGTCCAGAACCTGCTGTTTTCGACTCTCTCGCTCTCTCTACCGCACCTGCTGTCTCTAACTCTGAATGATCAGCTATGAAAAGCCAACTGACATTTACTCCTGAGGTGCTGACCTGTTGCACCCTCTACAACCACTGTGATTATTATTATTATTTGACCCTGCTGGTCATCTATGAACATTTGAACATCATGGCCATGTACTGTTATAATCTCCACCCGGCACAGCCAGAAGAGGACTGGCCACCGCTCAGAGCCTGGTTCCTCTCTAGGTTTCTTCCTAGGTTCCTGCCTTTCTAGAGAGTTTTTCCTAGCCACCGTGCTTCTACACCTGCATTGCTTGCTGTTTGGGGTTTTAGGCTGGGTTTCTATATAGCACTTTGTGACATCGGCTGATGTAAGAAGGGCTATATAAATACATTTGATTGATTGATTCACAGCGGGGCTTGGAATTGACACAGAGGCAGGTAAACAGAGTGCCAAAAAGTGACTTTTTCAAA